>NC_046349.1:6306233-6625472 GCF_000738735.6 Corvus cornix cornix | reverse complement strand
GCTTGCTGCCCACCCTCTTCACTTTATCATCCTCTCCCCAGTTCTCACTGCTACTCCGTGAGCTTTTCAGAACGAAGAAGGAGCACCAGGTACAGCACAGGTAACAGAAACCTGCATTTTTCTGCTGAACACCAGGCTCATGATTAATAATTAGGCCAGAGATAAAGCATCCAGCACCACATTGAGCTCTCAGCACATCCTCTTCACATATTTGCTCATTTCTGACTGCTCGGAGCAGACACCAGCATCCCTGCAAACCGGAATGCTAGGAAGAAAAATGGAGCCTGGGCTCAAGGGGCTGCAGAGATTGATTTACAGGGGAAGATTAAAAGAGCTAAATCTGTGCTGCTTGGCTAAACAACAACTAATGGGGGAGGGCTGGATCGCAGACTACGGAAGCCCGAGGGGAGATGCCATGGATGCGGACCACATCCCAGGGATGTTCTCTCCTCCCTGTTACAGCAGGCAGGCTTGGGGAGCACCGTGCTCCCACGCAGCCTCAGGGATCCCACCATTCCCTGGGCATGGCAGGAGACTGAAGTCACACAGCCCTGGCACACACTGGGCCCCAAGAGCCACCCCCCAAGAGGGACCACTCTGCCCTGCCTGCAGCTCAGCCCCCAAGCAAGGACAGCAGTGTCTGCAGAACTGGGACATGCAGAGGGCGGATAAAAGGCTGATCTGTCCCATTTGTTAAACAGGAAAATAGTTTCCTTGTCCTAAAAGACTACAACCAGAATTGTTACAAAGCCATTAATTACATACTAATAATTAAATAAAAATTAAATATGAACAGAGGTGCACATTCCTTATTAAAAGCAATTAAACAGAAAACAGAGATACACAAATAAAAAATGACTCCGGGGCTAGAAAAGAAAGAAAATCAAATAAAAACTAGCCCGTAATAAAGGCGCACTCTGTTTGCTCCAACTCATAAAGCCTGAGTTCATCAATTTTCTTTAAATATTAGCAACTTAATTAAATCTGCTTTTTTCCCTTTAATCCTCTCCTCTATCTAAAATAGATCTGTCCACATGCAGAAGTTTGTAACTAGTGCTGACCCCATAATTCTATTTAAAAAACCCAAAGAAATCCACATCAAACTGACAGCAGCCTCAGGGGAAATTACAGTTCAGAAGAAGGATTAGCTGGAGAACCCAGATTTTATGGAAATGGTATCGGCCCTTCAGAAAGCACATGTAGGTGTGTGAGAGGCATCCACAGAGGGCAAGCCCCAGCTACTCTGCAGGGTCCCCCAGAGCAGCAAGGCTCCGGACCCACAGACTGTGCTAGGAGGGCTGGAACACTGCTGGGGACAACAGTGTCCCAGGCGAGCACTCCATCCTCTCCCAGAGCCAGGAAAAGCCTGGTCCTGTTGGCTTTCAGCTCTGCGGAGCCACAGGCAGTGATCTCAGTGCAGGCTGCCTGTTGTTGTGAGCCAGGCAGGTGATGGGGTGGGTGACGTGGAAAGGGGCTGTAAAATGGGTGAGTTGTAGGCTTCAGTTCATTTGGAGCCGAGGCATTGCCGGGCCTAGGACAGGGCCCGGTGCCTCTGCTGCTCCCAGGGGAGCCATGAATTAGCTGTGCCTGCTCTGAGGGCGGCGGAGGAGCACGGCTTTGAGTGTCTGCTGAAACGGACACAAATCACCACTGAAATCCCTGCTGGCCCCCAGCCAAGAAACCCATTTTCAAGCTCCTCCAAGACTCACGCCCAGACGGCTGAGGCCATCAGACAGCCCTGCTGTACAAGCTCTTGGGCACTTTCCTTCAGGGTGAGCCCATGCCTCCAGCTCTAGCTGGATTGTAGTGTGTTCCTCTGACTGGTCCCAACAGCTAGCACTGCCTTCACCCATACACAAACAACACATCTTCCTGACACAGGGGGCAGCTGCTTCTCCAAAGCTCCCAGAAAAGGATAAAGCCCAGCAACCCCAAGGTGAAATGCTCCTTCAGGCTCAGGACACCAGGAGTGGAGCAGAGGTCCATGTCCAGCCTTCCCAGGAGGTCACACACCAGGGAAGTGTGGTGAGGTCCCACCTACAGACCCAGTCCTGCCCACTGTCACCTGCCAGCAGCTCCCACAGAGACAGGGCTTCTTGCACCCACCACCAGACATCACAAGAACCCAGTACACGACTGTGAGAACACAGATGTAAATCTCGGTGCGTGCTGTCCTCATCTTTGGGAGCATATTAACCTAATCGCAGTCCACAGAGTATTTCTCTAGCCATGAACAACCTTCATGTGGGCCCTCTCTCTGCTCAGCATTGCCAGCATGTCCACTCTGTCAGCCCCATGAAGACATCAGGTCAGCTTACCTTCCCCACATACAGCGGCTCCGTGCCCGTGTACTCCTCCACCACAAAGAACTGATTCCAGACCCAGCCACGCTTCACTCGCCCTCCGGCCAGCAGTGAAGGGTCCCCGGGCTCCCCTAGGCCAGGGCCCTCCACCGCCGTGTGCATGGCCCAGGACCCCAGCTCCTGGATGGTGCAGAAGAGCAGCAGCATGGTCCACGAGAAGCCCTGCAGACCCTTCGCCATGGCACTCTAGAAGGCTGCATGAGCAGGAGCTTTTGGACAGTCAGCCAGCATCCTTTAGGGAAGAGCAGGAGGAAAGTCCACACTAGCAGTGTGCGGCTGCCCGGTCAATGCAGAGCATCCCCGTCCCTGCTGCATGCCGTGCCCTGCAGCCAGAGCACTCCTGTCCCAGCGCGAGTCACATCTGTGACAAGAGGTGTCCCGGACTGCCCACTTCTGGCGTAGGAGCAGTCAGTGCTGGTGCCTTGCAGGCAGCTCCTGGGTCTCCAGAGAAGAGTATGGCAGCTGGCATTTGTCCCCAGGGACAGAGCTGCAGGGCTCTGTGCTCGGCTGCTGCCGGTCTGGCTGGGGAAGGGGGTGATGCACAGCCTGCTTCCCACCCCACCGGTGGGCAGGGAACGCCGCAGCGGCACACGGGGCACTGGCACCCACCGCTGGCATTCACAGGAGGAGGAGAGCTTTTCCGCTAATGTTTTCACGGAGGACTTAAAAGGATGAGCTGCTGTGGCCAACGTCTGCCTGTCCTGTGGCAGCCTTGGACTACTGTGCGAGGGGTCTGGCAGTGCAGGTGCCCGGGCCTCATGTGCAGTTCACAAGGCCATTTGTAACTCCCATCTTGAGGAGGACGACATCCCAGTGTCTGGTGAAGGGTCCTTTGCCCAGATGATTCCAGTCACTTCCATTCTCTGCTGGTTCATGCAGGGAGGTGCGGGGCAGTCAGCAGCATCTCCAGGAGCCTGGAAAAGGCCAAGGTGTCAGAGCTGGTGTGAAAACAGGGCCCAGTGTCCCCCCTGTGCTGCTCCTGCAGCCTTGGTCAGTGTCTCCCACCCTGCCCTGCCCCAGGTGCTCCACAGCAGGACCAAGTCCTGCAGGTCCTGCCAGAGCAGGAACACAATAGGGAGGGCTGCAGAGCTCTCAGCACTGCAAACATCTGCTCCAGCAGGGACTCTGAGACCAAGGATCCTGCTGACAAGGGCACCCCCTCACCACATGGTCCTGGCTGCTGAGAGGAGTGATGTCTGTGCCAGGAGGTGTCATTGGTGCCCACACTGTTAGGAGATGTGTAGCAGCACTCCTAGCATTGCACAGCTGCCAGTGCCTGTGCAGAACCAGACCACAGCAGTCCTGCACAGGCAGACAAAGCTCATGCTGGGGGATGCCAGCCCCTGGGTGGTGCAGCCTGTCCAGACACTCCTGCAAACCTTCCCTGCAGAACCTTTCTGTCATCTCACCTCTGCAGCCACAAGCAGGAGAAGAGCATCTGTTCAAGAATTCCCCACCTGGCTGACTCTAAAGGTAACAGTTTGAAAAAGGGCTCTGTTGTAAGCTTCAAGCCACCCTCAAGGCACTAAGGGCTGAGACATGAGACCTTTAGCCAAGGGTACATTGCATCCAGTGAGCACCTGGGGAGAAGAGGCCTGATCAGGAGATGGGGATGCAGCATCCAGCTCTCCCTGCACCAACGCCCTGAGCTTCCATCAGCGCTCTGCAATACCAGCCACAGCCTGATCTACTCATGAAACATGCACCAGTCTGCAGAATTCATCTCCTGTCAGCTGCTACTCTAAATAGGAGGCAGAAAGAGGGTGAGTGGAAAGGGAAATGATCCTGGACTAGATGTCCATCTACTCCCCATAGAAAGGGATCTGGACCATGCTTTACACAGACCCCTGCGTGAACCTAAACAGTCCCAGCTCTTCAGAGGAGGGATAGCTCCCACATATTTCTCCCACTCTTTCCCTCACTTGCCATTCCCCTGTGTGACTCCACCAATGGGGCTGTTTCCCAAAAAGGGAATGTCTGCTGCACTCTTTCATTTCTGCATTCACTTGTCTGGACAAACTCTTCGCTGAGAACCACAAGGCATCATTCCACGCTGTCTGCTCATGGTTCACAAGTTGTGTGTCACACAACGTGCCCAAATCTATTCACCAAAAGGGCTCACGCACATCCCCCCCCCCCCCCCCGCCCCAGCTAAGATCACTCATACACACTGGCCTCTTTTGTCTATTTGTGCCTCATTTATGTGCACACACATTTCCTCCCTGTGCACACACACTATATTCCACTCACACATGCACATCAGCTGTCACATGTGCCAGCCCTGTGCGCTTCATGCTCCAAGGAAAACAGGGTCTCCAGTGTATTTTCATGTTAGCAGTCATGGTACAGAAGCACTAACATTCCTCCCCACCCCTCCTCCCTGCCAGCCCATTTATTATGAAGACATTTCCACGCCAGCCAGGTGAGGTTGTTGGCAATGCCACGACTGGGTCTTGCAGCCAGACCTCCCCACAGAGAGAGAGAAGTGCTTCCTCTCCCTGCTCCCAAAGGGCAGCTGCACTGCTGGTGAGGATCCCTATCAAACACCAGAGTATTTAACACTGGAGACTTAGGGGAGCAAGATGACCTGGAGGTGGGTGACAGACCGAGCCATCTCCTCCCATGCATAGGGTAAAGGAACTTCATGGATCAAATGCAGAGATCAGGGTCCCCGCTCTGGCCCAACAGAGCCGAGGCTGCCTGACCCACACCAGGCTCCAGAGCAAGACACTCACAAGAACAGCACATAAGCAAACGTGCTTTATCACACTTAGGTGGGTATAGAGAAGATAAATACAACAAGGCATTGTGCACCACTGTCACAAACAGCACCTCTCCAAATTGTCATACCTAGGAGATCTGTGGTTATTTTGGAGTAGGTTACCCACACAGTGAGACATGTCAATAAACTGAACAGCACAAGCTGTGCCAGAGCAAGAGTTCCAGGTCAGCACCAAGGGCAAACAGTAAGTGTGGGAAGAACACCCTATCCAGCATCTCTGCCCTGCCACTCTGCAGCAGTTTTGCAGGCAACACCTCCGGTTGTATCCAAAGTCTGAGTACAAATGAGTTGTAGCTTGTGAACTCAACTGCGAGAAAGATAATTTGAAAAAGAATCCATCTGCATGTGTCCTCAGGACAACTGTGTCAGCAGAGCCTTGGGGAGAAGCAGTCACCACCTGCTGAAGTCTCCCACTCTGCCCACCCAGCATCCTCTCCTTGCCATCCAGGAGCAGATCCATTTATAAAGTCCTGCCAGAAGCCTGACAAGGCAGCAATGCCAGTGCCAGGGAGCAGTTCTGCAACACTGAAGGCCTTCTGAACACATGGGGAGGCTGAAAGAAAGCCAGTCCAATGGAGCAAGTCCTGGCACCACAACCAACGTCAGCATCCAGGGTCTCCAACTGAGCTGGCACATGAAAGCAGCACATTCCCACTGCCTCCAGTACACAGCACTCAGAGCACACAGCTAACAGAAAGCACCAACACTGGCTCCATGACAGCAGTAGGAGCCACCTTCATTCCCCTCATCACACCATTTCACACCTTAGTGGCATCTGATTTCCTCCACAACACAACTACCCCAGCCACACACTGTAGACAGCCCTGTGCACACAGGAATGGCACTGCTCCTTGTTCAGAAATGGACACTGGGCCTTCTCTGTCAGCCTGACCAGTTACAGCACATAAATGGAAGCAGCACAATCCCAAACAGTATCAATAAACCAGTAAAAATAACAGTTTAAATGCACACACTAAAGCAAGGCAGGAAAGAGGAAGTGAGGGCAGAAGATGCTGCAGTGGGCGAGCTCCACTTGAGCAGAGCAGCTCCCTGGCTGGCAGACAAGCTGGCCCACAGTTCCCAAGGCAACTTGTTCAGCCCTGTTGCATCTGAGCACTCCACAGAGCAGATTCTGCCACGGAGAGGAGAGTCCTGCTGAGCACCCATGGGCTGGGCTGCGTTGCTGTGGGAAACACAACCTTATGTACAGAGTCTCAGCTATTATGCTGTTTTTTATATTAACCAGATTTCTCATCTGAACTAATGCGGTTTGCTGGTGACTGTCTCACGTGTCCCAAGTTCAGCTACTCTCACCTGAGCTGTTTGCATGCTCTCCCTGTGGGCAGCAATGCAGGTGCTGTAACCCGAGTTGCCTCAGCCAGGTCCCAGACATCAAAACCCAACACACAACCTATGGTGACCTCCAGTCACCTGCACCACAAAACGCTGACCCAGAGACACCTCTGTAGCCAGGCTCATTGCCACAAACCAGATTCTTCTTCTCCAGTGACAAATTCTCAGCCTGCATCTCTTCTGTGACGGCTTCAGGGTCATGTCTCTCCTCAGTGTGCACACCCTTCTTTCCAGCTGTCACATCACAGACCTCTTCCAGAGGCTGCAAATCCAAGAGCCCCAAGTCCTGCTCATGCCCTTGCAGCAGCAGGAATCAAGGCACCCCAGAAGGTCCCATCCACAGGAACCAGGACTAGCACAATATTTATTTCCCTGTGTTATTAAAAACCTTTCACCAACCGCTGGAAGTGCCACTTCTCTCTGCCTCACGTGAGCAGCAGGGCCGTAAATAACCAGTGGGAGCTGCTGCTGCAGCCAGCCCAGCCCACAGCAGCACACATGCACCCATATGGCAGCATGCCCAGCACTCACCACACCAAGCAGGTTTCCATGCAGAGGGTGAAGCACCAGACCCTCACACCACCCCAGGCTCAGGGTGATGTCCCCTCTCCTGCTGCTCTGCCATTCCCACTTCCCAATTATCAGCAAAACTCCCCCCTCCCCTCAAGAGCTTGTGCAGTTTGTTGGTGTGCATTTGGCACAGCTATACTGTACATCATGTTGACAGTAGAAATTACATCCTGAGCTTATGTTTTACACTGTGCTCTGTCAGAACTCACCGCAGCCCAGTGATCAGGACAAATTGAATAGCATCCCGTCCATGTCAATATTTATTTCATCTTACAAATGCAGGCTGATGCAGGAGAAAGTGGGCAGGGGGAGGGGGAAGACATGGGCAGGCAATAGCACACCAGGATAGCACTGCCCAGTACACCACAGTCCTACATCACCACCCAACACAGCGGGGCCAAGGCAGAGGAGCCCAGGGAGGGCTGTCCCACCCAGAGGCCAGGGAGCATCCCTGGGAGCTCATGCAGTGCTCCCATGCACATAGCTCTTCTGGAAGGGTTGGCACACCAGTACTGTTCCTCTGAGACAAGCCCTAATAATTCATAGAAAATACAGAACTGCCCACCAGGTACCAGAAGATGCAAAGGAGGGGAAAGAGAGCCCTCTCTCCTCAACCCTAGCCTGCAGCCTCAGCAAACATGAGCTTGGATGTCCTGTTTGGCTCCTCACTCCTCCCAGCAGAGTGGTACCAGCTACCAGTACGAGCATCAGGACTGCTCCAGCTGTTCAGAACAGCCACAAGGATGCTACAAAAGCTGCTGAGGATCAAGGCAAGAGCAAGGCACTGCTTGTGCCACCCTCTAGAATGCAGAGCCACATCATGAATACCAAGCACAAGACAGGAACTTCTTAAAGCTTGGGCTTTCTTCTGCTTTTCCATGGCCCTTCCACACCCCAGAGGACACAAGGAAATGAAGGCTGCAGTAGGAGGGTTGCTGATCAGAGACAACAGCTCAGTCCCGACGCCCATGGTCCTCTTGCTGCTGGATTAGCTGCCTGCAGAATGAGTTAGAGCAGCAAGAAGTGCACAAGTTTCACACCAGCTTGTTCCCAAAACATGCAAACCTATCTGGAGACCCTTTCTAAAGAGTGGGGCCAACCTCCTGCGCTAACCAGCCCCCTCCATTCTCTGCCCAGCCCTTCCTGACCCCACTGTGCTTTTACCTGAGAGCTCGGAGGGTGTGCACTGGCTCCAGCACCATCCACACATGTCAGCTGTGTCACCTTAAGGGAACAGCTGAAGCCACGTGCAAGCACAAGAGCAGCTCTGGGGATCAAATGAGCGCCAGCTCAGTCTGCCTCCATGGGGACCCCACCTGCCTCAAATCCAAGAGCGTGGGCAGCACAGCAGCCCAGCCTCAGACAGCCCTTGCTGGGAGACGGGGCAGGAAAAAGCCTGCAATTACTCCAACAGCAATTCTTCCCCAGCGCTGCCCACAGTGCAGCACGGGGGCTGTGACCACGTCTCCTCCTGTTAAACAGGATTCAAATCCGCTTAATGCTCCCCTTCCTGGGAAAAGGAACAGGCTGGCTGGATAGAGCACACTCCCCAGATCTGTTGTATGGAAGTAATACAAGCATAGCAAGGCTGCTGCAAAGCTTTAAGATGGTTCATAATCTCCAGGCCTAGGGCTAAGACATGAACTCAGGCTCTCTGGAGCTCACTTTCTTTACTGGATATTGTAAGACAAGATGAGGCAAAGATACCTTTATTTTTCTTTTATAAACTTCTCCTCAAAATCTAGAGATGAGAGATGAGGCAATCTTGCCAGACATAAAATACTGTCAACTCCAGGCCAGGCAGGTGTTTCACAATCAAGCTTCCAACATCTCACACGTGCTCTCTTGACAATGTATGTTAGTACCACACCAAGCCTGGACTGTTGCACCTTGGCCAAGCACCCACCCCTATCCCCACAACTTCCCACAGCTCCTCTCTAGCATTCAAGAGGCACCCCAGGATTACCCCCTTGGGCTGGACAATGGAACGGCCAGGGCACTGAGCCCTCTTGCCCCACAGGGAGTACTCTGAGGTTTTAAAACACCAGGGACCAAGAACACAACCTGGCTGCAGCTCCAACTTGCTCTGCATGGCTGCAGCCTCTACAAACCAGTGTCCCTGGCTGGAATACATGAACACACATCACTAATTCTGTAAGGGATGGCAGTACTGCTGAGAAAAAAGGTGTGGGATGCCCACTCACATCAAGAGAGTTGATGATCATAGACACTGCACTGCAAGTTCCCATTCTGCTGCAGATCCCATCAGTGGCATTTAAGTCTCAATGTTCACATAAAGCTGGACAAAGCACCAGAATACTGGTGCCACAGAGAACTGTAAGCTAGACAGGTTTCTGCCACTGCAAACTCTGGAACCCTCGTTGCACCCTCTACTGAAATGGATCCTGCAGAAGACAGGTTCTAACTCAGTGTCCTTTCCAGAACACCAACAAATATTGCCAATCAAGTGAGAGATGGCTAGAGATATTAACCTGGACAGCATATAGCATCACAGTGTGTACAAATGCTGGAAATCAGTGGCCAAAGGATTCAAAATTATAGAGGCTTTTGAAATAAGATACTCAAATTACTTTTATCTTTACTTACACAGTGAAAAGGCCATGTAACCAGTTACCAGATGAGCATATCCCAAGTGCAGGCCCAGACCATGCAAGGCAATGTTTGGTAGCAATCTGCCCTTTCAGCAAGCCTTCAGCCCTGGTACAGTGCACAGAAGACAGACAGACAATGATAAAATCAAGTTCTCTCACTGATGTCACCCTAGCCTCAGCTTTGACAACAGGGCAGAAAACCCTTAACCTGTAGTAAAAGTTTAGTCATGCTTATTCTTGAAGTAAAACTCTGGATTTTCTCCTTCTGCTTCCTTGGAACTATTCTCCCAGCAAGGAACTCCTTCATCTGCCTTTCTTCTCAGATAAACTTGCACACAGTCGAGAAAAGTTCTTTTTGCAGAGGAATGTGTACCTACACAATGCTCAGGTCTGTATGACTAAACATTTCTATTCTCCCTTCTTTTTAAGTTGCTTTAAGTTTAATTATTGTCCCCTTTGATGCTGCCTTGACAAATTATAATAGAAGAATGAGGCAACTGCCAGAGAAGGAGCTATTCACAACCTTTTGACTTCTCATGTTCAGTAACCTTCTACTATCAGACACACTGGGAGGAACAGTATTTGTTAAAGCTCTTATCCAAGCATTGTTTGGAAAGAAGTATTTTCAAAGTTTAGGAGGTTTTTTTTTTTCCTCCAAATCTTCTCTAGTCCAAGTTTCAAAGAAATTTTAATTGCAAAGAAAATCTCAACATTTGCCCTAGGGAAGAGGTTTTTACAGCCATAACGGTCTCGCTCTGCAGCAATTCTTCTCCAAATATGGAATTTTCATGCCTTGTCTACGTGAATACAATACTTTTAATTCATCTTTGAAAACAATCTCGGGGAGGAGGTGGAAGCAGGCATCATAGCATCTCTGTCACAACTTCTGGGATGGACAGAGCTCCTCCTGCTGTGGTGAGAGAGCACCAGAGCTCAGAGCAAGTAATTAATTTTAGGATCTGGAGAGACAGCTGCATCTGAAAGTCATTCCCTTACAAACACCCTGTACAGAGTCAGAAGGTGCATTCCCAAAAGAGCTGCATCTTTTATGCCCCAGCACATCCTGAGGAGCTAGAAGTGCTCTCGTGCAGTGGGGCAGAGAACCCTCACAAGCCTCCACTGCCAGAGCTGCACGTGTGGCACAGTCCCAGGACACCCAGGGACCACCATCACTCCTCTCCTTGCCTCCTGCTGCCACTTTTTTGGGCCCTGAACACCAGCAAAAGTGACAAGAAAGGAAAGGCGTGAGCCCAAAATGGGACAGGTGGAATCAAAGCTGATGGCCCAGGCAATGGACCATTTGGCTAGGAATTAAAGGACAAAGTAAAATAAAAAAGCACAAAATGGAATTCTTCCACTTTGACAAATGTGGAGGGAATTGGGTTCTTTTAAGCCAATGTTTGGCAGATGCATGAATTATTTATCATTCAATATTGTGTGATTAAATGGAAAATTGAAGATGTTCATAGCTCTGTCTGCAACTTTCTACCTCTTGTGAAAGATTCCCCAAATTCCTACATAGAATAACAAGTGGGTATTAGAGTGAGTCAGAAAGGTTCAAAGAAACCTCCTTCAATTTGCTTCTCAAGGTTCAAGGTCACGTTCAGACTCAGTCCTCTGGTGAAATAAATACTATGGCAGCACACATCACTTTCAGGAAGGTCTCTTGCTGCTGCTCACTCTTCTTCCCTATACATCTTAATCCTCTTAGCAATTTTGTCCTTGGAAATCCCTCAGTCTTCATGACAGGAGATCTGCAACCCCTCTTTTCAGAACACATGAGACTGAGGAAGTCCCTTCCCCTGGCAGCACACTGTCATTTTGAGACTAAGACCAGGCCCCCAGAGGATCCTCCACAATGAAGCTGAGAGGTTGTGAGGGAGGACAAGAGAGCAGCAAAAAACCAGGACAAGACCTGGGCGGTTGCACCTGCAGTTTTCACAGTACTTTTCTGCAGTGTAAGAAGATGATCTGGTTGTGCACAGCCTAGGTTAGAAGCTTGTACCAACTTTCTGCTGCAGATACCTCTTTGGGTGCTTTTGGCCCAAGCTAAGTGGCTTCCTCAGCACCGCAGGACAAGCCTGCAGCAATAAACAGCTGTTAGAAAGGTGGAAGAATGAGTGTAATTAGTCTCCTTAATGCCAATTTCAGCCTGATCTCTCACACTTAAGAAAACTGTTACAACGATTTTTTTTTTTTTCCAGAGGAGCTCATTAAATAAAAATTAGAAACAAGACAGCGTAATGGGTAAGAAAATTATTTCTGCAACATCCTGCTGAAATCCAACACTGCCCTGCCTACAGACAGGCTTTTCTGGTTTGGAAGAAGATGCTCCAAACCTTCTTGCTCTCCAGGAATTCCTAAGCACCAGGAAGAAAAGAAGGAATCTGGGTACCACAGGAATTTAGGAACCCCGAAGCACAATGTTGCACAGCCTCATCCCCCAAAGAGGAAGCAAATATGCTTTGCTAAGATGCAGCACTGTGCAGAACACTCCACCACAGCTGGCAGAAATCTCTGGCAGCTGAGTCTCCAACACAGGCAGTACATTTTGGCCAAGTCTGTTTGAAAGGCAGCATCTCCAAGAGGAGCACAGCAAGGAGAGAGGTTGCCCAGATGATCAGAGCTCTGCTATGTCCCTTCCTGGGTCCTTGAGGCTGCACGTTGAGCAGAAGCAGGTCAGCAGTGAGCAGCGCTCTTGAGAACAAGCACCAGAGAAATGCAGCCCCACGGGAGGCTCTGGGTGGTCACCTGGCAGACACTCATTCAAAGCAAAGCCCACCTCCCCCTCACAAAGAACAACCAAGAGGGACCAGAGCCTCTTGCTGGGCCAGGGACGTACACACTGGAGCAGATGTGCCAGGAATCCCTCAGAGCACAGCGTTTGCCCACGAGCTGCAGATAACTGCCTTCTCCAGACTAAAAGACTGACCTCCTTGTAAGCATCTTCCAGACAACAGCAACAGGCTAAATTTTGCATTCAACCATTAATGAGTGATGCATTATTTATTTAGAATCATTTGCTTCATTCTACTAATCACATCACCACTACCAGCTCCTGACAATGAACAGCGCTTAGAGTCATGTCCCAGGAGTCAGTCGCTGCCCAGAGCAACTCAACCCGCAGCTCGGCAGCCTCAGGGCTATTTCACCTCCCCGGGAAAAACATCCAGGCTTTGCCGAAAGCTGCTCACTGCCCTGCAGACACCACAAGCCACATATCCTCTGATGGCCAGCATCTGGCACTCCTGCACACTGCCCCATGTCCAGAGGCAGCTGCTGAAACCAGCTCCTGCCCCCCAAGGGCTCACATGCAGTCAGAAGAAACCGGCACCACACTCACACTCCTCCTGCCCTGAGCCCATCCTGCACTTTGAGCCCAACCTCCTGTCGTGGTTTAACTTCAGAACAAGGTAACCACTATGAGTTTCTGCCAAATTCACATGCCAGGCCAATGGCCCAACGTGGGCCCCACCAAGAAGCCCTCCCTGCCAGGGCAAACAGCCCCATAAAGAGGACACCCATGGAAACCAGACACCCCCAAAGCAGCACAGCCCTTTTTCCCCTCTGTGCCACAGCCCAGAACATCCTACTTCTCTCCCCACAGGCACTCCTGTGCAGGCAAAACCCACACAGCAGAGAGCACGGGCTCCTTTCCCCCGACGAACCAGTCCTTTGGGAATGGACCAAGTCAGCATGGGAGCTCTGGAGACAGGGACAGAGAGATCACCTGTCCCAGGTCACTTGCATGCAAACAAAGAAGCATTTTAGCATCCTGTCTGGTAGAATCAAATTTTTATATCCTTCCATGCCCACTAAATTCTGTTCACAAAGACCAAGTCAAAAAAAAGGAAGTCAAAGCCTTAATAAATGCTGGAAGAGCAGAGAGCTCACACCAGCTCCCAGCCCAGCGTAGCTCAGGGATTATCTAGGCAATAGTTTATTTTTCTCTCCAGTATCATTTTCCCAGCTTGATTTCTACTGTCGCAGTATGATGGTTTCACCCCATTAGCCTTGCTTAAAAAAGTGATCCCAGGACTGTGAGTGTTATTGCCCACATAAATCAGGAGGCTTTGAATATGGAGCACCTTTAAATAAACAGCTGATGGAAGTGAAGTTCCGGGATCATTATTAATAGCTTTTCATTTCTGTGTCCGCTGTGCTGTGACATTCTTTCCCAGCAGAAAGCCTCCGCTTCCTATCCCCAGTACATCTGATCCCATGAGTCCTCCAGTCAGAATGAATGACTGTACCTTTGTGTTAATTGCATCGCCCGTTCCACAAACGGAATACTAATATTAACTAGCAAGAGGAGGAGAGTTTGCCGACCAGGAGCGATGGGACAGTTTAGAGAGAGACACACCAGTCCCACTGCCTTTTCCTGGGCTGGTCCTTCCTCCTTCCCTTGAGGAAGGGCTGATCCTGGATCTTCCAACACACACCAGTAAATGCTACAACAAGTGACAAGGTCCTGTTCCATTTCTGTCCTGTCTGATGTGCCTTGTATTGCACAGACACCAACTTTTTCTGCTCTGCTAGCAATATTATACCTCTCACAGGCCCCCTGCAAGCAGAATGATGCCACTGTCCACATTCCAAACAGCTTCAGGATGAGTCCAAAGCAATACACACTCATGGAGAAGCAGCCACCACAGAGCAACCCCAACAGTACTTACAGGTGCTGTTCAAAAATCTCATCTGGCCAGATCCAGTTTATTTTTCACCAACATGACTTGCCCAGAGAGGAATCACACTCCTCTTCCACCTTCAGCTATCAGGGACTCTCCTAAGTGCTGCAGGCAGGTACACAGCAACCAGGGGCAGACATAAGGGCAGCAACAGCTAACATCACCCACTTCCCCCTCCCACAGTGGTGAGCCTCATCTCATCAAGAGGGACCTTGGCCACCCGCTCTGGGAGTCCCTGGCTTTGCTCTCTGCTGCCAGCACTGACACACAGGTGCTCCCCGGTAGAATTCCCAAAATCTTCATGTGCAGGACCCAGAGTTGCCAGTCCTGCTGCATCAACAAATGACATCATCCCCCAGGTCTGTGGCTCAGAAGAGACACCAAATTTCTCCTTGGAAAGTGTGTTCAGGCTCTCTGAGGCACTTTGCCCAAAGAAAGAAGGAGATGATCCTGTTGACAGCCAGGTCCAACACAGTGACCAATATAAGTGCTGGCAAAAAGGCTCCACAGTGGTCCACGGTGCCCAGGAAAGGGCTGGCATGGGTGTTACAGCCCCTCTGCTCTTTACTGCAGAGACAATAACAGAGGGTCCTGCTGCTACAGCCCACCCCTGTCTCCTTCTACTGTTCTTGAGTCATGACCCTGCTTACAGGTCATGCTGCTCAAAGAGAAATCACAGGGAAAGCAAACATCCCAAAACAGCCTGTTGCTGTTTGCAGGGACAGACTTTGCAACAGACATTTGCTGTATATAAACTCAAAGGGCTGCAAAGAGCAGCAAACCACAGGAACAGGTGATGGCTTTTGATTTTACTGCTTGCTCTTTTCCCAAATCCAGCTCTCAGCAAGGAGATTCGGGACACAGGCATAAATAACAGAAGGTTCACCTATGAGAAAGCTAAAGTGGAAGCATCAGAAAACTGGAGTGTGGTTGAGCAAGGCTGAAAGAGACCACTACACACAGGATGTACATTCCTTGGAGGACTTTAAGAGGGACAAAAAGTGTTAAATGTGTCTCCTGATTTCAGAGCCCTTTGCTATCTACGGTCTGAATGATGATGGACTAGCACAGCAGAGCTACGTCCTTATGACAAGTCAGCGAGCCTCTGGATAAGATTTGCAAGCCAGATAAAGTGCCAGCCTTCCTTCTGCAAGAAACTCTGACCACTTTGTCAAGTGAAGAAAAAGATTTGATTCCTCCTCTACCATCCCCCCCCCGCTGTATTTGCAGACTGTGAACCAGCATCCAGCAGCCACACAGGGCCCTCAAGCACAGGAAATACAGTGGGTATCACATATGCAAAGCAAAACAGCTCAGTGTATCACTAGAAACACTGCTTTCCAACCACCAGACTTCAGCATCCCATTGAAGCATCACCTCTCAGCAGAGGCCAAATGTGCAAATTGCAGTTGAAAGGGAGAACATTTCTGAAAGCTCAAAGCACGTGAACACAGCAGACTGGAACAGAATCTGCAAGTAGCTTCACTTTAATGTCACTACCAAACCAATGGCACAATGAAGAAGGGACAGACTGGGAGCCCTGGGAACAACCACTCTGCTCAGCACAACTGATAAAGGGAGATTAATCATCCAGTTCCTCCATCAGGCACAGGGGTTCAGGGCTTTGGTGTAAAACTCCATCAAACAAGACCAGCGTCTTCACTTCTGACATTCCTGGATGGACAGAGGACACAGCGTGAGGTTTTGCACAGGCGTTATTTCACAATCGAGCCCTTTGCCTCTGACACTCCTGGAAACAGTGAGACTGTAAGAATCCTCTCAAGCCAGCACACAGGCTTTGAAGGGTCTTTCCTCACGTATCTGCACAAAGCAGGGACCTCGGGGCCTTGTACATAGGTTCTAATGTTATTATTATCAAAAGGAATAAAGAGGGACATGGTGAAGCAAGAGGAAGCAAAGCAGCCCAGGAAACAAAGAGAGAAAGAGAGAGAGATTACAGCAGCAACAAGGAGGACAGAAAAGCAAATGGACAAAGTGCACATGAAAGAATAGAGCCAAGGAGATATACATACACATCAGCAAGCAGGATTGTGCTGGAACATGTGAGAGTGTGAGCATGCAGGAGAGGGCACAGACACTCACCCAGGCAGGTGCAGCCATTTGCAGCTCCGAGTCCTCCTGCCCCACCCCAGGCTGGCAGCCTGGCATGGCTTCAGCAAGGGATCTCTCTGAGAATGCCTCAGGGCACATGCAGGACTCCCCTGACCCAACCCTGTCCACTTGGTACAACAGCCACACTGACAGTGAAAGACCCTCACAACCAAAAAAACTGATAGACACTGGCTCTGAGCACCCCTGACTCTTCCCCAAAGCAGCTCCGTGCTTGAAAGAGGGAGAACTGGCAGCACACATGTACAGACACAGCCACTTCCCTGTACGGCTTTCTCCAGCTTTGTCACCCTCACACACATTGACCCTTTGCATCCTGCTCTGGCACTACACTGCAGACCCTTGCTGGCAGTCCCTTTGTCCTCTGGGCCGCTTCACTCCTCCCTCCTCACTCCTTTCTAGCTCCTTTTATGACAGTCATGTTAGAACCCATTCACACAGCCCCAAGTCCCCAGTGCAGAGCCCACCACCCCCAATCCACGCAGTCACTTGCAAAAGTGCTGAAATCCCAAACCATTCATGCACCCGCTGTGTGCTGCCACACCGATCTCCAGACCCCCACTGCTCCAGATGGACACTGGGCTGTGTCAACCAGGAGGACTGCAGGACAGGAGGACGTGTTCCTTTGTGTCCTCCTCTCCAAACCACCACCTATCTCAGGCTGCTGGGCTGGCAGCAGCCTCAGGCAGAGTTTGGCCATTCAGAGCCAAGCAGTGTCCAGCCAAGAAGTCATTCTACCCCTCTTGCCCCTCACCTATCCCATCACACCTCACAGTGACATGACACCAAAACTCCCACCTTGAACACACAGTCACTGTGATTCCAAAACAGAAAAACAAGACACAGCTGCCCTGAGCAGGGCTGATAACAAACCTTTGAGAGGTTCAGGACCAAACCAGACACAAGCACTGCATCTGGGCAGTCCTCAGGCCCCCATGGTGGAGAACACCAAGAGCATTCACTCATGAAACAGCTTTCCTCATCTTGGTACACAGAGGCACAGAATTCTCAAACACAAAAACATATAAAACATATAAAAAAGTTACCCAAAACTCCAGGCATTAGCTAGAAGAGGACAAAGGAAAAAAAATAGCTATTTCTATATATACTTGGGAAGCACCAGATAGCACAGTGATGGACTAGATATAAAAAAGATAGAGATGAGTCTCAGTCCCAGCCTTTGATCGCTCACAAGGGAAATGCATGTGCTGCCTTCTGGAAACCAGGACCAGACATTGTGTTCTACCTCTGCCTAAGCCCAGCTCAGCTGCAGTTTAAAGAAAAGGCCTTCCAGCCTGGTGCTTCACAGTCCCTCCCTCTCGTTTCTATTTCACAGCAGCTTTTCACAACCCCAACAGTGCTTACTATAAGCAACACAGGCTCAGCTGCAGGATTTTCTCCTTCTGGGACAGCCTAAGGTTTGGAAAACGCCTCCCTAGAAGCACCAAATCTGACTGGAGCCTGTGGCCAGGAACTGAAGGGAGATGCTGAGCAGCAGCCCTGAGCAGTCACAGGTCAGACCCTGTCCTGCCAGCTCCAGCACTCCGAAGGATTGAGGGTAATTTACACCAGCTGAGTGAGCAGCTCATCACTGACACACAGTCCTGCTTACCAAGGCTTGCTTTCCAGCACTCCGTTGTTTCTCCAGCTTCTCCCAAGACACACCATGCCTGGCAGTACCCCAGGAAGTGCCATGCCTCTGTCCTGGACAGCCTGAGTGTGCCTTGGCCATCAGATCCACAGGACAGAGGCCCCATCTCCCGCTGCCCAGGTCTGACAAGGGCTCTTTGCCAAGGCATCTCCCTCAGTATGAGCACTAAAAGGTGTTTAACTGTCCTGTACTGGGTATGGCTGGGAGGGAGTTAATCAGCTTTGCTTGGTGCTGAGTTTTAGATTTGCCACAAAAACAAAACTGGTAACACACTAATATTTTAGCTATTGCCAAATAGCGTTTGCAGTGTCAAAGCCTTCTCTGCTTCTCACCATGTCCCCCACTAAATAGACTGGGGGGGGCACAACAGTTTGGGAGTGGATGACCCAGACCAACCACAAAGCTACCCCATCCCATCTAACATCATGCTCAGCAATAAAAAGGGAGAGGAGGGATCTCAGGGGGGGTTTGTCACCGTTAGCTCAGGAACTGCCTGGACATCAGTCTATGCACAGAAGGCTGTGTGTGTTTGCCTTTGCATCCCTTGTTTTCTTCCTCTCTTCTTCCACTTTCACTTATTAAACCATTTTTATCTCCACCCACACATTTTCTTGCTTTTACTCTTCCTTTCCTCTTCCCATGACCCACTTGGGAATGCGGGAGTGAGTAATTGGCTGTGTGGGGCTTAGCTGCTTACCAAGGCTATCCCACAACAGGCCCAAAACACTTGGCAGCACCATTACAGGCCATGTTCACAGCCAGAGCAGAGGAAATCAGACTGAACCTTACAAATGCATTAACCAGAAAGCAGCAGCTGTGGCAGAGTGAGAAGCTGCCATTCTCCTTGCACAACACTTTGAGCCTCTCAGTCCTGTGACGTGAGCTCGCATCTCCAGTTCTGGAGCAGCAAAGCACCACCCCACTTCCCATCTAATCCACTAAAATACATTAGCACTCTAGGTGCAAAACCAATTAAAGCCTCAACTGATGGTTCAAACATCCTTCCCAGCCAGACACGAGTCTCCCATTGCACAAAAATGTAAACAGCTTTTTCAGAGAAAAATCCTTAAATGTTCACCTGTGGTGGCTACTCCAGCTGGGGAGGGTTCAGTGCTTGCATTCATTTCATACGTCCATCGCTTTGTAGTACCAAGGATGGGAGCAGCATCATCTGTCAGCACCACAGTCAATCCTCTAGGCAGGACTTCACAGCTCCAGCTCAAAAGCCCTTGTCTGCCTTCACTAATTGCCAAGTTCTGGGCAAGGCAAGGAGAGGCCACGTCTACATCTGCAGGGTCAGCCGCAACACCTGGTCACTCATGCCATGATCCACGGGGACTCACAGGTGCAGCCCCAGTCCTTTGCATGCCTGGGGATTGTCCCCTGCCCACAGGCCCAGCTGGCCAAGGCACTGGCACCAGCCTCTGCCATACCTGCCTTGGAGGCTGCTCCTGTTTTGCACAGCCATAGGAAGCTGGGCCAGATCAAACCCACCCAAGGGTTCACCTGAGAGATGAACCTGGGCAACAAAGCAGAGAAGAGGAATTTGGGAAAGACACAGTCATTTCTCAGCCTCAGCGAGACGAGCAGAGCCATTACCTCGTGGAGGATCCTGGTTCTCAGCTCACCTCTCACAGCACCTTTCAGATTAATTGGTTAATTGGCTCGGCGGGCTGTGCATAGGAAAGGAGGAAGGATGGCTCCCTCTGCCGGCACCGGCCCGAGGAGGAGCCCCTCGCCCGTCCCCCGTCCCTCCGGCAGCAGCCGGACCCCGGCCCTGGGCACGGCTGACCTCGCACCGCCACAACATCCGAGAGCTGCCACGGGAAGAATTCCCATCTCCTGCGGCACAGCTGAGGATGTCCAGCGAAGGGGTGCCCTGCCTTGGGACGGTATTACCGCAGCAGGAGTTATTCTGCAAAAAATACCGTGCCACTGGGAAACAGCCGGGAGGGCTGTAGCAAACGGGTGTTCAGCTGACTTTTAAAAGTTTAAGCAGGGATGTAATTTCTTAAGGACTCTGCTGATGCTCAGCTATTCCTACCTGCCATCAAAAGGTTTAGCTGTATTTCATAAGTGGGAAGGCAGCCAAGTTCAGAAAGCTGGTGAAGTCCAGCTCTCAAAGCAACCCCCTCCCTCACCTGTCCGTCCTCGACCTTCCAGACTCCAGTGGCAGGGGAAACAATTCCCTCTCCCACACAGGCACAACGCTGTCAGCAACAGCCACATGCCTAGTTGAAGAAAGAAACTACAACTTCCCCTAGTTGAAGGGAAGAAAGCACATTTCCACACAGCTAAAAACACTGAATTGTGAAAATACAGAAAGATCCAAGGGTAGCTCTGGAGTTTGGTAGTGACAGAGGAGGGGACAAAGCAGTGTTCTGTCCCAAATTAACAAGATTATTTGCTCAGTGTTAGTATGTGCACAACTCAAACTGCTTCTCTCCAGAGAGGGTGATGAGGACAGGAGGAGGTGCTCAGAGCTTAGGAGCCACTTTTAATGACAAGGATTATTGGAGAAACAGCATTTTGGGGATTTGGGATTCTGGGAAGCAGCTGCAGTAGGAGCAGAGGGAGATAATCCCAGTGTGACAGACAAAGACGCAAGGAAGCAGGACTGGAGAAGGGAGTGCAGCATCCCCAGGCACACACAGAAGTTACTGTCTGGCACGGGGGAACAGCCATTCCAGAGCAGGAGGCTGTCAGAACAAGGGCTTGGCCCTTCCAGCTCTCTTCCCTCCTGGGATGGCCAGACCAGGATGGTTTCTCTGGACCAGCCAAACCTTTATCTGTCCTCCCTGACTCTGGCCAACAGTGGGGCCTCAGAGCCAGAGGATCCATCTGCCTCACAGGCTCCCATCCAGGTGGTCAGTCTCCCTGGCCAGCCTGTGACCTGTGAGCAAACAGGCAGCAAGTGGCATCCAGGCTCTGCCCAGGAAGGCAGCAGAGGGGCACCGAGGGGGCAGACCCAGGCCAGCACCAAGGGGACACACGCCCCAGGGTACCCAGCTCCAACACCTCTCAGGTGGGCATGGGGCTGTTCCTAGGCTGGGCTGGGGCCTGCCTGCACACAGCTTTCAAGTGCCAGAGCACAGGGAAGGGCAGCAGTGCTCCAGAAGGAATCCAGAGACCAGCAGGTGTCACCCACAGAGGCTGCGCTGAGTCCCCAGCACAGCGCTGGCGATGAAGCTGCCCCAAGCCTGTGGCTGCAGCACCCAAGAGGGGCTGTTTGCTGCACAGAACTGCACACAGCCCACGTGTGGGAATGAGCTCCCTCCTGCCAGGCCATATTGGGACCACATCACACCCTCCTGCTCTGACTCCATTTTGCCATCAAAACCTCAGGGAAGTGCCAGCTTACCAAAGCAGCGTTCAGATCCTGTGCTTGCTCCTGCAGCTGCTGTTTCCAAATGTCTCACTCACAGCCTTGGTTTACAGGGTGCACACCACTACCTGTACCCACATTCACATGTAGGCTCCTGCCAAAAGGCATTCAGAGCTTTCAAGGCTCCATTTATTGCCCAAGATGTTTCTATGGCGACTCCCTTCACATCCCATCATTGGCTGCAGAAAGCTTCTGGCCATCAGCAGCTTCAGGTGAGTTGAGGGTCTCAAGCTTCAAGCTTGTTAATGCCACTGGCTACAGTCAATTGGTAAGAGATTAACAAAACCCCACCTGAATAGGCAGTGGTGAGCGAGACAGTGTCAGCAAGTGAAGAGGAGTGAGCCCATATCTCCTTCCCCTGGTGTTCTTTGAAGTACTGTAGCAGGGAGGAGCAACAAAGAGGGGCAGGGGGTATCTGCAAAAGGGTATTGGACAAAGAATTCTGCTTTCATGATTCTGTGAAGGACTTCCCAGTCAGCAAAGCTCACAGAACTGCCATAACCAAAGCACAGGACCACTTCACCCCATGCACTGACTGGCCCTGACATACCACTGGCCTAAACTGAGCTAGGATGCCCCCAGCTCTGCTCCTACAGGCACCTAGCTAAATGTTCCTACAGGGCAGCCACAAATCCGTGGCTGCTTCTGACAAGCACCAAGCCCAGCATCACCTCCATCACAGCCACAGCTTCCATCATGAGCCAGGCAGGGCCAAATTCAGCACATGTGACAGCAGTGACAGTACAAGAAAAGCAAGGTTGCTTTGTCTGGGGAGCAGACCCTGTCCACAAGAGTGTGATAGCAGTGTTAACAGGCACTTAGCCCAGAGCCTCAGTCCTGCAGAGTGTGAGCTAAGGCATGGCTCTCTCACAAGAGATCTGAAATTAGGAAGTGCAGCACTGAGTAGAGTCAAAACTGAATGAGTTCTGCTGGTTTTTTTCCCCAGGCTCATGGATGGCCCTGCCAGAGGGGCAAGGAAGTGAGTAAAAGCAGGACAGCAGAACAGGGCACAGCAGGCAGAGAGAAGGCAAGTGCAGATTTCCCAGACAAGAGCAGGAGGGCAGGACTGGAAACACAGAAGTGCTGCCCTTTTCTGAAGAAATGTCATTATGTTGCAACGAGTATTGCAACCTTGCCTTATGTTTAGTGAGCTATCCTGAGATGGGGCACCCAGCAGAAAGGAGACACTTTCTGAAAAGCACTTTGATTTTCAGCTTGTAGGTGTAGCAGCAATGAATGATCCACTCAAATCCAGCCCTTGGGCTGGAGCAGATGGACCGGCTTTGGGCTGGAGCACAGATGGACCAGCTTTGGGCTGGCTGCCTCTCCTATGCCCAAGGGCACAACCACACCTGCTCTCAAGAAGAAAAATGCAGGGGCCTCAGCTTAGCAGGGTCTATCCCCCACCTTTTACTCAAAGATGCCTTCTAGGGCCCCTGGGGAGAGCTACCCCCAGCTGGCACTGGCGTGCACCCTCACCACCACCGAGGCTGGGCCAGAGCAGTGCAGAAGCAGCTGAGACAGCACTCAGAAACCCAGTGTTTGAAGACAAACACCATGCCCAGCCACCAAGGCACAGGCACCCCCAGACAACCCATATGCTGTGAACAGTGTCTCCTTGTGCTCCCACCTCCCAGCAGAGTCCTGCAGCCCCGTTTGCCATACACGCACCAGGAAACATCGATAGCTAAGGGAGCTCTGAGGCTGCTGGGGGCCCCACACCCCGCTGCTAGGTACCGCCTGCTCAGGCCCACCGTGTCCCACAGGCCCTCAAAGGAAAAAAGAGAAGGTCCTGTAGTGCTGTCAAAGAGCTGAGATATGCATTTGCAAGAATTCCAACCACACTGCAAGAGGATCTGAGGAACAGCATCACCAAGAAGTCCCACAGCTTCTGTCAGAAAAGAAAGAACCTAGACCCTCTGCAGGCGTCCCAGTCAGCCCTGTGGGATAACAAAAGGCAGACACTGCTGGAGAAGGATCCACTTTTGCTACCCGGACATTGTCCTGCAGAACCAGTACAAAACTGCCATCAACAACCCTTCCCCAACAGGATAACACAGAACTCCCTTCTTCCTGCCACAGCACAAAGGACAGTGAAAAGAAAGAAAAATGAAAGAGATACAAAACCAGGCTAAAGTCTGGACTAGTCTCTGAAAGCAGAGTTGTTGCAAAGGATAAAACTGAAAATTACTGTAATGTGCTGTATTCCTTTTATGGACTTTGCAAATAATAGAAAGTGATGACTAAATGAAAAAGAAACTGTGAACTCACTGGGAGGATGGGTCTCTGCAGTGGCTGCCAGCAGGAGCAGAGCCCCACGCCTGAGCCCTCCACAGCTCTCCAGAGCAGAAACTAACCCACAAACTGGGCAGAACTGCAGAGACAGATGTCCCACAGAGCTGAGCAGGTAGTGGGCACCCAGCCCATGCTGGGTGAACAGCTGAGTCCAAGTCAAAACCCATACTCCAGGTCTGCAGCAATTTGCTGCCCAAATCCAGCCACAAAGTCTTGGCTTTTCTGCTGGAGTAGAGCGGGGACTTCACAAGCAAAACAGCTCACAGGGACATGCAGGCATGAGCCCTGTGAACGCTGGAGTAGCCAGAGCTCTGTGCCTTCACCTCCAGCCCAGGGCGGCCACACACAGAGCCCTGAGTGCCAAGTGACACAGGTGACCCTGCTCACTGCAGAGCAAAGAGCACACGGGTGCTGAGGGCACAGGCAGGACATTCCCAGAGCAACAAACGATCTGAGGCAGAGCTGGTGACATCCCTCCCCATCGGGCACCCCTTCCACAAAGAAACACCATGGGATAAACTGGTGGTAGAGACAAAAGAGATCCCGAGAACAGCAAGGAGCTGTACACCGTGCCCACCTACAACCTCGGGCAAGGCATCTGGTTGGGATTCACACCCACCTCATCTCTACATGTAATTTTTCAAGACAGCAGATCACTCAAAAAGGCCTGTGCCTCGGGATATGTATGGACTTATCTGCAGAGAAGTGTCATTGCTTGTAAACCCAAACGCAGTTGCATAACCACATGGTTAAAAGATAATGACACAAATTCATACATGGCTGTATCCTTATGCACAAATTCTGTTTAGCGACATGATGTCGGAAGAACCCAAGTGTCACCACACCATTTCTTTTTCATGCTGTTTTTCTTTACTTTTAAAATATAACAACTAATTAACATGAAAAAATATGTAATTGTACTTTAAAGGAATAACGGCAGATTAAATCCTACCTGAAGTCCAGTTTTGTTTCAAAGCTTTCATGAACAATCAAATCCTTCTAACGAAATAAAGTCCATGGGATGAAAAAGGGGTTTCAAATAAACAAACATTCCCTCTGCAATATTTGCAGCCAAATTTTACTGCTATGGGATAGTGACTATGAGGACAAAAGTAAAATTTGCTACAAATAAAGCCTTGCAAGCTCAGTATTATTTTTAATGTGCAAAAATACCCGCAAAAGTGGACCAGACAACATAAACAGAAAACAGTACATTGCGACCCTTTTATCAGAATCCTTACACATAAGAAAGAACTATGAATTTTTAAAATATGACATTGCATTTAATTCATTAAAATATCATATTTTTTGGTATGGAGCTAGGAAGAACAGGATTTTAAGTGTTATTTTTAACCCAAAGACAACCTTTTCTTTCTTGTTGTTTTTTTTTTTTTTTTTTCTGGAGGCCTGCTAGCTTCTTTTGAAAAAGAGTTTTAAAACTGACCTTGTTCCAGTAGCCACTTCTCTGTCATAGGTATGAAATCACCATATCATAATATAAAGTGTCAATGCACCAAAAAGCAAAGGGCAGGGTTTTTTTTTTTAGGCAGGAACAAAGCTGGCTTTTTTACCTATGAAACAGCACATACTTTTTCTTTCATAAGCCCACCAATTTCAGCACTGTATTATTCAGCAACCGGCATTTCATACAGAGACCAAACCTCACTTGATCTGACCCTCACCTCACTGGAGCAGAGACGTACGTGAGACAAAAGTCAGCACAGAATCTGGGCCAGCTTATTCAGATTTCAGTGGGCTCTACCCTGTGCTGCTCTCAGGGTACTGTCAACATTTCAGGGAATTCATCAATGAGCAGCAGAACCACCTTTTGGCCTTGAACACAAACAAACACAGCACCAGCATGGAGAAACCGTTTCAGACTCAAAGCCAGAGAAACAATTTATTTTCAGTATTTGAAAACTGATGTACCAGGACAATGATCTCCAACCCCAATAATTGTTTGCTGCAAATACTCCTTACTCAGTGCTCTTGAAAGAGGTGGAGAGCATCCACCAGGGAAAACCATAGGGAAAACCTGGCAAAGCCCAGGCATGGAATCTATGAGTGCAGAGACTGCAGGCTTCAGCCATGCTCTGTGCATTGGGTACTCTGAAGAGACAGAAACAGGTCCCAAAGAAACAGTAATGAGCTGAGATTTCCTCAGTGGTATGCAAGACTACGTTGCAACACATGGCATTTTAACAGCACAAATACCAGCCTAGGAGCAGGGACGGAGAGGCACATCCCACCATTTATTTCCTCAGGCCATGCAAGCAAGCTCTGGAGAACCAGAGCTCTGGTGGAGCCACCCATCCTTCGTAGCCCTCTCAGGTCCAAAGGCTTCCCTGAGGTGCACTGCACTGTCTTATGAAGTTATGTCTGAACTCCTAAGCCTGCCCCTCCTTGCCACTGCCTACACCATCACTCCTGTAACTGGTCTTGTTCATGCATAAAATGAGGTTAGATGAGAAGACAGGGCAGATTTCCCCAGACTGTGCAGGATGTTAAAACTGTCAGAAACCAAACAAAAATGAAGAGGCATCCACCGCGTCCCTCCATTCCCAGACCCACGGCCAGTGCCCGCAGGAGCCCAGATGCCACAGGGTGGGCTCCCCGGATGCCCGGCGAGAGGCACCTGGAGTGGCAGCACTGGGCCAGGGCACACCAGGGAGCAGATGCGGCTGCAGCTCTCGCTCCCAGAAGGCCTGTGCACAGCCGGTTGGGAACCACATTTTAAATGAGGAAAGTGCTAGTTTTAGAACAGTTATTTTTAGTTTGTTGTTAGAAAAAAATGTGGCTCTGTGAAGAGAGATGTTACCCGGCCGGCTCTAAGGGCTCCCGCTGGGTTCCTCAGGCATAGCAGCCACACATCCACACGCGCCCCAAGCAAAGCCCGCGCAGAATGGGCACGGAATGGGCACGAACGCTCTGGTCTCAGCGAGAGAAATGGGGAGATGGCTCTTGGGGAGGAAGGAGCCCGAAGAGCATGTTTTAAGATACCCCCGGTTAAAAAAGGAGCTGCGGCTCTCCAAGCATCGGACTGCTTTAATTGGAGGGTGTGCTCCGACCCGCCGCTGGCGGAGCCGCGCCGGAGGCATCAAACCTCTGGCTTCGCCCGCCGACACCGAGGAGACCGGGGCACCCCGGAGCGCGGGACTGCACTGCCCGAGGCGGCGGCGACCCCGGGGCCGGGCCGAGCCCGCGCTCACCCGCGGGGAGCGCCCGCCGCAGCCCCGCCGAGCGGCGGCAAAGTTTGCGGAGCGGCGAGGGACGGAGAAGTTGGGCTCCCCCGCCGTGCCCGCCCCGCCGCCCCCCGAGCCCCCGCCGGCTCTTACCTGGGGCGGTGGCCGCGGCGGCTCCCCCGCGCCGGGCGCTCGGCCTCCCGCGGCATCCTGCGCGGCAGCCGGCGGCGCGGCCCCCGCAGCCGGGCACGGAGCGGAGCGGAGCCCCGGCGCCCCGGCACGGAGCGGAGCGGAGCCCCGGCAGCCGGGCACAGAGCGGATCTCAGCCTCGGCAGCCGGGCACGGAGCGGATCGCAGCCCCGGCAGCCGTGCACGGAGAGGAGCGGAGCCGCGGCGCCCGGCACGGAGCGGATCGCAGCCCCGGCAGCAGCGCGGAGCCCCGACCGGCCGCGGCGAGCGGAGCCGGCTGCTGGCACCGGGCGGGCAGGGCGCGAGGCGGGGCGCGGGCGGCGGGTGCGCGGCGGGGGCTGCATGTGCGGCGAGAGCCGCCTTCCTCCCCCTCGCTCCCCTCGCTCCCTGCCTGCCTCCCCTCCTTCCCCGCCAGCCCAGCCCAGCCCAGCCCAGCCCTGCCCAGCCCGGCCCGACCCGGCCCAGCCCAGCCCAGCCTCTGCTGGAGACTCTGAGAATGCAGCGCCGGGTCTGCGCCCCGGACCGGCCCCGGGGCCTCCCCTAGAGACCCGCCCTGGGGATCCCGCCTGGCCCCGGCCCGGGGCAGCGGCCCCGCAACCCCTCGGGCTGGCGCGGCCCCCGGCGGGGCGGCGAGGCTCTGCCCGCAGCTCGGGTCCGCTCCTCATCCTGCGGTGCTCCCGCCCCGGGCGCCCGCGTCGTCTCCGCCACCCCAGTGCCGTGCCGGCCGCCCCGGAGGCGGGAGCGGGGCGCGGACAGGGGCAGGGGCACACCTGGCCACCCACAGGTCAGGGCCAACCCTCCTGTGCCCGGTGCTGAGAACTAATTCAGTGCATGGAGCACAAGACTGAGCCGGGGTGCCAGGACATCAGACAGGTCAGGGACAGAGACCCCAGTCCACGCTTCCGCTGCCTTTGACTGGTGCCAGACATGGATGGCCCAGTGGCATCATGGCAGGAGCTCTGTCAGGGGCTCTGGACACTGCTGAGGCTGAGGCTGGGGCTGTCAGACCCCCTCCTGCTGTGCACCAGGGTGGCCATGACGGTTAGCATCCTCAGCACCCACCTCAGGTCTTCGGTGCCTTCTCCAGAGTCTTGCTCGAAGCATGGTGGGCACTGTCCTGGCCCACCAGCACTTTGAGGGTGCAGGGGCAGAAGTGGCAACACAGCTTGTTGCCTGCAGTAGAGTCACACACCAGCAGCAGGATGCTGGGTGTACAGACCGTTCCGGGCATGATCAGGATCAGTGGAAGGTAGAAGCAGGGAAGAAGCTCAAGGCTGGTGAGACTGCAATACTACTTGGGGACCGATAAATCTGCTCTTGCAAGTCAGGTTTTAGTCACAGTGCAGGCAGACTCCAGTGGGACATTTTCCACTGCCCAGAGACTCACATCTTACCTGGAGAAAACTCTCTCCTGTGTCCACAGCATTCTCTTTTGTTTGGCCTTGGAGTTTGGCCCTGAAAGGAACACAAGAGAACAGCAGAGGAGGGAATGCTGTTTTGCTCCCTTTGTACAGCACCTTGCGTACAAGGCAAACAAATCCTCTGCTTGGCCAGTTTAGGTCAAGAAACAGTAGTAACCTGGTAGCAGGTTATCCACAAACTACCCGGATTTGGTGCTTCCTGCACAGGCAGGTGGCCTGCAGGTGAGGGAGAGGTGGGTGGAAAGCAAAAGAGAGGTTGATAACCACAGCATGGATCCAGGAGGAGTGGCTCTTCCTTTCCAGGACCAAAAGATGAGCAGGACGCAGATCCAGCAGCAGGCTCCAGCAGCTGTATTTCCCACCTTTGCACTGGCTGGCACAAGGCTTCCCACCATCCTACTACTGCGTGACTCCCACCCTAAAAGGCAAGGGGGCCCTGAAGACATCCCAGGAAATGCTCCCTTATCAGCCCCTTCAGACACAGAAGCATCTAGAAATGTCCTCAATCCCAGTGTGAGACTGAGAGACCTCCCAGCTGCAAGCACTGCTGCCAAAGTAGATCCCACTTGAGCCTGATGCTCTTGTAGGGAAAGGAGCAAAGCCTGGAGCACAGCTGCTCTACTGCTAACACAGTCTGCAAACAGAGACCGTGTGCTCAGTGCCAATCTAGCCCTAGGACAGCTGCGAGGCTCCTGAGCCGACAATGACACTGGCACTGGGAACACCAGATCCTTTCCCTGGGACAGCTAAGAGGCCACCTCTTACAGTGCAGGTGGAGTTGAGCCCACCTGGCTGAAAGCATCCTATAAGGTGGTGTGATACTGGGAGGAGATGGTCCCAGAACTTGTCTGCAGTCATGGTGCCCTTTTCCAGCCTGTTTTTGCTAAGACTCCCTTATTCTGGAGACACAGAAGATTTGTCTCTCCTACCATTGCCCTCTCCCCTGTGGCACAGCAGCTCCACACCTGATCCAGTTGAAGAAGTCCCTGCTTATCACACATGGGTTGGATTAGATGACCTCTAAAGGTCCCTTCCAACCCAAACCATTCCATGAATCAATGATTCCATGCCCTCTTGGTGCTGCCATGCAGGTGCTGATAAGGCCAGGCAGCCTGTCCCAACCCAACCCCCAGACGAGCCCTGGAGGACACTGTAACAAGGTGCTTTATGACAGTCCTTCCATGAGACCTGAAATCAGCAGTGCTCCAGAGTATGCCCAGGTGACACAGCAGCAGGGGCCAGGAACCACCGTGGGGAAGGAATGGTGGAGGATGCAAAGCAGGAGAACTAAGGACCACCCATGACATGATCACTCCTGTTGTGAGTGTGGCTCCCATGAGCAGCCTCCACAGCTGTGTCTCACAGCCTCTCACAGAAGCTGACATGTCACTTTCATGTCATGTCATGTCTTCTATTTGCAGTGACAGAAGGATAGATGGGTTTTCCTCTGACTTTGCTGCCATCCCCTTTATCTCCGTGGGAATTTCGTCCTCATCTGGCTTCTCTTTTCCTCTTATTCCCATCATTGCTTTACCCCAGCATTTAAATAGCTCTTTTGTATTTTTTAGCTCTCCTCTACCTGCAGCACTGTTCCCTTACTCTGATATACTCTCCCCATCTCACTGAGCTCCAGGCCCCTTTGCTTTGTTCTCTCCCTATCTCTCCCTTTCTTTCTGCTGGTGCCTTGTTCCTTTTCTTGTTGTGATTTGTCTTCTCTGCTCTGTCCCTTTCACTCATCTATTCTCCTTATCTCTTTTTGCTTCTTCCTCTTCCTTTTCCCAGTCTTTGCACTCCCCCCCCCTTCCTCTGTGTGCCTTTGTCTGTAAGGAGTTGAAAGTTAAAAGCTTTTCCAACTTGATCCTGAGCAGCTTTCCCTGGTGCTTTCATCTCCAAAACACATTTGTAAAACTGCTCAGACTGAAGAGCCATGACATGAACAACTGAAGAAATATCAGAAAGAAACAGGACTCCCAACATGGAATAGAAATCTTCCTTTTCCAAAAAAATCTCTCTGTTTCACTAGCGCTGAGGTTTTCTCTCCACAGCTCCTTAAAACGCAACATAAAACCCATTTACCAAAACATAAAACCCATTTACCAAGATTTCGTTTTCCTGGCCTCATCCTCCTTCCTGGAGATTTCAGGTCTGGAGGGGGTAGACACAGCAGTGCCTGAGAGTTCCCCATCATCTGCCAAAAAGTAGCTGTGACCAACCTGTTCTCCCTCCCCCATCTCTAGCAGGTCCTGCCAGGTGTGTCAGTGCTGTATCACAAACTGCTATCCAGCGGGAAGTGCTGGTCACACCAGGAAAGGTGCTCTGGCTCTTGTCCAGCCCTGCTCCTACTCTTCCTTCATGCAAAGATGTCAGAGACCTGGCAAACTCTCCCAGCTGATGTGTCACCAGCTCCTCTCAGCTGCCAAAAGGTGTCCTTTCCTAGCTCCTTCTTGTGTTCTGTGCAAGGTCCAGCAATGCTTGTTTTGGGTATAGCAGCTGCAGACCACTTCAGGGAAATTCAGGGAATTGATGCTTTTAAGCCACTTTGCTTGGTGCTTCTGATGCCATGATGATTTTTTGCCTTTTTCTTTTATACCCCTGTTATACCTTTTTACAACTTCTGTATTCTTAGTGCTTTTTGCCTACATTCTTGGGCTTGTTTGTCAGGCTAGGAGATATTACTGTATCCAGCAGCCATAGGGAGGAGAGGAGAGAGATCCAGCAGGCAGGAATTGTGCAGCGAGATTGATTTATTTAATTATTTTAAAAACTCTTTTATAGACTTTTTTCTTCATAGTCTAATTGGACAAAGGATCAGCCACCCCATGGGGTAATTGGCTAGAATCCTAAAACATCCATTGTCAAAATATTTTTCTACTGTACCATAAACATAGTTCTACAAGGTCACAGGTGTTCATAGTTTACAGAACTCTGCTACTATCTTTGTGAGAAAGAAAAGTATCTCACAGGCCTAGAAAGAAGCAGGAAAATTTCTTGCTAACAGCATTTTTGTATCCACAAGGAGACTCAACATTTTAGAAGCTTCGTAGCTAGGGATCAGTGTGCCCCAGACCCCAAGGTCCTCTCCAGAACACATTCTGTAAACTGAGATAGAACCATCCAGGGGAAGGTTCCTTGAGGAGGTGGGCTCATTCGAGCCCCTCATTGGGGAATCTTTGATAGATCTGCTAATTAGTAAACCTATAATGTTATACCAGATCTTTTGGGGGGTGCATTGTGGTGTGCATGGAGGTGCATTCGACCTGGACGTGTACACCTAAGGATCCTTAAAATAAATACCAAGGTAAAATCCCTTTTTCCCTTCTAACCTCGTTTGACTCTTGATTTTAAGATTTTAGGAAAAGGCATCACTTCTGTGCAGCCTGTGCTTTGCAGGGCTCATGTGTGAGGGCAGGAGTATGGCCAATCTTACCTGTGACCAGTGGCAGGAAACTCCAGAGTTACCAGTATAGATCTGTGCTGTGTCACATGGAGCAAGCCCAAGTGCTGTCTGCTTACTTGGAAATTTGTTGCTGAGAAGCCCATGAATCTTGGCTATTCTCACAACTCTATGAGAGATTAATCTTGCTAAATCCTCCTACTCCTTCCCTATTGGAGAAACAGATTCAGCACAGGACAAGCTTTGTGACTCACCTCTCTGTTGGCAGAGCCATCTCCCATTAATCTAACTCCCTGTCCAATGTCCACATTTGGCAGGCAGGCAATCCATCTCCAGTCCAGCTCTGTCCAGGATCCAGCTCCCCTGTCAGTCAGAGCTTTCCTAATACTGGGTGCCCTGCAGGGCTTCTCCCTGGCAGGACAAGGGCAGTCTGCAGCCCACTGCCCAGGATGACAGCAGGGGACAGAATACGGGATGGATGGGCACTTGTTAGGCAAAGCACTCCCTGGCTGCAGTGGCTGCTGGGCTCAGCACTTGTCCAGCAGAGCTGTGTTCATTCCCTGACCACAACCCACCTCGTCTCAGCAGAATCAAGAGAGATGCACACAGCTCAGTCCCAATAGCCTTGCTCTTCCTGGGGGTAGGATTCAATCTGCTGCCCTCCAAAATTCACCCTGAAAGGGACTGAACACTGGGTGTCAGGACTGGCAGAGAGGGTTTTGCTCACAGAGCTGCAGCTCAGGATGGCATGAAGCTGCATGGAAGCAATTCCCCCTGCCACACTCCCTGCAGAGGGTCCCTGGGAGGTCACATTTGCTCCCACTGTGCTTTTCAGCCACTGCTTGCCAGCTGCTTGTCCTTGTCTCACACTGCCTGTCTCCTGAGGGCTGCAATGTGGGATGCCTCGTTATGTGCCCAGATTGCCTCCTGCCTTTACCTGGATGCTGCTCTGGCACAGGTTTAGGATGGACCCCACAGGCAGGTTGTACCACATGACTTTCTTCATAGCCCATGGCTATGGGAGAGGTTCTGCACCCCTTAAAAGGTCCAGCACCATGATTCCTGCTTGAAATAGGGGCATTAGCTGAAGGCAGCAGTCCTGTGCTCACACAGGTCCTGCAGAGCTGGGGACGCTCTGTAGCCATACCATAGAGTGTGTCCACGTGAAGATGGAGGTGACACAACATGGCTGTGAGGGACACAGCCCAGCACTGCCCTGTTTGCTGGGCACACCTGAGCCAAACACCCCAAACTCTTGCCCAGAGCCATTTCTCACATGCCACCCTACTTAGTCAGCCAAATGACCCTGCCTTGCTGAGGTTCTTCTGTGCTGCTGTGGGTCTTTTTCTGGGAATGTTCCCACTGCCCCACAGATTAGGCATTGCCTGTCACCACAGCCTGGCAGCTCCCCCCCATCTTTATTCTCTCCAAGTACTGTGTCATTTGCAGACTCCACGGTGTCAGCCTTGTGATTAGATTCCAATGCCTTTATGAATAATTTGTTGCGCAATTATAAAGCAAATATTTAATTGAACTTTATGTAAAATTGCTTCTGCCTCTGAGCACTGAACCCCAGTTTTGGGATAGGGCGTTTCATGACCCCATCAGGCTCTGGGTGCCCTGTGATGAGGCAAGCAGAAAACTGCCAGGCCCCCTCCCCAGCAGCCTGTGCCTGCTTGCAACCTGCTGGGCCTGGCCCCTCAGCTGAGCCTGTGAGGGGACCACGAAGGGGTGGCTCCACAACGGCCCCAGAGACTGCTGCAGATGCACCAGCTGCAGGATTGCAGTGAGCCTCCCTTCCCTTGGGAGCATGTCCTCAGGCACAGGCAGGAGATGCGTCTCCCTCAGCTGAGCAGCAGAATGAACCAGCTGGAGCATTCCCACAGTGTGACCAGTGCAGTGCTGGAAGAGCTTAGCATGAAGGATGTCACTGTGAAAAATGTCTTTGTGACACGTGGATGGAAGTGAGGTTTCAGCACAAAGATAAGCACAGATGCAAAGACACTGGATTATCTTCTTTCCAGTCCTTTCCCTTCCAGGACAAGACTGGAGTACTCAGGTGGAAACCTGCACTTCAGCTGACTCTTCAAGGGAGGGAATTCCTCACTGGCCATGTCTCAACAGCATGGGGCACCAGTCTGAACTGATAACAGGAGCTTTAAGACCAGAGTGCCCATCCCAGGAGAGGCTGCTCAGCACATGCAAGGGCCAGTGGTCTGTGCAGGAACACTCTGTACCGTGACATCACCCACAGGCTCAGCTGGAAGTGGCTAAATAGGAAGGGTCTGGACACACCTCGGATTGGCCATGGCATTGCCTCTGCACAGGAAAACATCTATATCAGCAAAACCAACAGAACTGGACGAAATCCTAATTTACCATGGTCTGTAAAAGAGGCTGAAGTGCCTATTTCCAGTGAGGCGAATTTGAAATTGAAAGAGGAAAACGAGTGCATTGAAGAGATCAGAAGCTCCTTTCCAAGCGTGTATCTGGTGCAGGTAATTGCTAACTGACCTGGAGGGGCTCTTGAAATTGACCTAATGCAGCAGAATCTGCTGCTCAGAGTGGCTCCAGGGCTGGGGACAGCATGTGCTGGCACTGTCCCTGCCGTGCGCTGGCATGGGAGGACAGCTGGGCAGCGGGGGGCTACAGCATGGGAAAGGGAAGGCCTAAGGCTCCCCCCACAAGTACCTCAGCCTGGCCAGAGCATGTCCACCTGGAAGGGCCTGGTCAGCTGCTGGAAGCTGGACACTTGTCCTTGCACAGGGCAGGCCCGTTTGCAGTGATGGGGGACCCAAGGCTTGGAACCAGGCTGGAGTAGCTGTGCTGGCACACTGGGAAAGCAGGGATGGATGGGGAGTCTGGCCAGAACTTGGCAGCTGAGGCACTGGATCTGGACAAGGTGGGAACTGGAGTCCCTGGGAGGGTGCAGAATGCAGTGTGCCTTGCTGACACGAGGGTGTGGTTATTGGTTTCTCCTCAAAAGCCACAGTAAAGGATGTCAGTCCTGTGTGGGAGCCTGGGAGTGTTCCCATCCCCAGCAGCACTCTCTTGCCTCTCATCTCAGCTTGGGCAGCCCTTTTGCTCAGCTCTTGCTTTTATGGCTACAGATGAAGCAGCACAGCTTACCCTTTGGCTCCCAGCTACACGTCCCTTGCTGACAGCACACCCCAGGACCAGGTCCATTAGCTTTTGCCCCTGGCAGCTTCCCTTGCTTCCCAGCCCTTGTTCCTTTTCACTCATAGGCGTTAAAGGTTCCTTTCAAGGTACACCTTTCTGCTTCCTCTGCAATCCAGACATTTCTTTAATAAATCACATCTGTACTGGCTCTGTGATGTCTATTTGGCTTTGAGCTTTCATCTCCACTGCTTGTTGTGCCCAGCGTGAAGTGCTGCCACTCTGCCTATAAAAATTGGTGGCTGGGGCAGTTATTTGTAGCAGTCATTCAAGCATTTGCTTTACTGGTCCAGGCCCAGACTGAAGAAAGGCCAATGACAAGTGCTTGGCTCTGCTACTGGGCAGGCAGACGAATTGCCCCTGCTGTGGGATATGTTCACAAAGCGCCCTCCTTTCAGTGGCACAGGGACTTATTCCAAGCTGTTTGCTCCCAAGACTTACATCTAGACACACAGCTCACCACCTAGGCATTGCAAGAGAGTGGATAACTGAAGCTATGTCCTAGATATGCAGTATTAAAAAGATAGGGCAAAGAAAATGAGGAAAGGCAGAGGCTGGGGCCATCAGGTCTGGGCTGCACCCAAGGATCTGAGCTAGATGGAAAGCTTAGGACCAGGGCTAACTGGCAGGAGGATCATCATACAGCCTCCCTTTGTCCTTCTCTCACTAGCCCACACACAGGCAGGCACACTCTCTCTCACACACACTCTTCTGCAGCCCTGAGGTCATCCAAGGGCAGAGAAAAATGGGGTTCAAAGCAATTACAATCTTCCTATAACAATGACAGGAGAACTGTGGTGCACTGAAAGTCACAGTCTGGCAGCAAAAAGCAGTGGAGAGGCTGTAAACTGAAAAACAGTTGTTTATTTCTGTTACTAGGGTGGTCTTTGGACTCACATGCCAGAAAGGAAGAGCGATGTGAGCACGTCTGGAGTACCAGCACGCTGAAGGATGTGCACTCTGGGCTGGGAAGACTACCATAATGTGGCTGGGAGGGACAAGCAAAGCCCTCCTGTACCCAAGGGAGTTGGTTCAGTGCCTATGTCTAGGAGGTGCAGCATCAGCCCCAGCTCTGTTTATCTTTCATCACACCCTGTTCCCTCTGACTCAAATCCTGCTTGGCCACCACCCCTATTAGATTAACTGGCAATATATGTGCATATGCAGCCAGTTCCCTGGCTTCGTTCACCCATGGCAGTCCCACTGCACTGAGTTTAAAGTTACACTTTCCTTGTGCTATTTATTGTCCTGCTGTTGTGACTAGCAGGCTTCTGTAAGTATATGACAGGGTTCTACAGCTTTTCCAAAGTGCAACTGCAGGAATCTGAACCTCCCAAAGACATGTTGTAAATGCATCATGTGGAGCTCCTGTGCTCACTCAGTTACCAGGATCCAAAGAATGAACCTAACTTTCTAAAAATATTACTATTTCCAAACTGTGCACTTGTGTCTTCCCTACTACATTTCAAATGGTCCAGTACATATATTTTTAGAATAAATTCAAATACAGTCTATCACATCCCTTGAGCACATAACTAAGTAGTCACCTGTGTAGCTGTTGTACGCCTGCTTTTCATTTTGCCAGGCATAGTGTCCTACTAACCCACCTTGGAATTGTTGTTTTCCTGGAGTTAGCTATGGCACAGTCATGGAATGGCATCTCTCAGCTGTTTTTACCACTTCAGAGTGTAAAGGCTATGAGATGCTCTTACTGGCCCAAAATCCTCCAGAGCCATGGCTATGGCTGCAGCTTTTATGAATACACATTCCGAATCACATTTTTGCAGGCTCTTACAAGGATATGGCTTAAGGCCACGTTTCTTGTAACTGTGAGTTTTCTGGGAAATACTCCTGTTTTCTGTAGCTGCTGCATATACGTTGCCAGTGATGATTTCTCCTCTGCAGTGGGTGTTCCTCTGGGTGGGCAGAGGAGCCTTCTTGCCCAGCAGACTTGTACTGTTGCAGCTTCTGGCTCTTGTGCATATGCTGGTCTTTCCTGGTGTGCTATTGCCATATGCAGAATTTCATACATTAGTCTGTGTTCACAATTCTCACAGATCCTCAGCTCCGAGGTTTTACTGCAGGTCTTTAATTCTGTCACATATTGATCGACTGTTCCTGCTTGCTTGAAAAGGATTGGAAATGTTAAAATGATTCATTGTTTTGTGGGATACACAGTCGCATTTTGTTATGTTTCTCTTACACGTTCCTTTCCTCCTCCCACCAGCAGCACAGAGACCAGGGCTTTCGTGTTAGTGCTTCTTTCATCTGCACTAATTGCTAAGTGGATCTCAAACTGCCTGACAGTTTCCGTTCTCTACTGCATCCCAGCAGGGAAGGATTTAATGCTGGACCCTGTGATACGCTTGTTAGTTCTTTCAAGAGCTCCTAGAAACCACTAAAGTTCATATTTAAATTTTGTCAGAGCCACCTTGCAGAGAGAAGTGTATGTATGAGGAAAGATTGCCTTCATTGGGGCTGAACCAGCGCTGATAAAAGTGACTTAGCTCTGAAGAGTGAATCGCAGGGAGTTAAAAATAATTTCTTAGAGTATCTTCCTGTGGCCCTTGTCCTGAGAATTAGCAACGAGCTTGGCATTCTGAAAGCTAGCCCAGAGCCCATCACTGGCAGCACAGCCCCTGGGCGTGGGAGGGAGTTCTCTTCTTCAGACCCTGTGCAGGTCAGTCAAGCAGAGGCGTGTGCTGTGCTCAGCAGAGCTGAAGGAGCCAGTCTGTCCTTCCTCTGCCAGCACCTGCAGACAATCGGCTGGTGACCCTCGAGGCACCCCCAGCAGCAGCCAGCCGAGCACCCAGCTCTCCAGCAGGGCACGTTTGCCCCTTGCCTTCCTCGCTGTGCTGCAGGGCTGCCAGGACACTCGTCCTGGTTTGGCAGTGACCCCTCCTGGCACTGCGTCCCTCCCACGGGCAGGGAGCTCAGTCCATGGCACACACAGTGACCCTCGTGCTGGTGCTGGGAGCTGCCTCGGGGCACAGCAGAAGCCTGGAAGGGCAGCTGGGTGAAAATGGGCCCTTTGCCCCTGTGGTGCCCTGGGACCCCCAATCCCCCAGGCTGCCAGGATCTGGATGGCCATGCCCAAGCAGGACCATGCCATGTGCAGAATATGGCTCCTTAGGGAATCCTTGGAATTGCCTTTGGAGAAACAGCAGCAGACTGTACCTGGGGCAGGGATGAGGAGCAGGCTACACTTGCCATTTCCTTTTCTTAAACTTCAAACGTGCCATCAGACGTAAATTATTCACTTGTAATCCCTGGTGCTGGCAGCAGCTCAGAGAGGATCCGGCTCAGGTGATAAGAAGGAGGAAAGAAAAAAGAGGAACCCATTAAATTTAAAAACCTCTGAGAGTCACAAAATCAAAAAATATATTCAGGACAGGAGCCAGGCCAGGACAGGGAAGCTGGGGACCTGACACTCACAGCTCTCTCAGTAGTGGGGTACCATGAAAGACAGGGCTTGGTGGTTCTGAGTGCTCAGCTCTGTTACCTCTTCTAACTCCTCATGGTTCTTTGTCCTGTGTCTGTGGTGAAGATGGAAAGACAAAAGAGCAGGAAACACATGCAAAGGGAGTAGAGCCATGCTGGAATGTCCAGCCCAGACTGAGAGCAGAACCCTGCTCTCCAAGGATACAGTCGGGGGATTCCCTCTCCACAGCCAGACCCCTAGCTCAATCTCCCCAGAGAAGGTGTTGAGGATCCCCAAAGTCGAGGTGTGGGAGCAGCTGTGTTACAGCGTCAGCAACACTCAGCAGCACTGTCCCCAGGGACACGACCAAAATGCCCAGAGCTGCCTTGGCTCCTGCAGCATACTTGGAAAGCTTGTTTACTTGGTCCTGATGCAGTTACCACGTTAACTGAAAACAGAGAGCAGCTTCTGGCAAGGCATGGGCTGCAGAGAGCTGGAATGAAAAGCATTTAAAATGTTTCGCTTCACCAGCCTGGCTGCCCCTGTGCCCACCAGCTTTGGTCTGCTCCTGCAGCAAGTGTTCCATCACCTCTGAAACAAACTGCATCCATCAGGGAGAAACACTCCCATCTCAGGCTTGGAAACGCATCCTGGCACAACTCCCCAGGAGCCAGCACCCCTCCCCATCTGCCAGGGACTGAGCAAGCTGCAGGCACTGGAGTGATTGCTGCTTTCCCTGTGCCGTGCAGGCAGTGGCACGGCTGCAGCCCAGCTCAGCCTCCCCAGCACAGCCAGTCCAAGCCCCACACGTCTGCAAGAGGGTCTGACTACAGGGTAGTGGACACCCACTTAGCTCAGCCCTTCTCAGAAGTTCAGGGGATAGCTCTGGGAGACACAGGGGACATGACAATGTCCTGGCTCAGTCTCAGTGGCTCTGCAGACACAGAGCTTGGCAACACCACAGGGGAGGTGTTCATTCTGAGCTCTATCCAGGCTGGTGGGCAGCTCTCCCTTCACCTCCACGTGCTGCCAGTGGCACATTGCAAATGGCTGTAGAGAGGACAAAGAGCATCAACGCTGACACAGACCATGTGTGCCAGGAGATCCCTGCCCCTGTGTTCAGTGCCCTGGCAGACCTCAGCAAGGCTGGGGGGAGGACTCAGAGAGGACTGCCCCTCACAGCAGTTGAGTGAAATGGTAGCTTTAGAGTCTCAAGGATCTTGTGCATCCTCTTGTCGCTGCACACCAACTCTCCATCCTCAGTGCTCTGGACTCAGACCCAGACCCAGATCCAGACCCAGACTAAGCTTTGTGTCTCCAGCCTTTTGCAACAAAGCTCAAGCTGCCCGAGCCGACTCAAACCTCAGGACTCCCTGTCAGCTCCCACCTGCGTGACTGAGGTGAGAGAAGGGGCTGCAGATGCTGCAGGGGCTGCACCAACCTGGACTAGAGGAGGCAGCCTGAGACCCTGCAAGGAGATCAGCTGCACCTCCTGCCTTGGCTGCACCTCCCGTGATGGCGATGGCTGCCGGCACCTGCAGGGAGTGTGGATCACTCCTCAGAAGAGCAGCCAGATGGGAAAGGTCTGTGTGAGTCTGATAACGGTGCCTGCTTGGCTCCCCTCCCTGGCAGGCCTGCACGGGGCACACAAGTGCCTGTGTCTGGCACTCCAGGAAAGGAGGGGCCACGTGCCCCAAGACCAGGCTGGCATCTCTGCCCTTGAGAGCCCCCAGCACAGCTCCTCCCGCTGGAACATCCCCAGGGAGTTCAGAGCAAATGCTCACCCCCACGGTGAAGGGTAGGTGGGAAGTGCATTCCCTCAGTGTGCTCAGATGCTTGGCAGGCTCTGAGCCAGGCTCCTCGTGCCTGCAGCAAGCACAGAGCTGGGGGCTGGGGCTCAGAGTGCAAAGCCAGCACCTCTTCCCTAACAGGGCTCAGGGAATTTGTCCCTGTCCCAAGATTCACTGAAGGGCACACCCTTGCTGGCTCTGGACCGCCCAGGGCAGGGCAGGAGCCAAAGGCCAGGCAGGTGCTTTCCTGCACTTGGATGCCAACAGAGAAGCTGTGGATATGAGGGGTAAAGCCAGGTAAGAGAAAAGAACAAGGCAGTGCTTGCGGCAGGAGTGCTGAAATCCACTATTAAACTACGCTCTAAACTTATTTTTAAAATTCTCTTTCCTCTGCAGATGGTGCAAACAAAGTGCCAAGTAATCTGCCCCCACTTTTCTGCACAGCAAACAAGAAGCCATCACTGCAGCAAACCAGGTGGAAGTGGGCACCTTCAGCAGCAGGCACCAGCCCCAGTTCATTCAGTCTCCACCGAAGACATCTCATCAAGCAAAGCAGCTCTACCCTACTTCACCCGTGGAACCAGCACAGCACCAGAGCAAGGCTGGGGTGCCAAGCAGACTGGGGAAAGTAGGCGAGGATGGAGGATGTTTCCTGTGTGCAGAAGGGAGAGAAAGGCTTGGGAAGTCTCCTGATTCTTGGGGACCATGGAAACCACTGGCAACAGGACAAACAGCAGGGTCACTTCTAGTTCAGCAAAAGTTCACGCATGCTTCTGCATCACAGCTTGCTGCCTCAGTGCTGGCAATTCTTGGAATTTAGGTGGAGGATGAATGTGATGGCAATGATAAAACCTGGGCTTTTCAACCCATTTTCACACTCAGGGCCTGTGAGATGGGCTTGACTTGTTAGGTAGGTGAAGAGACCACAATGATGGTACCAGGGAAGGAGGCAGAAATCAAGGCAGAGAGTGATGGCTGTGATCAGTCACATGACAATCAAAACAGAACTTGGCTTTTGCTCCTGCAAATCTCTCTGCACCCTTGTTTGTTATCAGCAAATCCAGAATCAGCCTCCATCCCCTGCAGGTAGGGAAGGAGGTGAGAGGGATCAGCAAAGCATTGCAAAATTGGTTCTATTTTTGCATGCACAGAAGGAACAAAGAACTGCCCATCACCTCTGTTTCCCCCTGACAGCAGGACTAGCACTGCCTGGGCCAGCAGTGCCCAAACCCTTGGGTTGTACTGTCCTTGGCTGCAGAGGCAATACAGGCCTTTCCTTGGGCATCCTGGCACTGTAGGGCCATGAATATCCCAGGGACATTCTGCAACCACTGGCTCCTTCCTGCTGGAACCTCCCACATCTTCCTGGCTTTTCTGGGCAACAAGGCTGCAGCTCCTGGTCTGACTCCACAGCCATGGCTGCACTCAGCTCCTGCTCTGCAGCACCTTGGAGGGCAAGAACAGCAGTCCCCTTCCCCGAGGATGGGTGCAGGGGTTACTTCTGCACCAGCCAGAGAGGCTGATGTTCCTGCCCAGGGCTGATGCCTCGGTGCTGCAGAAGCCCTGTGCTGACATCCAGACCCCAGAAGAGCTGTGAAGAGCAGCTCCCCAGAGACACTGCACCCCATGGGCCCCACTCTTCCCCAGTTCTTCATGGCCTGGGGTTGTACAGATCCCAGCAGCCCATCCTGCCCTGGCTGCTCGTCAGGAACAAAGCCCTCTCCCTAGCGGGCTGGGCTGCCTTGCCTGTGACTAAATATTCAGAGGCACTGTGCACTAGCCTTTTGATCAGCAATTTATCTCTCCATGCCACAAGTTTCCTGGAGCCTGGCGTTTCCGGCCCGTGCTCAGCCTAGGTCCCAGGAGCCTCGGAGACAGGTGTGAGGAATTAGCTACAGGGCCTAATGCTCTGACAGGAACCAGCACCAAAAGCAGGGGACAGAGTGTAATGTTTATTACATTTGAAGCAAAGCAAACATGTGGCCTACTTATGTATCTAGAAAGAATTAATTGGGGAGCTCCACAAAGCAGCAGATTATAAATTAGAATAATTTTCACCAACTTCAGCCCATTCATCTTGTTTCACACCAGGCCTGTCAGCTCAGCCTGACGCGGCCGAGTGCAGCCCCAGGCCCAGCTGCTGTCTGCTGGCACGGGAGGACTGTCAGCAGCCAGCCCCATGGGCACAGCCTGCCAAAACCCGTGGGAAGCGTGTGGGCTTGAGCCAAGGCACACACCTTGACTGGAAACAAGCTCAGAGCCTTAAGAATAGCTCCAGGGGTGCTGAGTGCCACCAGCTGCCATCTGCAGGGGTATCCAGAGTGCTCTGCTCCAGGGAGTGGCCCAGGGACAGCAGAGGTGCTGGGCATCCACCTTTTGCTCCTCCATCCCCCTTCACTTGCTGGCAGCCTGCAGAGTGGTGAGGGCCTGGCAGGGCTGTGCACACATCTCCTTACACATCCCACTCTGGTTAGAATTCCAGATTATGAGGCAGGCTTTCCTGATGTGACATAAGGGACAACCTCAGGCCAAGGTCAGGTGGAGAGTCCTTTGCGCAGCTTAGAGGTCACTCCCAAGGACATCGCCCATGATGTGCAGGTGCCTACCAGAGCTGCTGGGAATGTAATGCTCTGCATGCCCAAGGCACTGGGGGCCTTGGACTGACACTTTGAGGAGGGGTAACAACCCCTTTGCAGACAGATTCCTGTGCAAGGAGCAGCAGGAATCACAAACTGGCAAAGCAGCTCATGTCTGAGGTCCTCCAGCTCCCCCAAAACCAGGCCCCAGGAAGGGTCCCAAGGGGCCATGTCAAAAAATGACCCTGAGGCATTTCAGGGATTCTGTCCTGGAGAAAAAAAATCACCCAGACTGTATCCCAGATGGCAAAATCTCACTGGCACCTCTGAAAGCAGTGGATGAGAATAACACTGATTTGGCCTATCCTTACAGATTCCATGGGGACAGCATGCAAAATACCATATGGATGCTGGGATCATTTTGCTCCAAAAGGTCACCTGCTGCCTTGCTGGAAGAAGTGTTAAAAGAGCCAGTGGAAATGACTGGGCAATGCCTGTAAAGCAGGATCCATCCCTGGAGATGCAGTTCAGGTCAGACCACTGCCACCATGATCTCAACTCTCCAGCCCTTCACAGTGATCAGGGGTGGACAAAACCAGAGGTGGGATCAGAGCCTCAGCACCCACCGGTGCAAATGAGAGCATTCCCAGGAAGGTGTCTGCAGGGCTCCAAGGCACAGACAGTCAAAATGTTTTCCAGAGGGAGCAGCAATATCTGTCCCAAGAGTTCTCCTAGCCTGTGTTGTGTCTCCAGGGGGGCCAGGAATAACTGCCTTGAGCATGCAGGTGTAATGCTCCTCCTAACACTCTTCCAGACTCCAACAATTTTCAATTCAAAGAGACATGTGCCAATTTGTACTTGGTCTTTTCCACAAAACTATCCAGAAGCAGGAGCTAGCATGCTGGCAAGGGCTTCAGAGATGTTTGTAACAGTCTTGTCTCAGTTGACAGGACTTGAAAAGCTTCATCCCATGGCAGGGACTCTCATCAATCTGTTTTTAGCAGCTGAAACAACCTGCACTGCCACGGGAGTTGTCAGGCTCAGGAAGCCCACCAGAGTCCACTCTGGCAAGTGGGTGTGATCAGTGGGTGGGCAGAGCCCTGCAGGCACCCCAGCCCAGAGGCTGCATGACCCCCACACCAGGTCCTGTCCAGCTGCCGTGTCCCTCCTGGCTCTGGCTGTGTGGAGAAGCCCAGGGCTTCCAGACAGGTTCCAGGTGAGCAGCACCTACCCCTTCACTGCTGCTCTGTCTCCTGCAATGCTCACTCCACACCCGGCCAGCTGATAATTTGTGTTAGAGTTTGTTCAAATGTCATTATTAATTAGAATAGAAACACTATTAGCAATGTTAATGTATTCCAAACCGTTCTGCACGTTGGCACCATGTGAAAGCAGCACTGGGGCTGAGACCAAGGCAGCAAAGCCAGGCCTGGGCATGGGCTGAGCCAAGCAGTGAACCAGCATTGTCCCTCCCTCAGCACTGCTCTCCCTGGTACGGCTGTCAGGAAAAGTTGGACTGAGACAGATTTGTGTCTGTGTGTGTTTGGGAATCATGACCACAGAAAGGACCCAGCATGGGAATTCTAGGACAAGAGAGGGAAACAGAGAAAGGAGCTGAGGCAGGGGCATGGGGTAGCAACAAAAACAAGTGTAAAGTGGATGAATTATTTACTGCAATAAACAATTGTGAAGTCACTTACTCTGGCTCTGTGCATCCTAAATGGGGGCTGCAGCGTTTCTCACATCTCCCTAGTGTGCTGAGTGATTTTTTTGCAATTGGATGCATGAGGCTGGGGTAATCTTATAAGAGACTCCAGAAGATCAGTTTAGTATTGATCATGTGCTGAATTTAAAGGCTTTCCACATCCATCTGCTGCTGCTCCTCAGGTGACAGCCCAGCAGAGATCTGGGTGCTCACTGGGCCCCCGCACCCCAGAGCAGCCTCATTTGGCTGCAGCCTGTGGCTGGGCTGATGCCCAGCAGCACGTGGGGCCAGGGCATCACACCAGAGCTCAGTTCAGGAGCTAGCAGAGTCACAGGGCAGCTCCCACCGAGCCTTTTGATGAAGTCCCTCAGAGGATCAGTCTGCTGGTCTGCGGAGCCAGCTGGTTGTGGATTGCAGTGGATCATAGCTCAAGCCCAAAGGGCCCCATCACAGGGTGACTTCCAGGCCAGCAAGAGCCTGGAAGAACATCAATCCTGTGCAGACAAGGTGACAAGAACAGGGACACAGAGAGGCAGAGCACAGGGAGGAGTACACATGGAGTAGGACCTCTGCCCATGTCTCCGGTGTGTGCTTTGGATCTGCAGGTCTTTCAGGAACATGACTACAAAGGGTGAGCTCAGACTCCAGAGACAATGGCCTGGCAGCAGGACAGTTGCTGTGACACACCCAGAAATGTGACAGGAAGAGGGAATTCAAGCATTATGGGACTCTTGGATATATTGCATCATGATGAGGTTTTAGTTTTTCTTTTACTAATATTCAGATTGCAACTCGTTATGGAGCCATGAAAGCTGTGAGCCATGTTTTCCAAATTACAACCTGCTTTACAATGCTAAAACATCAAGTGCTTTTTGCAAAACAAGAAGAGTTAAATATAGGAGAAATCTACTCATTTACTGAAATAGGAGATATGCAGGGCATGAAAACAATGACTCCTCCAGGTCCATATTTACTCAAAAAAGACCTGTATTCAAATAACTCTTACAGTAAGTCACTGGCGTACTCACAGAGGTTAAGTGGCTGAAAGTAAGGATACAACATAAAGAAGCCCTCTTTATCAGCAGAGAGAGCACATCAGGTGCTTCTTCAAAATTCCCAGGCAAAAATAAGAGTCCAAAAATCCATTTTGCAAAGCTGTCAGCTGGAGTGAAGTGGGGCTGAGCCGTTGTCAGCAATAGGCAGCTCTGCAAAGTGCTGAGACGAAACACTCATCACAGGGCAGGGCCCAGACAGGACCCCAGTGCACTGTACCTGATAGGTGCTTACATGCAGATCTTAATTCCAGACACTGATAAGGCATCCAATTCTTCTGCTGCTGTTGTTGTTGCTGCTGTTGCTTTGTTTTCAATAGCTGCAGTTAAACATTTAACCTTTACATTGATGGGATGACCTAAACATGTTTCTCCAGGCTGGTCGGCAGCAAGGCTGCCTCACAGTGAGCAGAAGGATGCCTCTTCCTTTCAGCCTGGCAAATCAATGTGCTGGGTGGCTGGCAGACTTGCAGGTGTCCCCTGTTCTGAACACATGGAAGGGCCTCAAAGGTAAGGTACAAGCATTTCTCCAGACTGCCAGGTCTAACAAAGAGATGGGCACGAACCTCCGTCTTCTTGGCAAGCAGAAGAATAGCAGCTCACAATTTGGAGGCTGGCTCTGGCTGGTGCTGTCCCATGCCTGTGGCTCTGCCAGCAGCTGAGGCACCTATTCATCATCCTGGCATTTTGGATGGCACAGAAAGAGTTACAGGAAGGAGCAGCAGAGGAACTGTGAGTTAATATGGTCCCATGATTTTTACTACTCTCAGAATATTAAATTGATAGCCTGGTACCAAAGGCCAGAAGTGTCACCTCTCAACAAGATGAAATCTATGTAGCCTGTGGACAGGGGAAAGCCACAAGATTTATAAAGGCATCCATAAAATTAACATTTGAATGAGCATGTGGGAAAAGAGACCATGAGCTGCAGCAGCAGGTTTGCAAGTACCTGCCACCTCTGCTTTCAGAGCCCAGCAGGCGCTGTTGACTGGGTGCACCCTCCTGCACCACTGCCTGACCAAGTGGGGCCTCAGAGGTGCTCCTTTGCCAGAAGGAGATTGCCAGGAAGCTTTTGGGATTTGAGATGGGCACTTTGGTAGTGCCATGGGGAATAAGTGGCAAGGGCAGGAACCAGCCACATCCCACACCTCCTTGGGGGACCCCTCCCTGGTGCTCACAGTGGCTCAGACCCTCTCTTCACCCTCAGCTTCCTGCATGGCTCAGTGTGTGCTGTGGGGACAAGCACCCTGTCAAGGCTCCATCCCACTGTCCAGGTGCCCAAGGGCTGTCCCTCAGCACAGCAGAGATACTGGACACTCAGCATCCCAGCAGCTGTCAGGGTACACAGCTGCTCACACAGGGGTCCATTCAATGTTCTGCTACACTGCCTGTAGAGCCAGAGGCTGGGCACCTCTGGGCCTCCACCCTTCCTCTGCACAGCAAGGAAAATACTCCAGTCCTACCCAGAACTATGGCCATGGAGATGTTGGAGCACCTCTGCTCTGGAGACAGGCTGAGACAGCTGGGGTTGTCCAGCCTGGGCAAGGGAAGTTTCTGGGGAGGCCTTAGAGCCCCTTCCAGTGCCTAAAGGGGCTCTAAGAGAGATGGAAAAGAGCTTTGTACAAGGGTATGAAGTGACAGAATAAAGGGGAATGGCTTCCCAGTGACAGACAGCAGGGTTAGATAGGATATTAGGAGGAAATTTTTCCCTGTGAGGGTGGTAAGGCCCTGGAACAGGCTGCCCAGAGAAGCTGTGACTACCCCATCCCTGGGAGTGTTCAAAGCCTGGTTGGACAGGGCTTGGAGCAACCTGGTCTAGTGGAAGGGTGTCCATGCCCATGACAGGGTGTTGGAACAAAATTGTCCTTAAGATCCTTTCCAACCCAAGCCATTTTAGGATTCTATGGCTCCACAGACCTGCTGTCATCCCATAGCAGAGTGCTTGGGGGCCACACACTCACCCAGACCAGCTGATGCTGCGTTGCACAGCTCAGGTTTCTACCGGTGGGTGCCGTGGTGCGTGTCACAAGGGTGTGAGTGCTCAGCCACGTGTGCCGGCTGCGGGTGCACACACCTGGCGCAATCGGAGCCATTACCACGCTGCCAGCGGCGTGACTGCCGTGCAATTAAAGGAATGAAATGTTTATACAGGAATAAATCTGTGTTAATGAGCTGGATCCTGCGCCTGGCGTGACAGGCTCTGAAACGCAGCAAGGAACATGGGAGAAGGGAGAAGGGAGAAGGTTCAAATGTGCGCTGCTCCCAGCCAGCAGCCAGGCCTGGGGAGGGAAGTGGGGAGGGAAAGGGAAGCAAAGCAGGGCAGGTGGCTGATGGAGCACAGGAGCCACTGGTTCTTTGATTTCCCTTTCTGATTCCCTGACAAGGAGTCAGCAAGAGAGACCAATCCCATGTCAGGCTGGCTCAGGCTCAGGAGGTATTTGAGCTGTTTCCTTCCCTGGGAAGGGAGTTGCACCTGGCTCAAAGGTTTAGGAAGAACAGAAGCAATTTGGATGGTGGGGACATGCTGCTTTGGGCCCTTCCACCTGGATGGCCTGTTCAAAACCTTTCCTGCTCAGTCCTTTCCTGAAGGTAGCAGCAGAAGCTATGCAGGAGGAAATCCCTGTGCAGGTCATCCTTGCTCTCCTCCATTCCTCAGAAACACTGCACTAATCCCGGTCGCCTGCCTACACGGGAAGCCACGGAGACACAGAATCCAATTAGCTTGAAATCCTGCTCTGGCTCCCGCACAGCATCTCCCTCTCACAGAGCCGTGGAGCTGCAGAGATAAACAGTGCATTAGGATTCCAGTGGGGTCTGGCAGGAAGGATGGCTTTGGAAGTGCAGCACCAGCCCGGAGAATGAGTGAGACACCCAAGTACCTTTCCCAAACACCTCCTTCCACCTCTGCCTCACACCAGCTCTTCATCCTCACTCAGCCTGCAGCACCATTCCTTCAGCTGAGCCTGGCTGAGCAAGGTGGGAGCTGAAGGCTGAGGCCAGAGCTGGCTGGTCCCCAGGCTGCTGTACCCACCCCAGGGACTTCATCTTTGCTGTGGGAGGAATGAGTGGCCTCCAGAGCCTCCTGGGGGTGGCCAAGATGGCATCAGGGCCAGTGCCAGGGCCCATCTCCTTACCAGGGTATCTCTGTGCCCAGAAATCCCTTGAGAACCAGCATGACAGATCACCCTTAGCCCCCTTGTCCCTCCCCCAGCAGGGAATGGCCCTGCATGGCTGGCTCTCCAGAATGATCCAGGGGACAAAGCAGGTCCAGTCCCACAGAGACAGTGGGAAAACGGACTGAAACAGGCAATCCTCCCCTGGGGAAGCCAAGCACAGCCTTTAGCCAGGGCCAAGACGAATGCAGGGGGCACCTGTTGCTGATTCTGTGCCAGACCCTGGCTGGTCCTGTGGCAAGGAACCTTCTGGGCCTGATGCTTCCACTGCCAAGCCTGCTGTACTCACATTCCTGCTTGCACCCACTGTAAATTACCTGCTTTGCATTTTGCAGCAGCAACTTAACAGTATTAATTCATTGTGTTCTGTCTTTAACAAACACCATTATCATATCACCAGCCAGGATTATGCAAATACTGCAAAAGGAATTATTTCTCTCCCCAAAGTCACCTTGATTTATCAGTTTTAACCTAAAATGAAATAATAAGTTGCTTTGGATAAACTGTTAAACACATGACCACACATGACCAGGAGTCTGTGATGGCCCCATAGGGCACCTGTGCCCAGCTGGTGACCCTTCACATCGACAGATGACACAGGGGCAGCTCTCTACTGGTCCCCACTGAGTGCAGGTGCATGTGGACCACGAGCTGGGGAAACAACCCCCTTGCAAAATACACCTGGGATAACTCCATGGGTCCATTCCCCAGGCACAGGGCCCTGGGGAGGACAGAGGCTGTGATAAAGTATAGAATCATAGAATCACTAAGGTTGGAAATAACCTCCAAGATCATCAAGTCCAACCTTTGACTAAAACCCACCATATCAACTAAACCATGTCCTAAGTGCCACATTGATTCACTTCTTGAATGCTTCCAGGGATGGTGACTCCATGACTTCCCTGGGCAGCCCATTCCAGTGCATGTGGGGCTGGGAACAAGGAAATTTTCCGAAGTTGCATTAAGGATTGCCCTGTGGCTGCCACTGGTCTGCCCCATCCCTGCCCCTCCTTTCCAGACCACCGCTGCAGGTTGAGCCCATGTCACACATAACAAACCAGTGTGTTCTCCCACACAGCTGTGGATGCTGCTAGGGATCAACAAACAAACCTGCATCCCACTCCAGAAATGAGCTCTGTAACAGAGCCCTCAAACAGCTTAATGCCTTTGGCCATAATTCCCTTTGCTGCAGAGATAAAGGCTCCCCATCCCTCTCATGCTGCTAGACCCGACCAGAGCTGTCCCTCAGCATATGAGGAGGCACTTGTATGATTAAAGGTAACCTTTGTTCCATTATTTGTCAGCAATTTGAGCCAGTCCTTCAGCAGAGGGCAAGAACAGCACCCTAGCAAGAAGAGAGGACTTCTCCTCTTTCTTGGAGCAGACAGCGAGACTCTGCAACCTGAGTACAGCCTTTTCTTCCAAGAGGAGCCAGGCCCTTGGTTAGTGCTTTGCCCTGACAGCCAGCATTACTTTAGGTGTTCCAGCTCAGTGCAGAGGGGCTATTCTGAGAGAGAGATTGGCTTCAGATTCCATTAACTAAGGACTGTAGCTCCGTAAGAGTATAAAAAAATTTCCCAATTAGTTCTAAATAATTTTTACTTTCAAACTCAATGTGTTCTGGCAGACAAAGAATCAAGGGCACCAACTGTGTGTTGGAGCAGCGTGATTGCAGGTTGGTGAATTGAAAAGCCATAGACAGGTGGATACTCAGCAGCTCTTGTGCCTATGGCTCACATTTAATTCTAACAGAGGATGGGAAATTCCTCAAAAAAACCATACTGTGATGGAGACAAGGAAATTAGGCACCAGCAACCTGTGGTAAAATACAGCTCAGTAAAAGATAATTATCTCCAAACACTGGGAAAAACACCTTTAAAGGAGTCCTTGCACTGTGGCTGGACATGATTGCTGGCACAGCTGGGCTGTGGCTTGCAGTTTGCACCATGAGAAAGGGTTTGATCAGCTTTCAGCCTCACCCATTATGGGCCAGAGAAGCAGTGAGCCCCCGAGGTTTTGTGGGGACAGAGCTGGGGACAGCCTGGCCTGGTGCTTGTGGTGTGCAGAGACTGTGAGGAGGAACTGAAAGAGCCACCTTGGCCATCCCAGAACAGAACCTGAGTGTTGGTGGGAGAGATGCCTCCACCTGGCATAGCACAGACCAGGGCTCAGGCTGCCCATAGTCTTACAATCACACTCATTCCTGCTCTGATGTGTGCAACGTGGTCCCTCCTTGATCTCTTATAGTTCCCTCATCTTCTCTGCCTCTCATCCATCCTGGCCCCAGCTCCTCATCACCAGCTCTTATTTCCAGCAGCACCTGATGTTTTCTGATCATTTTACACCTTCGCTCATGCTGTCCTAAACCAGGCTCTGCCAGGCCACCACTGCCTTTGCAAGGTTGGAGGGAAGCTTGGAAAGAGGGACTACATCCTCCTGGCCTTGAGAATCCAAAGGATGAATCTTCCCAGATGTAGCCATTCCTGCCCACCTTGCAGCTGGGACAGCCCCTCTCCACAGACACAGACCCACTCAGAGCAGCCCCCGCTCTGCTGAGGATGGGGACAAGGCAGGCCAGAAGCTGGGAAGGTGGGTGCAAAGCTGGAGCACAGGAGGGATGCAATGGCAGAGACCAAAACAGAGAAGGCAATTCAATTTTCAGAGGCTGTCCCACCAATTCAGCTCAGAGAGATGATAAGAAACCCATTTCCAGTGATAGGCACCCTAATCCCCAGCCATCCTGCATTTCCATTTTTGAGAGGCGCTGTTTCCAACAGGGAGGCATTTTCCCATCTAGGTTTGCTAGAAGGGACAGCAATGGATTAAATACCAATTTTTCCAGCACTGTTTAACTCCTTCTGTGCCTTCTCCTGCCACTTATGCAAGTGCTGGATCGCAGGGCAGTGGAATGACTGCTGTGCTGTACCCTGGAGCAGGAGCACAGAGCTGGAGGCCTCTCCCAGGCTCTTCCCAGTGGCCTGCAGTATGAAGAGACAGGGAAGAGGAGAAGAACATGACATGCATCAGCAGTGCAGGCAGAGCAGCTTAGATCAGGAATTTATTATTGCTTAAGGCAGGAGTCAGACTCAACTGCAGCACAAGTCATGCAGCTAAGTTTACAACCAGTGTCAAAACCATTAGGCAGGTCTAAAGTGCTGCAAGACTGATTTAAAACCACATTTGGAGGAAAATAGGCACCTAGAGAAAAAAGGAAGCAAACTATGCAGTGATGGCCATGCCTCTCACATGCCCCCGATCTTCACAGTTTAAGCATTGTGGTCCAGGTGAAGCCTCCAGGTTACTGGACAGTAGAAAGGCAACAGCAGCACAGATGCTGACTTCCACATCAAGCAGGACTTCTTCTGTCACTGGGAAGCCACTAAGCCACAGCATTCCTTGGATGCCAGCACAGCCTTTCCCCATACGCCTGTAGCCAGACCCATATGCATTTGTACCAGCCATCCCAGTCCTCTTCCTTGTTCCACTGCCCTCACCCTGAGTTAAGTGTCTCCATTTATCCCCATTTCCTGAGCTCAGGGCTCCTACCCACTACCTGAACCAGTCCTTCAGGGAGCTGATGGGCCCGAGACTCTCAGTCCTGCGTCTACAGCACATCTTTTTACCTCGGCATCCCACACAGCAGCTCCCTCCCAGACATGATAAAACTCCCACCACAGGGTAGGAATAAAGCCTGAATGTTCTGACTTAGCTTCTCCAAACCCCTCCTTTGACCCCAGCTGTGAACTGAATGGTTTTTCTGGGAAGGGGAGCCCCAGACAGGTGTTGCCTCACAAGCTGATGAGGCCCCTGGTGCTGAGCTTGCAGGAGGGAGCACTGACTGTAGTCAGAGCTCTCCCACCATTCCACATGGTTCCAGCACCAACCACAATGTCCATTCATCAACCACTAAACAAATGGAAATTTAAGGGCTCATGGCTCTGTAACACAGAAAACAATTCCCTGGGCATTTTTATGGCGCTGTAATTTATTGGATCAGAAATGATGAATGGCAGCAGGAGGGGGCAGGGCCCAGCACAGAGGGGAGTGCTGATGCAGTGGAAACCAAAGAGAGATGTGTAGCTGAGGGCAGGGAATGGGAAAGCCCCCAGGATTGCTGCTGCATGGGGCTGGGGGAATGCCACCATCTACAAAGACTAATTCCCTCCCACACTTTGCAACCCCACCATTCAGAGCAGGATTTGTAGTAGAGGCTTCTGTAAGAAACACGCACGTGAGGAAGAACAGAGTTGAGCTCTGTGCTCCTGAGAGGCACAGCCTCAGGCCTCCCAGGCAGCCCTTGCTGGCAGCTTTGCAGAGTCAAGGCACAAGGAAGAAACGTGAAAAAAAGCTTCATCCCTGGGGAAAGAGGAGCACCTGGTGGAAAAACAGAGCGTAAACGTGAGCACTACAGCTCCTCCCCCATGTAATCTCCCAGCTTTGGAGTCTGAGCTGCATTCAGCAGTAATTGAAACCAGGCTCTTTAACACAGGTGCCAATTACTGCCTATTAATGCGAGGAGCACTGATAGATACAGCAATTACCTAGCTCTGCAAGGCTGGAGAGCACAAAAGAAGATGAAAGGGCTACTTATGCCACTGTAGGTCTTGTAGGACAGCTCTCTGCCCCAGCAAATCTCTAGCAGTGTTAGCCTGGGCAGGTTCTTGCCCTCTAGATACATCACCTGAGTGAACAACGTGCTCTTGCCTCAAAGAAGGGAACGATATCCTGGGGTGCCTTAGGTAAAGAACTGCCAGCAGGTCAAGGGAGGTGATTCCTGCCTTGATGCAGCACTGGTGAGGCCACACTGCTGTGCCCAGAGCTGGGCTCAGCACTATAAGACACATGGACATGCTAGAGACCAGCAAAGGGCCATGAAGATTATGAAGGGCCTGGGAGCCCCTCACATGTGGGGAAAGGTTGATAGAACTGGGACTGCTCAGCCTGGAGAAGACTCAGGGGGAAACTTGTCAATGTAGATAAATACCTGATGGGAGGGTGGAAAGAGAATGAAACCAGGCTCCTTTCAGTGGTGCCCAGAGACACGCAATGGGCACAAACTGAAACAGAGGAGGTTCTCTCTGAACACCAGGAACCACATTTCCCCCCGAGGGTGACTGAGCCCTGGCACAGGGTGCTCAGAAAGGTGTGGAGTCTCCATCCTTGCAGATATTCAAAGCCATCTGGACACATTCCTGGGCAGCAGCTCTAGGTGGCCCTGGTTGAGCAGGGGCTTGGGTAAGATGACCTCCAATATCCCTTCCAACCTCAATCATTCTGTGATGGTGATCTCCAGCCATTCAGAGTCTTTGTTTTCTGCCATTTCCCCACTTCACTTGCCCAGCTGCTTTGCCTCCTCCTCTCTGCTCAAAGCCTCCCCCATTCTTTGCCTTCCTGGGGGCGATGTGGCAGTGAGGAAGGGGACTGATGCAGGCATACTGTGGCAATGATGGCAAGAGGACAACGGTAAGTGCAATTCCCAGAAAAATCCTGCAGACATCCAAGGCTGTGAACATCAAAATATGCATACTGCAACAATGAAAAAAGCCAGGAGAGCCTCAGTGCAGCAGCAGGGGTATCAGAGTCAGAGGCAATTATTTGCCACTGCAGAGATTGCAGATGAATGTGAGCCCTTTAAAGCCCCAGGCTGGCAGTAACCAGCATTCCTCCCATTTACACCCTGAGCTCCCCCTTCCCCACCTCACAAGGCACCAACCCCAAGCCACGTAATTAATACTACAGAGATGGTCAGCTGATATGAGAAACGAAGCACATCTTGAGGCAGCCCTACTGCTGTCAGCAGGCCCCATGTTGCTGCTCTGCCTTGCTACTCCTGTGTGTTTTGGAGACAGGCTTGCTTCCCCACAGTAAGCCCACTGCTGTTACATACCTTGTTTGCTGGGCAGAGCACCAGAGGAGTGCAGAGGGGTCTGCAGGGACACTTTCTCCTTGCCCTCAGGATGTTTACAGTATTGAAATTTTAGCAGGAAGCCAAGCATCTGTTCTTCAAATAAAGAGGTCTCCCAGGGGGATGTGTGGGGAGGCAGAATCATCACACATGTAAACACCTGGTCTTACAGGCGAGAACAGAGTTTGCGGAAGGAGCGCAGCACCTCTGAGACTCATTCAGCTTTGCTTCCGCTGCTTAATTAGTTCAAACACCATCAATATTCAGAGACAGCCCTCCCTTGCCAGGGTGGCTGTGTCGGGGTGGGGCTGGCGCGGACAGAGCAGCACAGACACACCCCTGAGCCCTCCCCAGCAAAAGAGCTCGTCTGCCTGTGCTGCTGCAGCACACACGTCCCCAGCACTGCACTGCTCCAGAGCCCTTCCAGGACATTCAGCCCTCACACGCTTCCTTTGAGGAAGGGGGCAGAACCAAACTGCGCCACACAACCTTTGTCTGTACTGAAAGCTACTTTCCCTGTCCCCTAAAGCAGCCCCTGGCTTGGGGCTTGTTAGAAAATGGTCTGCACAAGCAGTGAGCTGCACCACTCCTCTCAGCCAGCCACAGGAACCACACTGTGGCACCAAGAGACCTCTTAAAGGCAGGAGATAAGGCCTTGTGCCTGCACACACGGCTGGGTGTTCCCAGGGTTTCCCATCCTGAGCCCACTGCATCAATCCAAGCCTCAAACAGCTTCAGCAACACCAAGAGGCCTTCACTACCATCCAGTCCATACTTCCATCCTCCCCCTCCTCAGTAGACTCCAGTCTTACTTCTTCATGCCTACAGTTTGTACTTCAACACTACCACTACAAGATTGTGCATTCTCATTTATTTTGTGCCAGTGCTGCACCACTCCTGTCTCCCTCTTCCAAGTCCTCCATCTTTGCACCTTTTTCCATTTCCAGCATTTTCAATGCACAGTAGGATTTTTTCCTTATATGAAAGAGGGTGGGCAAAGGTTCTTTCTCCTTTCATTAAATATTAGTGCCCATTCAAGCAAGATGGACAGTGTTCTACATATGAGCTGTGCTACTGCTTTAATACTCTGCTGCACTGCCCTGCACCAGCATAGTCCCACCCCTCCCCTCCCAAGCTTTCCCACAACTCTGCCCTGCTCCAAGAGCTCCAAGACAGAGCTGGAGTTCTAGGGCATCACCTGTCTTAAAAAGGAAACAAGGCTGGAAGCAACAGACTACATGGCTCTACAGGTCACAAGCACAATCACATTTCATCTTCAAGCACCGTATCTGGTGTAAATTCTGGCCTGAGAATGAAGTTCCCTTTACCTTGGATTTACAGGGACCTGACATCTCAGTCTGGGAGTCACACAGCAGAAGGATGCCTGAGGTTCAGTTATAGAAGAGTGGAAAGTGAAATGAAAGAGCAGCTGTGATACTGTTGAACACAGATCACGTGCAGAAAGCACCACTGCCCCACATCAAGTACAGAGTATTTGGGGCTTGGAGCTCACAGCTATTGGCAGGGTAAACACGGTGAATCCTGCCAGAAGGATCACAAGTCCCAGCTATTGGAAAATCCAGCTAGGGACAGATCAAGTCATTCTCAGCTCCAGGCATTCTACTTGATGCACAAAATCCCTTGCTCTGCCAGCCTGGTGTGGACGTGCTGGTTCAGTAGCTTTACATGAGGAAGCTGCACCACCTGCTGTCTGGTCTGAAGCCACTTACCAGAACATGATCAAAGATGATCACTAATAACAAAAGTTTTCTTCAGAACCAGTTTTTTACAGGACGTGCTCTTGATTAAAGTCATCAAGAAAGACTTCATATCTGAAAACGATGAAGCAAGATCAACAGACGGACTGTTTAGTCAAAATGGTTCAAGTTCTCAAACAGAATATGAGAAGTTCACTTTAATAGCCAGCTCCTGTCAGGATAAAGATTGTACTGTTATCCCTTTGGGAAACTCTGTCAAGTTTTTTCCACTCCAAAAACTACAAAAGCTAGCACTGAACCAAACTTTGAAAGATGTGGAAATTCTGCCATGCAAAAAACCAGCCCCCCTGCCCAACACCACTTGAGGCTTAGCAGCAACGAAAATGACATCTTGAACCCTGCTATTCCCCCTTCCTGGACTGCAGCACTACCTGGTCCAATCAAATGGGGCGAAGAGATAAGATTCTTACAAAAAGCCACAATACTAAAAGTCTTCTTAGGATATAGTGCATGAAGACAGACCAGTCAGTAAGTTCTCTTGGCTGGCATAAATATGAGAGGCTGCAGGAACATCTCCCTAATTCTAGAGATCAGTGATAGCTGGGCTAGTGTTTTGTGTGCCAGGCCTTATGGGCATGCAGTAGCAAGGTCAGTGCAGGACTCAAAGGAAAGGAGTTGAGAAGACAAATGACCTCTGCTTGATGAAGCATAGGTACAGAATGTACAGACGAAAGCAAATCAGAAAAACACTTTATTTAAAAAGCAAAAAATCCCCCCCTCAAAACCCCACATACTTTCTGATAAGCTTATTGCTCGTTAGATCTCCTGTGACGCTGCTCATTCTCCTCTTGGCCTATAGCACCGGAAGTACTCTTGCATCCCTGTCTTCCCTCCGACCAACATCATCTGGAAATGTTCATCATGTTCAATTGGTCCCAAATATCAACATTTAATTCTGTCCTTACTATGCACACAGAACATGGAGGTCACCAGGCACAAAGGCTCTTTCTCACTGGGACAACTCTATGGATTTATACAGTCATGTGATCCCACCAGGATGGAAGTTCCTAATTTGCAGAAACATTAAAAAAAAAAAAGAGAAGGTGTATCTACCTTCTCCTTTGCAGTCAAAACCTAAACAGCAGTAAAATCATCCCTGAACCACTCAGCCTGCAGTCCAGACATGTCCATGCTCATTCTACAGCTCATGGTCTACACTCTCAGTAAACAGCCTTCAGGATCCCCTAATAGACTTTTTACAGCTTTTCCCTGTCTCATCACGCCATTCTACATCCACTGAACCAGGGCTTGTCTTCCAAGTTCCTGTGAAAGGGATATTGCCTGTTTCTTGTGCAGCATCTACAGATCCACACTGTAGCAAAACAGCAGAATTCTCTCACCAGGCCCTGGCTCTGCTCTGCGTGGTCAAAGAATCTTTTGGACCTTCCTCCTGGATAGCTGTCAGGCAGGTTTGGTAAGAACAGAGCAGGTGGCTTTATGCTTCATGTTCAGTCAGTGCTGTTGTGGGGTTTCAACAACCTCTTCCTCAGCATGTTCAGGGTGGCGCAGCAGCAGCTCCAGGTCAGGGTCAGAGCTGGCCTCTTTGTGTGGCTCCAGTGCTTTGTCACCTGCATGCAGACAGCCTGTTTAGTGACAATCTTGCTGGCGTTCCCACCAAACCTGGCGCTGTCAAAGAGCTGGAACCAGACACAGCTCCTAGTGAAGCAATGAGAAAGCCTACAAAGAAAGAGAAAGTGATTTAAAACAATCACCTTTGGAATTCATGGCTTTGAGAACAACGTGAAGGGAGATTCCCGACAGGCAGACAGCAAAGCCCAGCCAGTTCAAGAGACTGAGGTGGTCTCCCAGTAAATGTGTGGCAAGGAATAAAATGCAGATTTCCTGTGGAAACAAAAAACCATGACAAGTGGCAGGGCAAGACCTGAGCAGATAGGCATGAGACATTTTACAGCTGAAGCCTAGATCAAGATGTCAGGCTGCTAAATTTCTATCAGCATATTCTTTCATGCGCACAGAGTTCTAAAAACAGTTTCTAGAAACAAACAACCTGTCAAACTGGGATGTGGGATTTTAAGTCATCTGACTGCATAGCTCAGTTACAGAGGAATCTTGCAACTTCTGGATCAGAGCAATTTCACATACCACAGTTCAGCTCAAAAGTATGTGTGCTGGACCCCTCTGAGGAGGGGAGGATGTGCCAAACTAGGTTACAGAGATAGCTCACACCAGTGGTTTGGTCACATGCAGGTCTGATGCAAGAGCTTGCCCTTCTTAGCCCTCCTTTCTTCCACACCATCTGCTACTCATGAGGGCCATGTGTTTTAGTCTATCCCACATTCCAACAAACTTTGATCATTAATGGTATTTTTTATAGTACAGCCACTAGTCTCTGGCCCTTTGCTGTCAGGGACCAAGAGACTTCACTGCAGAGACTGCAAGGCAAAGCATCAAGCTCCTGTGCAAGGAGAACAAAAATAACAAGCAATGATTCCTAAGGATCTAAGGAAGCTCCCACCACATAAAGCCCAATAGGGATGACTCAGTACTTGCCTTCTAGTATTAGCACAGGAACCATGCCTTACCTTAAAAATGCCAGCAATGGAAAGGGTGAGGCTAGATGTTCTGGAAACCAAGAGGAACTCAGAAAAGCCTAGACCAAAGGCAAGAATTCCACCCAAGAACAGCTTCCCTACCAGAGAGAACAGCATTCCTGCTTCATGGAAACGGAAGAGCTTCTCTGATATGGACAAAGGCAGGCCTAGGAACAAGACAATGAGTAGCAGAATACCATTCCCACCTCCCAGGATTCCTCTCAATAAGATTGAGGGGGTAGGCTGCTCACATTCCAGTATCATGAGGATGTGGAGCCAGTTCTTCACAGCCCTTACTTCCACAAGTGTGGCAGGCAACTACTTCTATGCACTCTTTAAAGTCCTGCCAGCATAAGATAAACCCAGGTCTCTAACTACTTTGCAGATTTCATAGCTGTTCACCTATCTGAGTGAATTATCTCAAACAACAAACTGCTACACAATCTCCCAACCACTCCATAAAGCTACCCCTGCTTTCTCTAATTAACTCACGCACCCTCAAACACCGCAAAGAGTGGGAAGAGCCCCAGGAACATGAGCGGCTGCAGGTGAAACATGATATCAATGGGATTCTGGAGCCCTGAAAGAGGAGAATCAGTAACAGACCAGGTAGCAACAAGCCAGGGAATAACACAGCTCCCAGAGCCTTTATTAGCACCATTCCTGGACATACACCTTATTTGTGATGCCCACACCTGTGCTGCTGCAGACACCAAGCCACCTTCATTACCCATCAACAGATATCCCATGCCCAAGGTTTCAAACACCTTCCCTTACACGAGATGTTTTGTTTCTGCAGCAAGGGCTATCACCTCTCCTTATTCCCCTCCCTGTTACCAGCACCACCACCCCCTCCTAACACCCTGCATACCCAGTTCAGCCTTCTGCATCAGTATCTGCGTGAGAGTCCAGCGAATGCCCCCCAGGAAAGAGGCACAGAGCACCAGCACAAACCCCTGTGCGTTGAACTGTGTGGACTTGTAGGTGAACATGAAGAGTCCCCCAGCGATGAGCAGAACCACCAGCAGCAACGTCACTCTCTGCAGGAGAGCAAACACGACAGACACAGGCACCTCCTTCCTTTCAGATTCACCCACATAATTGCATCATTCCTCTACTTACACGTTTCTTGTGCATGCACTGCCTATTTTCCTGGGTCTGACCTCCCTCCCTAAAGCATTGTGTGGAACCCTTACCATTTCCTCCAGCTTGAAGAGCAGTGAAAAAAGCAGGATGAAGAGAATGGCAGAGGATTTGGTCATCGTGTAGCTGTAAGGACCAAAATACACTGTCAGACTCCTTCAGTGTAGCTCTTCCCATCAAAGTATTATTAGGAATCAGATCACCCATTTCTACATTGCTATGAGCAAACTATCACAGACCCTGCATGCTGACCCCACCCATCAAACACCTATTCAAGAAACAGACCCTGGCAAAGCACTCTCCAAACCCCACCAGAGGCTCCCAGGGAACGTGGTGTTTGTACTCACAGGGAGACAGTGATGTACAGGAAGCTCCAGTTACTCAGCCCAATATCCAAGGAAGTTGACAGAGCTAAAGAATCAATGAAGAAGTCCTGAAGTTAACTGTCTTCCATGACATTAAACAAGGCCACCACAAAACCCTGCTTCATGGCCACGAACATAGAGAGCAGAGCAGAACCAGGGGAAAAAAAAAAGCTTTCCTCAAGTTAACTCTTTAGAATCAACATAACTCATATTCTTAGCTCTTTATGTTTCTGTCCTGTTCCCTGTGAGTCAAGTTTGGCTCAGCATTGCTCTCACTCAACATGCATTACAAAAAAGCCAGAAATAACTCTTGCCCTCCTGGTGACTGAAAGTGATTGCAGTTTTGCATAAAATCTTTCTTGAATGTATCAGAGCATGGTAAGTCCGAGGGCCACTGCAAGAAACCTGAAGAAGCAACAATTATCTGCACACAGCCCTAATCCTGATGCAGCTTTCGGTACAGTCTGTTCTCCCTTCTAGGTAAGTTTCCTACCACAGGAAACAGTGTTACTGATCCAAGGGCAGGCTATGCTGAAAGGTGAAATTACCGCAGATGTGGAGGAAGCATTTTTCAAGAAACCATGGGGCATGTTGTATGAGGTATTGCAAACCTTGCCAGAGATCATAGACCAGATGCTGTTCTGTGGGAGCCAATACAACACACAGCCAAAGAACTGCAAAAGTAGTTACAGTTCCATGCTCCAAGTAGGAGCTTCACTTCTTGGCCTCAGGTACAGTTCTGTGTGCCATGAATGAGGAATTCTCTACCAGGCTCCAACCTGAGAAAGATGCTGAGTTAACATAAACGTAAGCATGGCTTGATACCAGTGTTAGAGAGAAAATGCTACTTGCAGAGACAACTTATCACGGTACTGAAGAAGGTTCTCATTGTTTGTTCTCATGTGCCAGTGGCTCCTTCAGAAAGACACATTCTGTGTGGCCTCCCCCTATTCTCACACATCTTTGTAATGAGCAATGAAGGTAATAGGTCTCAGGCTGAATCTCTAAGTTGCATCTACACCTGCCCTGCACCTGGTAGGGAAACACAGGGGCAGGAGCGAGAGCTGCATCCCAGGGCTCACCCCGTCCCAGGGAATTGGCTCTGAGCACCTCAGGCAGACAAATGGCTCTGGAAGCGGCCAGAGTGCCATGGGCACCGCCCGAGCAACCTCACAGAATCATAGAACATGCTGTGTTGGAATGAACCCATCAGGATCATTGAGTCCAACTCCTGGCCCTGCACAGGACACCCCAAGAATCCCACACTGTGCCTGAGAGCATTGTCCAAATACTTCTTGAACTCAGTCAGCCTTAGTGCTGTGACCACTGCCCTGGGGAGCCTGTTCCAGTGCTCAACTACCTTCTGGGTGAAAACCTTTTCCTAACATCCAACCTAAACCTCTCCTCTGATTCAGCTTCGTATGTTTACTTGGGTCCTTTCACTGGTCACGAGAGTGAAGAGATCAGTGCCTGCCCCTGTGCTTCCCCTCGTAAGGATGCTGAAGACCACAAAGAGGTCTCCCGTCAGTCTCCACTTCTCCATACTGAACACACCAAGCGACCTTAGCCGCTCCTCATAAGGCTTCCCCTCCACTCTCATCACCATCCTCGTGGCTCTCCTCTGGATGCTCTCCAACAGCTTAATGTCTTTCTTATATCGTTGTGCCCCAAGTTTATGGCCCGCTCCCGCTTCGCCGCCCCGGCCCCGTCCCCTCCCGGTCCCGGCCGTACCTGCGGGGGCGGCCCGGCGGAGGCAGTCGGCCCAGGACAGCGCTGCCCGCGGCCGCCCGGAGCGGCAGCGCGCCAGGGCGCGGGCGAGCGCCGCGAGAGCGAAGATGAGCAGCAGGTGCAGCAGCGTAACCAGCAGCGGGAACGGGAAGCTCTGCGGGACCGACAGCCGCTGTCACCGCCGCCGCCCTCCCGCCGCCGCCACCCCGCACCGCCCCGCCACCCCGCACCTTCATGAGCCACTTGTTGTAGAAGGTGATGCCGATGGAGAAGCCGTAGTAGAGCAGCACCAGCGGCGCCGCCAGCGCCGCCCGCCCCAGGGCCGCGCCGCCCGCCCCCGCCGCCATGCGCCCGGCACCGCGCCGGGGAGGGAGGAGCAGGAGGGACCGAGGATGGGGCACGGGGAGATGCCGGTGAGGGGGCCGCGGCGGCGGGGCACGACACAGCAGGGCAGGGCGGGGGGGGCCGCGATGCTGAGCGGGCCGTGGCGGCGGGGGAAGCGGGGCCGCCGGTGACGTCGCCCGGCGGGGCGGGGGAACGAGCGACGGTGCCTGAGCGGGGCGGGCGCGCAGCGGTGACGCTCCGCGCAGGGCGGAAAGAGGCGGAGGCGGCGGCGGCGAGGAGCGCTACTGGTTATTATTGGAACCGATACAAAAGGCGGGCGGCGCCGGGGCCCCCGCCCCGGGCCCGCGGCACGGCAGCAGGCGGCGGCCCCGGCCGCACGGCCCGAGCGGGCTCGGTGCAGGCGCCGGCGGCAGCGCGGGGCGCTCAGCCGTAGTGGTACACGAAGTCGTAGCTGCTCGGCTCCTTGGGGATCGGCGGCGGCGCTTCGGGGATCTGGATGTTCTCCAAGTCCAGGAGCCTCAGCTTCATTTCCATGCTCAGCAGCGTGTCCAGGTCACTCTTGGTCAGCTCACTGGACATGTCCTTCCCCAAGAGAGCATTAAGCCCATCAATCCAGATACAGTACTGTGGAAAAGAAGGGGTAATTCACGGCTCCAGGCATAAGTGATACCTTATGTTGAATCTTTTCCATCCATGCAAAAATCAGAGAACTTCATGACAGGAAACACTGGAGGGAGTTAATATGTAGGGAAAAAATCCCAGCCTTAACCCCAAAACAGCGCCCACAGAGATTTCCAACAGAAGTTACAAGCCTAGAGGAAAGCGTGAACCCATGGCTCTAGTAGAGGGACAGGAGTTTCCACTGTGGCATAACAAATGAAAAAAGTAAACCTTTTCCAGGCATCATAGGAAGAAAAAATGTAGCAGTCCAGACTAGGGGAAATTAGTGTGGGATTTTTTTTTCTTTTTAAATGAAAAAGATAACTGAGGGGAAAAAAAAAAGATGGTTCATACTAAGCATCACCAACATATGCTAAGAATGAATCTGGTGAGAGACATCCTGCTTGAGTCTCTAATGAGAAGCAACCAATCCTTAATCTCTGAAGTTAATTGCTATATATTCTACTGCTTAACCACTATGTTCCTTACCTCATATTTATTAGGTGCAATGAAGTTCAAGGTCTCATCGGGATCATATAATATGGAGAAGGCCAATTCTAACACTTCCTAAATGGAAAAGAATCTTTCATTCACCAACTCAACAAAACATGGCAGCACCTTCTGCCTGCCTCCCTGAGAGAGCTGCCTTGCTGCAGCTCAGCTCACTTTCCCATATTGGTATTCTGAGCAATTCTGAAGAGACTACAGCACAATCACACCATGCTCACAAGCTCCTTGCAGTCACAAAGCAATACTAGGAAAGGGCCCAGACAGGACATGGAGTTTGTACACAACACACCTGCAGCGGAGATCATTCACTCCTGTTGCTTGCTTTCAGTCTTAAACACTGCAGCATTAGATACTAATGACAGCAAAAAGGGAGCACTTACCTTATTCTGTTTCAGTGCACTTTTCTCCTTCATATGTGGACAATCCTTCCCTGTGACAATGGCTTTGATGTCTGCAACTGGAACTAACAGTGAAAAAGTGAAACTCCCAAACAAGCAATCCTAACCAGGAAAAGACAGAACTTTGTCTTGTCTTTGCAACAGAACACTTTGGTTTTTTAGCTCCTTAGTGCAGTTTTCCAAAACACGTTATCAGTAACACATCCCTGCAGCTGGCTATTAAAAAAGAAATACCAAGCAATTCCAAGAATGGAAAAATTTGGGCAATGACCAGAAGTTGGTATCCCCTCAGTCAGGGCTTTGGCCATAGCTCTTTCATCTTTATCTAGGATTATACTCAGCCTCTAGACAGCAGAGCACAGAAGAGTGCACAGCCTGTAATCAGGACTCACTTTTTTCTTGTAGAGATTCAAAGGTCACTTCCCCCTGGGCATTATCTTCCAGATCTCCATAGTGTAGCACCTTGTGATTCAGAGCCAGGCGACAATACCAGAATCTTTCTGGAACACACACCAAGTACAGTAAGCTGAGCAAGATCATTCACATAAGATCTCACAGCCACTACATTACAGCCTCTCCACCCAATCCACCTGCTGGCCCAGTTCCTCAGCACAGCTTCTTATTTGTGAGGAGTTGGCTGTATTCTTAGAAATACACATCTGTGCCATCCCAAACTACTGGCTGACGTGGACAGCCCAAGTAACCAGCTTTTCTTTCTGGCAACATTCGTGCCGACAGATTAATTAATTAGATCTTATTTGCTACGTTCTTCACATGAAAAAATACAGTAGACACTGTCACCTCACCTTGTCTTCTGCGATTTCCAATTTTTCTAAAGCTACTTCCCTCACAAAGCCTGTTCAGGCGCTGTTGCTTTATCAGCTCCAAGATCTCAGGCTGGATTTTCTCTCTCAGCTCCCTGGCAGTCAAATATTAAAGAATAAGCAGAAAATGGAGATAATGGCAAGGACAGAAGGCAATTGTTTTTGTTAGGCACATACACAATAGGTGGAGACTGGAAGTCATCTTGGCTCATTCTCTCCGACTGGCGTAGCCGCAGAATCTCAGAATAGCTCAGGCTGCGCAGTTTGCTCTTGAACTGGTCCAAGGAGTTTGGTTTAGAGGGGAGAGCCCGTGTGATCTGTTCCCTAACGACCTGCATAACCTAAAGACGTGGTACAGGAAGAAAACGAAGTCACGTTACTGCTGCTTAATGGCAGCAGAGAATCAGGGCACAGCTCAGTGGCAGCAAAGAACTGACATGGGATAACGGGCCAGGAGTATCCATGTACTAGTGACTTTGAAGATCCAGAAGAACCAAGAATGACCTCAGGTCATACCAAATAAAAGTTGAGTCATCCTCCTTTACAGCCCATATCAATCCCGTCACATCTTCTGCATCTTACTCTTTAACCAAATGTACAGGCTGAGTGAACATGTGCTGATCTACAAAAGATTTTACAAAAATATCTCTTCTCCACCCTGACCTTATTAAAATCTTCTGCTGTTGCCCTCATTTCTTTCCAGGTCTTGTTCAACAGCTGGATACAGATGGCAAACAGCTCCTCAAATGCACGGTCATGGGTGAAAAACATGGGGTGATAGTCATTCCGGCCTTCATTGGCTTCAGAAAGAAACAAACCACAACCAGGTAAGCATACTGGACAAAAGGTACTAGGAGTAACTAAAATCCACTACAGTGACAGACACCCGATGGTGTGCAACAGTACTTAGTCCAAGAGATTAAGACAGTTCAATACTTTGTCATCCCATAGATAGTTTATTGATGACAGCAACTATCCCCACACTTCACCATGCAAACCTCTGTGACTCATGCCCTTTTCATCCTGGTCCCCCAAAACACAGTATTTCTCACCTTCCTCTGGGGGAATTTCTTACAGTGGTTAATTTTCTCAGAACACTGTTCTGAGACTGTCAGAACAAATAAACTTTTCCCAAGTACATGATGGTTTCAAGACTAATTTTTTTATGCAGCACCCTCCTGAAGCTCTGGGAAGTTGAAGCTTTCTGCTTGTATCAGTTTTTCAGGAGAACCACTGAACACACACCAAAATTTCTTACTTTATTTCAATAGCGGTATTATCACTGGGACACCAACAGTGCCAACTCCAAGCTCCCCCTGTCCTTACATGGCAGAAGTGAGATCAAAGTACAAATGCTTATGAATATTGGTTTCTAGAAGCATCAGCCCAGCAACCTGTAAAGCTGGGTAATAAATGGTACTTACGGAGTTCCCCAACTTGTAGGATCTCACAGAGCATCCTGGTGAGCTCAATGGCACTGCGCCCAAAGGGACACTCGTGTTTATCTTCTCGACTGCTGTTCTCCAGAACAATCTACAAGAACAGGATGCCACACACACTAAGAAGAGCTGCTGGGGTGTTGGCATCTCTAAAAATCAGCAGCTTTACATACCCTGATATAGGTGTCCTGATGAAATTTGGCTAAGTAAAGCATGTTGTCCAATGCCAGCATCCCAGGAGGAGTCTGTGTAAAATCCATGGCTGGATTGATGTGATTCTGTGAAAAGAGTGTGTAGAAAGAATCCAAACAAATTAACTCAAAGAAATTGTGTGAGAACCTTTTCTGAATGAATTTTAAACCACCTGTCAAGCACTCCCTCACATCTATCCAAGAGACACCTGCTGACAGTGCTATCCAAACTTTCTAGAGGAGAGGTTGATTCCAAGTTCTTCATACTATAGTAAGGAAATGCACCTATGCTAAGGAAATACCTCCAGAGAACACCTAATGAACCTTGGCATTTAACCCATCAGCAAGTTCATAATGATCTTCCCCAGAAGTGTGAGTGTAACAATCTCTAAACTCAGATGCTGAAGTACAGTAAAGGAAACAGCTACTTCTGTTCCTTATTTCCCCACAACTCTGATGGAGATTGCTTAGAGTGCCTTCCCAAGGTTTACAGTCGCTCTCTAGATACATACAGTGAATCCCAGCATCTTGTAGTCCTTGGTGTACATGGCTTTGCGTTTCTCTGTTCCACCGCCAGGGACAGTGTTGCTGTCAGACTCTGCATCAAATGCAATTCTTCTCAACTCAAAGATGATGTCTCTCTGTGCCTGAAGGACAGAAGGCAGGGAAATGGTAACGTGATCAATCACTACAGCAGTATTTTCACATAACACAGTCCTGCATCTCTCTTCAGAGCTCACACAATGAACAGAGAGAGATGCCAAAGGTCATAAATACTACGCACAAACAGGCAATCCATTTCAAAATGGCAAGTTTCAGTACAGTGGGTAATGCAAAATATTTGTATGCATTTTTCTTTAACTGTAAGTTTAGTTACAGGCAATTTCTAGGCATTCAGATAATGCTATGGCATTTCTCATTAAAGACTGCAATACAGCTGAGTAGTAGACACCTTAAAAATGCCCACTTTTCCTCCTATACTGCAAGGAAATGGATAAAATGATGTGCCTTCCATAGAGGCAAAGTAACTGGTTTGATAGCTGGCATCACACCGGTCAAGAAAGGAATATATGACTTTCAGTGCCCACTTACATCTCCGAGTCCCACAGCATGCAGTGGGATGGTCATGAACATACCCTAATCCTAAGGTTTACAATGTGAGGGGTGAGTCTGAACCTTTATGTACCATCTACTGCAAATAGTGCTAGGGAGCTCAGGAATAAGGCCCCTTGTCTATTCCATTCTATCAGATCTTATTCAGCTCTAATAGTGACCTGATCATTGGGATCCATCTTGGTCATCATTCTCTCTTCCAGGAGATTAAAGGTCAGGACCTGTAGGACGTAGAGCTGATGTGCCATTTCCGTTTTAATGGGGCGGTTTCCTCTGATCACATGCTGCAAAATAAAGGAGAGGGTAGAAATTAAGAGAATGCAAATAAAAGCTGAGGTATTAGCCCTAGGCATATGCCAGACTGCATGTACATCTCTCTATATGAAGATTGAGTTGTTTAACCTCCATACTCCACCAGAAGCATAATTATAATGCTCTGTAAGAGCAGAAAGCAGCATCCTGATAACTCCCTTTTGAACAAGTTTTGCCTTTGAAAGAGTCCCTTTTCTGAAAGTGCCCTGAGGGCAGCAGAATTTACACTATGCATAAGTGAAACCTTCATTGAGAGGACATCAGGAAGCACTCTGTCATTCCAGACATACTTACATTTAGGATTATAGACCTCAGGTGCTTCTGGGCAAATGCATTAGCCATTTCCTGTTGTGGAATTTAAAGATGAAATAACATGAGTGAAATATAAACAGAAAGCCCACACCGTGTAGAAAGGAGAAAATGAAGGAAGCCTATGAATTGGAGACAGCATTGGCACACAACGAAGTGCTTTTCTACAGACTGTCAATTTACCATGGCAAATTACCACAACTCATAGATGGCTCCCCGACAGAACATCACTAGTGTGGAGAAAGGCACTAGCATAAAATCAAAGCACAGAAGCAAATTTAGCTTAATGCTGGACATCAAATGGTACTTCACTATTAGGAGATATACAGTGGGTTGTGCAGGAAAAACCTGCCGTCTACAAGATCTTCCTCCAATTAGCATTTCATGGCTTCCTACACCAAGGCAAAACACCCAAGATAACAAGTACTATGGGATGCAGGTTTTAGGCCTCCTCCCTCTCAAAAACTCTCCCCCTGAAATTTATTTCCTTTATCCATCTCTAAAGAGATGTTCAGAAGTCAGCTTGAGGACAATTTGCAGAAGCATTTCAGTTTACAAAAATACAGGCTAGTAATTTTCATGCTTAGAGGAAAGCTTCCACTTTCCCTCTTGACTGCATGGCTTCCTTCTCTAAGTGAAGAGGGTTTCCCAAACATCAAGTCATGATGACAAACAGTCACAGCAGATGCAAGATGCCATCAGTTCCAGCAGCAATTATACATGCACCTGCAAAAACCGAACCTGTGCTTTCCTTGTAAATTGTGAAGATGCACTGGCCAATGTAACAGTGACCTCACTACCCCTGCTAGGAGAATGGCACAAGTGCTAATGTCAAGTTGAATATTACCATGAGTTCGCTGCTACAAGCAAACTCTTTTGGATAAGAAAAATCTGTTGGGCATTGTATCATCTGGAAGAAGTCCAAAAGAACTGACAGTCTGAGATCTCTTCACATTCCTGTGCAGTGCAGATTGAGAATTGGGAGCAGATGTGGAGTCTCAGACAATTGCACTCAATCAGCTGTACATGATGAGCAATCCAAGACTTTTCAACTGCTCATATCAACAACACTCTTGACAGAGTAAGAAGTCTGGTAAAATGTGTGCATTAACCTTGTTCCAAGTCCCTGTTATGAGTTTTGATCCAGACAGAAACCTCCTAAACCAAGACAGTGACTGACAGCCAAGCCGTAATGGCTGTGAGTTCAGCAGCACTCATGTTACAACCAAAGTGAGTCAGTGCTTGAGTGGAAGGTATCTAAGGAGCATCTAGATGAAGTAGGAGGTGTTTTCAGAGAGAACACACTGCCCTCTGAGTCATTATTTTCTACTACTATTTGTGAGATGTAGCACTGAGAACAGGACATGGCTCTGTTGTTAGGATTTGCTCATGCATGCGACACAAAGAATCCTTTCTCTGAAGGAATTGGTTTGTACATGGGATGGAGTTAACAGGTGACTGAAGCAGATAAGAAGTGGGAAGGACAAAGACAATTAAACAATTCTGAACAGCATAGAAAGAAGCATGAGTACGCACACAGTCTAACCACTGCTAAGGGATCTCTAAGGCCCACTGTGCTGCTTGATGGTCACAGAACACAGAATGATTTATGCTGAAAGAAATGTCTTGAGATCATCTAGTCCAACTCTGCTGATTCAAGCAACATCAGACAGATCTGGTTGCCCAGGACTGTCCAGCCAGGTTTTTAGTATCTCCACAGATGAAACTCCATAATCTCTCTGGGTAACCTGTTCCAGTGTTTGACCACTCTCATATTTATGTTGTGTGTCTGTGCACGTGTTCATGTAGAATTTCCTGGGTTTTAAGCTGTGCCCACTGCGTCCTGTCCTGTCAGTAGGCACAACTGAGAGAAGTCAGGCTCCCTCTTTTTTATTCCCTTCCATCAGATATTTAAACACATAAGACCTCCCTGAACCTTCTCTTCTTGAGGCTAAGCAATCCCAAATCTCTCAGGCTCCATTCGTACAGAAGATACTCCAAGTCCCTTATCAACTTCATGACCCTCTGTGGTCATTTGGATTGTGTTCAAGGGAGGGGAAAACAAATGAAAGATCCCTTGAAATTTTGTTTGCTATGAAGTCTACTATCTTTGCTGAATTACCAACAGAGGAGTATAATTTTTCTTATTTTCATGTATTAAGCATATCCATTAAGTTTAGAAATTATGTAACATTTACTGAGATGGCAGTTTCCACTCTGAAGGCGCTGCATCCTCAAAAAAAGTGGAACATTCTCTGTGCCATGCAGAAAACCAAAAAACGTACCAGTATCTCAATACAGAAAGTTCCAAATCAACCTATTAACAAGAGTGATGACTTCCCTGGAGTTAGTACAGGGAAAAAAATATTCTTACACTACAATTCTCATAAGGGAGAAGTCAAATTAGGCAGAATTTATGCTCTATTCCCAAGTCAGCATCAAGTTTCGTGACTGCTCTTCACAGACAAACAGCTCTATCTTTAGAAGGATGCAGCTGGATATGAAACTGTCATTAACACAAGTGAGATTTGGGGTATAAACTCATGCTGCAATAAGTTTAAGGAGATTCAGATTGCTAAAGGACTGATTCCAGTTCCACAATTGGTTCACCTGGTCAGTCTTGCAGTATCAGTTTCCTTTTATGACCATCTGTATGACCTTGTGTGCACAATAAGTCATTTGGGGTTTCTCCTGCTACTGATTCTTCTCCCCTCCACAGTCTGAGTGCATCCCCAGGAGTCCTCCCGCCCTTCTCCCTAGGTTCATCCACTCTCTGAGGCTTGTGGGCATCATCCCTGGGATACAAGGAGGCATAGCTAGAGAAAAGCTAACATGCCTAGTTCCCCTACATGACCAGCCCCCAGGCTTGAGTTACTTACAGTGATGGGCAGGTCTAGTGGGTTAAGCAGCTTGTCCTGCTGGCAGAAAGCAAAAAAAGGCACAAAGAGAAGCAGACAGGATTTAGCTTGGAGTCCAGGAATAAGGCAACAAACAGGGCACTAGAGAAGAAAGACTTAACACAGCAAAGCTACACAATACACACATATGCACATCTTACAGGTAGCTGAGATCTTGGGAGTTTCCTCAGACCAGGACAGTGTTTCATTTCTCACACTTGCCAGCAGGAATATCCCCCTATGACTTAAGAAAGATCCCTTTTTGGGGGAGAAAGGGGTGGGGTGTTTTTTTTTTAAGTACATACAGCCCCAAGGAGTCTACCCAGCCTACCTCTCCCATACATAATTAACTTAAAAAAACTTGCCATGCTGTCTGGAGGCTTACTTTCTGTCTCTGAAGGTCTTTCAGAATCCTTTCTGAGCATCTCCTAAATATAGATGTGTGCTCCAGGACACATCATTAATGGGATGGTACTTTTTCTCCTCTGTTGCCGTACTGAAACAGCCACTCAAGTTCTTGGCAAGGTCTGAGGTCTACCTTGCCCAGACAATATGATTTCTGAGGCATAAACAGCCAGGCAGCAACCATTATTCAGGTTTAAAGTCAAAAGGCAAGAACAAACCTGTCTCTTGTCCTCAGGTGCCTTCAGGAAGAGGGCATTGATCAAGGCAATGGCATATGTCTGAATCTCTTGGTTTGAGCTGCAGAACAAAAAAGGGAGGCTTTGTAAGGCAACAGGCAGTATAGAGTATTACAGCTTGGTGCTTTACCTGCACCATGAGAACACTGATTACAGCTGTCTTGCATTTTCAACAGACAAGCAGGACTCATGTAAGCCATGCTCATGATTCCCAATTCTTCAAAAGGCTTGCAAAAACCTGAGAGAAGTTCGTGACTGACAGGTCCATTATCCGGGAGACAGAGCAGACTGCAGCCCAGCACTGCCAGTTTGTTTCCAGTGCTGAAACTATCTCTGTAAAACCTGGTTATAGTACAGTCTGCCACATGGATACAGCCTGAAACTTGTATGGAGCAAGTAATTTTTCTCCCCTATGCCAACGGAAGCCACCAAAAGCAAATGGACCTAAGGGGAAAGAATGCTTCACTGAAGAATTTCTTCAGGTAAAGGGTGCTTAGCTCCATCCTAGGTCACACACAGCATGTGGTTTCAACTGCCATGTTCAAAACAGCACAAAACTAGGCTTCTAAATGCCAATGATATTATTCTGCCCTCATCCTGATATTCTATCAAATCCAGGTTTGTTTCTTGCAATACTCTCTTTCTGGTAGTACACCTTGGCTGGACACCAGGCGCCTTCCAAGCCACTCTATCCCTCCCCTCTTCAGCAGGACAAGGCAGGGGAGAAAACAGGATGGGAAAAACTCAAAAAAGGCAGCTTAATAAAGCATAAGTAAAGGCTGTGCATGAAAGCAAAGGAAAACAAAAGATTTATTCTCTACTTCCCATTAGCAGGTGATGTCCAGCCACTTCCTGGGAAGCAGGGCTTCAGTACAGACAGCAGTTGCTTTGGAAGACAAATGTCACAGTAACAAATGCCCCTCATCCCTCCTTTCTCTTAGCTTTTATTGCTGAGCAGATGTCATAAGGTCAGTTTGGGTCAGCTGCCCTGGCTATGCCCCCTCCCAAGATCTTGCCCACCCTCCAGGGTACTGGGTGAGGGGAGGAAACATTGGAGAGACAGTTCTGATGCTGGAGCACTGCTCAGCAGCAGCCAAAACACTGGGGTTTTTATCAACACATTTTCAGCTCTCAGGGCACAGTACAGCAGTGTGAGGGCTGTTCTGGGGAAGTGAACTTCATCTCAGCCAGACCCAGTGCACTCTTGCATCAACCTCTTCTGATGAACAGAAGCCCAGTGTATCACCTAAACAAACTTTTGTGCATGAATATACCTCTTTTAAAAATATTTTTTTTATTTAACTACACATGTAGAAATAAATTTTTTATAAAAGATCTAAACCCAATACTTCTTTCAGCTTAAATACCTATTTTCCTCACTTTGACATATCTCTGGATAACGACCATATTCTTTCTTCTATTGCTCCCTTCCATTTTTTTTTCATTTTGGTCAATCTGCTGTACTTCAAACATGCAAATCTCCATGCATCATCCTAGGTTTTTCTTGGGCCTCTGAGCTGCACAGGTCTCTGAAGTCTGTCATTCATTTTGCTCTCCTTTTCAGGGTTGTTGCTCTTTTCATCACACTGCTTGCTTTTTGACAAAGCAGAACAATTTTTAGGTTAGTTTGTCCTCTTCTAACTCATCTCCTTTGGACTTGTTTCCATGGTCATGTTCTTCCAGAACATATCCTCTGTTTTGAACTGTTCCCTCCTGATGGTCTTGCCAAGAAAACCACCAGCAAATCCTGACTCACCCTCCACCTCCCTTTTCAAAATACTCCCTGCATAGATGCTTTCTTAAGTGACCAAATGTGTTCTGGAAGCACTTAAGCACACAAGTTTGTGTCTTGAACAAAGATAATTTGCTTAAAAAAACTGCACAAGTGTGTTCAATGTTGGGACCAAATCTGTGTTTGATTAAATCCAAAATAATAAAGCTGAAAGAACATATACTCTTTGCAGAACAAAGCTGCTGGAGTGTTCAGGAGAACTTGTTCAGCTTTTCTGTTAACCAAATTCAAATGTATAAACATTCCAAGCACACAGTGACATTGATGCAATACTTTGTTTGCCCTATAATTTTGTTAACCTACTGTTCACTGATTAAGGAGTGAAAAGTACAAACAGTGCTTTTCCACATGTTCAGAATTAAAAGGCTTGAAAACCCAACCTACTCAAACTCTAACAATTACATGCTGGTTTTTTATATGGAAGAGTAGAACTGACCCAAACAAACAGCCCTAAGAGACAGATATTAATTTGCCAGTTTGTTTGGAAAGAGAGGAAGGAGATGAAGCAAATTTTTATTCCCTTCAAGCAAGAAAAGCAATTGTTTTCTGCCTCAGTATGCAGGACAAAACCCCGAAGATGAAGAGCTCTTAGCTTCTAGTGGAGACAATTTAAGGAGGGGTAAAAGTGACAGACAGCTGGATGCAGAACCTTTGGGAAGTTTAGTGAAATGCAGGTTTGGTCCTAGCACTGAACACACTTGGGCAGTTATTTTAAGCTAAATATCTTTGTTCAAGACTCATGTGCCCAAGTGCTTCCAGAACACAGAACATATTTTTATAGGATCTCACTTTTTAAAAAAAATCCATTAGAAATCTTAAAGGTCAAGTAAGTTGTCATATTGGTAATGCTTAAAAAATATCATCTTTAAGTGTTTCAAATGTAAAGTGATGTATTTTAAAATAAACAAGCAGTCAAAAAATGGGTGTAAATCACATCATTGCTGGGTGGACACTCACACTTGCAGGTGAGAAATGAGCTGTCCCACGGTTATCTCCTCTGCAATCTTCTGGTACAGAGTCTGGCTGTTGAGCACCATGCTCTCCAGGATGGCCAGGGACCGCTGCAGGATGGACACATCCACCATGGGCTGACTCACGTACCCTGCAATCTAAAAACACAGGAACCAGCAGGTCAGCTGGTGCCCATCCAGGAGGCCTTGTGGTGAGTGAGACAGGGCTCAGAAAGAGGAGTGCACTGTGTTCTCAGAGAGTACTTGGCTTCTCAGAGTCTTTTGCTTGTCCTGAAAGATGCATTAAAGCATGAAAAGAAATAGTATCCACTCGCCCCCTCCACCCAAACTCACCTGTTTGATGAAGGTTATTGAGACCATGTCCCAGGAGACAATACCGTGGTCCATGAGCTCCAAGAAGGCAGTCAGGGTGAAAGCCAACATCTCACTGTAACTGAGAAATTGAAGAATTCAGTTACAAGAGATCTGCTGGCAAGAAAAAAAAGCCTGCTCAAGCTAGATAAGCTGGGTAAGAGAAAAATGTCACCACGTTCTCCTAATAAAACAGTTTGGCACCTGGGGGAGCAATAAAGTGTATACATTTATGCAGATAATTTTACTGCTTTGTGGAAAGGTATTTTATTTATTTTATTTATTATATATTTAATATATTTATTAAATATAAAATTTATTTTATTTAAATATTTATATTTATTTATGGAAAGGAGAGCAGAGCTAGGGTAGAGATACCAGCAAAGTCACATTCAGTAGCTGCAGTCAGCAAGTCCAAGACAGACTAAAAAGGTATTTTTTCCTGGTTACAAGCACAAATTAAAATTAGCAGCAGTAAGTGCCTAGTCCTGCCACCAGAGACTCACAACCACCTGGATCAGTATTTGGCTAGTCAAAGGAACAAATATGTTTTCATATCAGAAGAAAAACTAAGGAAAGTTAATTGTCCTTCTCTAAATATTGGGACCTGACTTGAAATAAAATGAAAAGCACAGCATGAATTGTGGAAAATTTAATACATAACCACAAGACAGAACGATTAAGGAGACTGAGGGAAAGATTGCAAAAAATGCCAAAAACGCCTTAGTTGCTAATATGTAAAAAAAGCTATAAATGTTATGACAATAAGTTATCAAGACTTTAGAAGTACTTTCAATGAAACATAACAACTACAGCAGGAAATATAAGTGAATTATTTGCATCATAGTTCACTGTGAACGTGCTTGAGGAAACTTCCAGATCAGATTGTGACTGTCTCCTCTGCTGCCTCATGAGGTTTAGCAAATGACTAGAAAGACTTTGCTCCACAGATCAACATTTGCTATAAGGTTGGTTGCTTAACGCCACTTCAGCAAGCAAAATGAGCCCCTTATTCAAGGCCTTCTTCCAGAGTCCTGGAATAAAGGAAACTTACTGGGATAGAAGCTTGGTCCCACTCTCCACAAGCCGTGTCAGCACTGTAATCCCTTCCATGTTGATGAACTCTGTGGCAAAGGTGACGTCTGCTGAAAGTTTCGCCAGTTCCTTCATGGCATCCAGCCGGGCTTCCATGCTGTGCGACTGGATCCTCTCCATCAGCTGGCGAGCTGCCCTAGACTGCCAGGAAAGAGGGATGGTGCCAGTTACAGACCAGTCACCTGCAGTCTGAGTCCTGCCAGCATCAGCATTCTGTCAGAAGCCCATGGGTGGACAGGGAGAGCAGAGCCAGGATAAAGATACCAGCAAAGTCACATTCAGTAGCTGCAGTCAGCAAGTCTAAGACAGACTAAAAAAGGCTTCTCTCAGCAACAGTTACAGCCAAGCAGGAGGTAAAATGCTATTTTACATATTAGAGCAAATGCCTGTTTTTCTCCTTGCTGAGGTGAGTGGAGGTGGGTATAGAAATATGGAGCAACACCATTAAAGAAATACAGTATTAATAAAAAGTCTCATAGATTCAAAGAGAAGCACGAGCACATTTTGTGTATCCACAAGACATTCTGTAAGATTTCTCAGACACAGATCAATGACATCCTCTTAATTCCCTCTTGTCCAAGTACCTTCTCCCAGTTCTACTCACCCTCAGCTCTATGCCACTTGCACAAAAAAAGTTTAAGAATTTAAATAAAACGAAAGCTGCAAAAGATGACTTTTGAGGTCACAAGAGCAACGCTTCAGCAGGAACAACCTCCTCTTCATCAAATTTGTCGTTATATTAATTTTTTGCATTCAGTCACTGGAACTGCTGCTTTCTGACTGACCCTGCCAAGTGCACTCATACTGAGAATGCATTTGTCAGGTGTTTCACAACATCCTAATCTGGGAGATGCATTAAAACTGTAGACTGGATTTATTTACAGAAAGCCCTATAAAAGGGCAGAGCATCCAAAGGAAAGACACACACCACAGTCAGGATGGAAAACAAGGAGTGTGTGCCTCACTGTGTGGAATGGCCCACAACAAAGGCAACCCCCCTGCAATTTGGGGAGAAGGAGAAAGAAAAGCCAAGAGGCAAGAAACAGCCTGTCATCCATGGAGAGTTACTGAGAAAGAGGGAGGTGAGGAAGCGTTTACCGGGGAGACTGCCAGCTGTAGGATCGTTCCATTCTTGATGTCACAGCGAGTCTGAAAGAAAACAAACTGTGAAAAAGTGGGGGGGGAAAGAACCCAACCAGATCTACAGCACCCATCTGTATGCACAAGTAAAGAGGCTCCCATGCCACACAACCCTACTGAGGGTACCACACCTACAGGCATGCAAGGGGAGCAGTGCAAAGCTCCTCAGCTGAACGGCACCATTTGAGTCTGAGTCTCTCTGAGAGCAGAGATGCTGCTCCTCAAGGATTAGTGCCAGCATTGTTCTATGACTCTAGTCCAAGGCATTCTGCACTCTCACCCAGGACATTAACAAACTGCTGCCTCTCACACTGACCTGCTCTGTGATGTACAGCTGAGGACCATCAGCATAACGCAGCGTGTAATACTCAGGGTTTGGCAACGACCACCTGGCAGAGGAAGAAGAAGGATACATTAAGCTTCTTCCTCCTCTTTCTTCTGGCTCTCAATTAGGAAGTAGAGCTTGATCCCAGGAAGGTGCAAAAGAACTTTCAAGCAAAGCTTTAGCAGGGGGAAATTAGGCCTCCCAAAGAGGAGAGAGAACCTCTCTTGAGGAGAATGTGGGACTTCAGCCTACTCTAAACTCCATGGAACATCTGAATAGGCCTACACTTCAAGAATTGCAGGATGGGCCAATCCTCAGAGACACTGACCCTAGGGCATAAAAATGCATACACTTAGAACTGGAATAAAAAGGAAGGCCCTCATTTTCAAGGAGCTCCTTTTTTCAAAGGAGATCCTTTTCTTCACAATTTAAACCCCAGCCCATTCCATGGCCAAAACTGGCAGCAGGCAGCACAGACTGTGCTAGCAGCACATTAACAAGCAGCAGACTTCCACAGTAACCCAGCAAGATGTGTCAGCAGGACAGACTTTCTCCACAAGGGTTCCCAGAGAACTACTCACCCATCACAGACCTCCTTGATGATGGATGCAAGAGGCCTTTTCTAGAACAGAAAGAGAGTCCTCAGTAGTCGTGTTCCTCTCAACCAGAAAGGAATACTGCCCATTTCTATGCTTCCCACATTCCAGTATCAACGCTGGGGTGCCTTTCCTCCCCCACCTGGTTACCATGTCTCACCTGATCTATTTCCAGCAGCTGGGCATTGGCACCTGGCCACTCAACAGCCACTTTCACAATGTCTGAAGGTGGTGGCATTGCTCCAGACTCCTCCAGGTGCCTTTACAGCAGCATACACCTCCACACCTGTTAAGAGAAAGGATAGTGAGCATCTTCTCTGAAAGCTATTTCACTTGCTACATTGGATCTAACACCAAGCTTCAAAATACCTAAGACGAGGTTTCCTGGGCCTGATAGGAAACATCCAGTATTACCAGTGATCAAGGCCTCACAGAAAGAGCACGTTGTGAAATTGTATGCCCAACCTCATCACCCAAGAAATACTTCTGAGAACTTGCTGGGGCACTCACAAGGAGGATCACTGATCAGCAAAGCCCCATCTGCCACCCACTGTCTGTACTAGCAGCTCCGTTTGCAGCTACTAAAGCAGCAGCTCCCTAGGCTCAGCTGCAGTCTGTGAGTGAGAGCAGGAACAGACTGCCCAGGTTGCCTGCCTCCCATGGGCTGGTGTTTACTGGATGCCCCATCCAAATATCTCAGATAACTTGATCCACTCAGGATACCCGAACAGGCCTTTAGGCAAAGCAGCAGCAGCTAGCTTTATCTTATTCCCTTCCTGCAACATCATAAATCCAAAACATGAGCATCCATCACAGAAAATAAGGTAACTCAGCACTTCCTCTGGAAGTCTACTTTTCACTCCTTTATCTGCCTTTCAGAGCATAAGCTTGTGTTCAGGGTTTGGCCCCAGTCAGTAGTCAGTCATTTGTGCCCAGAAAATTGGACTGCATGACTTCCTGCACTCCTATGACAGCCAGATTTGGTCCACTTTACCACTCCACCCCTTGGGAAGTATCTGGCCACCCAGATTCAGAATTTCATTATATTCTGGAAAGTCTACCCCAACTGACAGAGATGGCTACATGTCAGTACTCCTGGCCTTCTCTTTCTGTTTGAGCACCAATCACAAGAATGGCTTGCATTTTCTTAAAACTCATAAAATGGCTTTAAGACTAAACACATCTCATGCAGAAAAGTGCCAGTCAAGTTAGGTTCAAAACAACATCTCCAACCTTTCAGATAAGCAGCACACATTAGCTGGCCTTGGAAAAGCAGCAGACTTGGGGCACAAATGAGGGTAACTACCAATATACAACCAGTACTCCCCAAAGAGCCCAATTTGTATGACACCCCCAGACCTGCAGGATATACAGCTTTCTATGTATTAAATCTAGAAACAGGCAGGCAGTTCCCAAATGGTGTGTGATTTCCACTCACTGTTCTCCAGCAATTAAAGGCTATGATGGCCTAAACCTGAAATCCTGAGAAACGTTAGTCCTGTGCAAAAGCACACACACAACATCCCCAGTTACCAGCCTGTAATAACTGAACAGGTAATTACCTCTCCCACGAGCGAGCCAATTCTGAACCACAAAATATCTAAATCCATTCAGTGTTCAAGGCACAGCAAATACACAGTGAAGAGACAAGGCTCAAAGATTACTCCCAGAGTATTAAGAACTGAATTTGCAACTTTTAAAACTAATTTACCCATGAGTAATTTTGCATGAGTAATTAGCATCTAATTACCACTTCTCCCTTCAGCCACTTGCAGTACAGTCATAGTCTTTTATTTGTATTGCAAGTGGCAAGTTGCTACTGAAAAGTACAAGGAAATACAGCACCTTATATGCCAAAACAAAGACATCCAGATTACTAGAGGTAGAAGCATTTACAAATCTCTAACTTGTCTTTTCCCACACAAAGAACAGGCCTCATTCAGAGAGGGGAAGTGCCCATTAAAACAGAAGCACTGCTATGAGGGGAAATCCTGCAGAAATCATAGAACAGTTAGGTTGGAAAATACCCTTTAGATCATGAAGTCCAACCACAAATATAACACTGCCAAGTCCACCACAAAACCACATCCCTAAGAACCATATAAATGAAACAGGAGGTTCATGAAACAGGAGTTTCATCCCCAAAGAAGTACTGCAGAGGCACACAGCACCTAAAGGTCATGCACTCTACCTGCAGCTCCCCTGATATCCTCACCACCAAAACCAGGGACCAACAAAGTTGTATTGCCCTACTTTGATATCTCCAAAAAAAAAAGCTCTCAGCTGCATACAAACTCAAAGTAACTCACCATGATATTTAAGACTTATTTCTGCCCCAAATTTCTTCCATAAATGAGCACCCACTCATGACTGGCAACCATGTTCCCTATTCCAATCAATATTCAAGGCACAGCAAATACACAATGAAAGAAACAGAGCTTCAAGACTGATTTTTTTTTTTTTTTGCACAGCAGCACCACAGAGCAGAAACCACAGAGATATCTATCAAGGCAGAGATTTGAACACCAAAGTGACTTGGCTAAAGGAGAACCCAGAGAAGTAGGAATTAAACATTTAAAAAGGCAGGAAACTCTTTAGAACAGTCTTGGGCAAACAATGGTTTGAAGGACCAACACAGATCAATGGCTAAGGAGAAGCAGCTTTCCAGAAGAGAACAAGGAAGACTGGACTACAAATACAAAGGGTACTTCAGGTCAGCCTCTTAACATGAAGTTGTCTGCCAAAAGCACGCTTTGAAAAGATTTCACTGCATGTCTGCAGACAAGAGGGGTGTCAAGATGTTTGGTTCTACAATGGATATTTTGCAGTGCAACAGTCATAGAGCTGATAAAATGACTTCAGAAGCTCTTGTGAAGAAGCACAGACCATGATGTTGCATAATTGTGATTATCAGTCAGTCACTTATGTGCATGCTCTCACAGCACATTCTTCTCAACAGCATGTGAACAGTTTCTCACAGTTTTGTAAAGGGAGACAGAAGCAAAGCTAAAATCCATCAAAAATTAATTCAGTCTGCTTCTGCAGAGTGAGATCTGTCATACAAAGCAGTGGTGCAGGGGTAGCTGCAGGGCAAGGAAAAATCGGCAAAGCCACTAAAACCACACTATTCAAAAGACTTCTGAGAAGCTCCAAGCTAAAACAACTAGAGTATTTTAAGCAGAATTTCCCTATTCACAAACTCAATCTTCTTTTCATCACAGATAGAGAACAAAGTGTGCTGCACACAGAATGAAAATGAGGAGGATGAAAGAACATTCCCTGAAAAAGAAAAGCTGCCTGGTAGAATCCCCCAGTCAACAACTGAATAGCAGCTTCTGAAACCTGTAGATGCAACAAAACACCCTTGGCAGTCCTCAGCAAGTCCCCAGATGGTACCAACGGGCCAAGCTAAAGTTGGAAGTGATGTCGGCAGAGGGACTAATGGGACAGGTGGGCAGAGAAGACACATCCCTTGGCCAAGCAGCATGAAAAGGTAGGAGATAACAGAGCCCAACCCGAGGGCTATGCAATTTTCAATGTTACCTCACTAAAGAAGCGATGAGAAACCAGATAAACCTCTAGATAAACCAGAGAGCCAAATGGCTCAGATTCCCTGCCTCTGGAATCCTACATTCCTCCAAAGGCCTTCCATGGCTGCACTTTGGCTCTAAAGCACCAAGCCTATGGGCCCTGGTCACGCACATTTCAACACAGTACACCAAAGACCATCGCTTGGCAAAGACAGAAACTGATAGCAACAGGCAAAAAGAGAACTGCTTTATTATTTTTACTCAGTCTAGCGACTTCAAAGTCGCCAGCCAGGCGACAACCCCTGAAGCTTGGCCCAAAAAGCAGTTCAAGGCATTAAACAATAATTTTTTGCTAAGCACTACCCGTGCTGTGCCTCGGCTCCCGAGGCAGCAGCGGCCTCGCCCTTCTCGGGGGCTGCTCGGCCCGGGCGCGGCCCCGGGGGCAGCGGGGGCGGTGCGTCGGGAGCGCGGCACAACCGGAGCTGCGGCGGCGGAGCGGGGCCGGGGGCGGGACGACGAGCCAGGCCGGAGCCGGGGCCGCCGGCAAGGAGGGCGGTGGGCGCGGCGCCGCAGCGGGCCCGGGAAGACAGCAGACCCGAGGCGCTCCACCGACGGCTGCAGCCCCCAGTCCCTCTCCTTTCCCCTATCCCTATCCACGCCCTCGCCCACCGCCCGCGCTCACCCGACCCCACCGCGGCCGCTCCGCGTTCCCGCGGCCCCGCCGAGGCGCTGCCGGCGCTGGCACCGCCCCTGGGCGCGTCATGCGCCCGCCGCTGCCATGGAGACCGCGGGGACCATGGAGACCTGACCCGCCGGCCCCGCCACCCCAGCGCACCCCCCTCGGCAGCCGAGTTAATGCCGCTAACCGAGCGTCCCCCGTCCCTGCGCCCCTCCTCGCCTCCGGGGCCGCCGCGGCGGGGCTCACGTCAGTTCCCCGTGCCCACGGTGCCCCGCCTCCGGGAGCGGCTGCGAGCGCCAGGGGCCGGGTGCGCAGGGGCTCATGCAGGGCAGCCGCTCCGCCGCTCGGGCTGGCGCGGGGCTCTGCAGCGGCGCCGCGGCCGCGCTCAGCTCCCTCGGCCCCGACAGCGAGCGTGGGGCACGGAGCTCTGCGCAGCCCCCGCCCCCGGCCCCGGCCACCCCGGCCCGCCCCGGGAAGCGCGTCCGCGGCGCGCCGGAACGGGCGGGGCCCGCGCAGCGCGGGCGGAAATCGCCGCGGCCGCGCGTAGCAGCTTCCGCCGGGGCCGGCGGGGTGGAGGGAGCGAGGCAGCGCGGCGGGAGCAGCAGCAGCGGCGGCGGCGGCGGCGGGGAGAGCACGGAAAGCCGCAACCATGGTGAGTCGGGCGGGTCCGTGGGGCGGGGGGCCCGCGGTGCGGGAGCCCGCGGTGCAGTGAGCCCCGCTCCGGGCCGGCCCGCGGGTAACGCGGCGCTCTCTTGCAGACGGTGGGGAAGAGCAGCAAGATGCTGCAGCACATCGACTACCGCATGCGGTGCATCCTGCAGGATGGGCGCGTCTTCATCGGCACGTTCAAGGCCTTCGATAAGCACATGAACCTCATCCTCTGTGACTGCGACGAGTTCCGCAAGATCAAGTGAGCGGTGCGGGGTGTCCCCAGCCTGGCTCCCCAGCGAGGGGGGCCTCGGGGCGAGAGCCGGGACACCGATGGGGCATCGTGTGCTGCCGGCTCCCGCAGAAACAGTCATGGGTTTAGTCTCGTTTGTCAAATCCCCAAACTACCAAGGCTTAAGGGGCCCTTTGTTTCAGTTCTTTTCTAATAACCAACATACGTGATGCTAGTTGTAGCAGTTTAGATTTCTCTATGTACTTAGTTTGAGGCATATAAAAATGTACTCTTCTCTGGAGAAGCAGCCTAATCGTATATTTGTAAGCTCAAAGAGCAGCATTCATTCATTCATTCTGTTTTTTTCTTATGCTTCACAATGTTTTTTCTCACAGACCTAAAAATTCAAAACAGCCAGAGCGGGAAGAGAAACGAGTCCTTGGTCTTGTGTTGCTTCGAGGGGAAAACCTGGTGTCCATGACGGTTGAAGGACCACCTCCAAAAGATGTAAGAATGAGCACAGAGCTAAGGAAAAGGGGAAGGGAAATCTAATGAATTTTCTTCTTTTCAGGGGAATGCTACTGTTGTATTGTAGTAGACTTCCAGATGCTCTTGTGACTAGGTCCAACAAACTTCACTGCAGGAAGCTCTAATTCCTTTATGGGCTTGGACATTTAACTGGACAAAGGACAGGTGTGGGCATCTCCAGGATATGAGGACTTGTGATAAATCTTTCTTTTGGGGGGCTCTGTTTTCAGACTGGAATTGCCCGGGTACCCCTTGCTGGAGCTGCTGGAGGACCTGGCGTTGGGAGGGCAGCAGGGAGGGGAGTACCAGCTGGTGCTCCCATGCCACAGGCTCCAGCAGGATTAGCTGGCCCTGTCAGAGGAGTGGGAGGACCATCCCAACAGGTGAGATACTGTGACCTATGTGGCTTTTATTTTTTGGCACCAGTGAGATGCGAGAAATTGGTGTAGTGGAAGAATTATAATCTTAGTTTCTGTTACCACAAAGTTTGAGCCTAGTAAGGCTTTTTTTGGGACTAGATCTCCCTAGGTACTGTCCTATATGACAGAAGAAGAGGCTTGAAAAGTGCAGATTCTCACATGTAATTCAAGTGGTATCCATTGATTTGTGTTATAGGTTGTAGCATTATTTAGTAAGTTAAGAGAAGACATGTAATTTTTTGAAGGGGAATTTCAATGTTATTTTTTAGTTATTATTATAAAGCAGGTGCTGTTTTCCTGAGCCCATTTATTTTGTCTACAGGTGATGACACCCCAGGGTCGTGGAACAGTTGCAGCTGCTGCTGCAGCAGCCACTGCCAGCATAGCAGGAGCCCCAACTCAATACACACCAGGGCGTGGGGGTCCTCCCCCACCCATGAGCAGAGGAGCCCCTCCTCCAGGTAGGAATTACTTTGTAGAGCTCATGTTTTGTTGCAAAATTGGTGATAAAGTGGTAATTACCTGAGTCTGTTGAAAATCTGGTGTTATGGAAGATATCCTGATACCCAACTAGTGCTTGAATATTCAGCTGGATTTACGTGCTTGTTTTTCTCTGGCTTAAGGAATGATGGGACCTCCTCCAGGCATGAGACCACCAATGGGCCCACCCATGGGAATGCCACCTGGCCGAGGTGCTCCAATGGGAATGCCCCCCCCAGGCATGCGGCCACCACCCCCAGGAATGAGAGGTGAGCAGAGGTTATCCCAACTGCCTAGGAGCTCTAAGAAGCCATAATATAATGTTTGAAGGGTGATGCATTCAACTCTCTCCCGAGCTCTGCTAGTTGTCATAAATGCTTTGGTGCCAAAAAGGGGTGCTACGGCTACTTTGAGCATGGGGAAAATGTATTTTTTGTTTAGTCTTGCTGCTGCTTTTCTCTTCAACTCTTTCCTTTATTCCCAGGACCCCCTCCACCTGGCATGCGCCCCCCGAGGCCGTGAGAATTCTGTAATGTACCTCTGAACTGGGAGAAGACCAAGGAAGGGGATACTGAGCAGTACCACCTGTCTAACCTTTGTTATGTATATTTTATATCTACTGCTGGTAATGTCTGCCCTTTTTAATAAAGTTGGAAAACCTAGTATTTGGAGTCACTGTTGTGCTGGTCTGTTTATGTCAGGAGTGTAGGCATTACTTTTTAATGCTACACTTGGGTCATCCCAGAAAAGCAGGTTTGAAGAAAAATGCTTAATTTGTATGGACAGCTCAGAAATGAACAGTTGGCCTGTGTTCCTTATTAAGGCATAACAATGAAATTGAGCAAGGCTGATGGGGGAAAAAAAACCAGGTAGGGAGAGCAGAGATGGGAAAAAATTAAAGAAGCCATCTTTGTGACAGGTAGTTTGAACAACCTTTTTTTCCTATTACAGAAATAGGTTATGGACCACAAAAATCCTTTTCAGCTCTATTAATTATTTGAGATCACATAAGTATATGAACAAAGCATTGTCCAGTTTTTGCCAATGTATGTGCCACCTTTTAGTTGTTCCAGCTATCCATAAAACAGAGTAAAACCTCTTAAAAGAAAAATAATCCTTTATTGCATGGGCTGCTACAGATGTTTTCAGTCTTCAACCAGGCATTGACAAACATCCCAAAGTTATTCCAGAATCTGAAGAAAAACTTCAATTTTACTGAAGTTATCTCCTTGCAGTACAAAAAACTGAGGGCCTGTACAGCGTGTCTGAAATTACCTGTTCGGTAATTGCCAACAGTTCTTACTTTCTCTTGTACCTGAAAGAGAAGATAATTGAAATGACATTCTATCAGCCCAGCTCTCAATGACAGATGAGGAGCAGCACGGAGCATTTTCTAGGCAAAATGGTCTCCCAAGTAGGAGCCTAGGAATGTGCTGTTAAAGGCACTATCCTTGATTACCCCCTGCATCAGACCTGCCATAACTGGGTACTGCAGAACCAACAAACCTTTTAGCAAGGGCCTTTAAACAAACACAAGAGGAGGAAGAAGAAGAAAGCAGAAAAAAAGCCCCAAAACTTGAACAAGAAAGTAAAGGGAACTATACCTGGACTTGGATTTGAAGTTTCCTCCTTTCCTGCGCTGGGCAATACCCAGGCGTTTTCGATCTTCAAATGATGGGCTTTTGAGAGAGAGGGGAGGGAGGAGAGGTCAGACAAGTCACAGAATTACAGCAGTAGGACACGTACTTCTCAAAAGAACCCTGCCCACTTTTTTTCCCCACTGTCAGTCAAAGTATCCCTGAGGAAGTAGAGAGATGCAAGCAAATTCTCATCTACTACAGTCTGCACTAACGTAGACCTGCTAAGACCTTACCCGGCACGGTACTGCTTCAGAGCCTTCCTGCTCGTGTTGGTCAGCTCTTCGTCAAACACAGACAGTTTCTTCTTCTTCTTGGGACCTAACCAACAATAGTCAGAACATTTGTTGTAAATGGAAGGCCACAGCATCATCACAGTACTCTTGAACACAACAATTAGCCTAAGCATGAGGCAAATGACTGCAAACATAGACCCTTGGCCAGCACTTGTGGCCATTCCTTCAAAAATCAGTGCTGCCCTCTGTACAAACTAATTTAACTATTTCTAGCAAAGTAAGTGACATAAAGTAAGTTAGCTGTAAAACAAAAGTCTCTACCTGCTGGTGCTGCTGCTGGTTCCTCTTCTGGCAAGGCTCTGGCTCTCTTTGCTCGGCGATTCCTCTTTGCCAGCCGCTCAGCATACATTTGAGATTTCAAGATTTCAAACTGTGATCTTTCCTCAGGCTGAAAGGTGTTAAAATACAAGTTTCAGTGATGTGAAGCTTTGCTAAGGGAAAACTATGATAGTCCACCCAGGGTCTCACTTGTCCACAAAGGAACTCACTGTCATTTGGGCTTTTTTCTGTGTGTCCTGTACAAATTTCTTCCTTTTCTTTTTCCCTCGTAATGCTAGGTCAAATTCCTGCAGGGCTTTAGCCACTGGAAAGAGAAACAGAATAAAGAACTTCTTAAAGCACAGAGCAGAGGCCAGCTGCAGCTATAGAATTTAACATGGCAACAGCGTCACGACTCACATTTCTCTTTCTTCCTCTCCTCACGGGTCTGGAACCAGCTCCGCTCCACACCCTCACTCCCAGTCTCTTTTTTTCCTGTCTCCAGCTGCTTCTTTGCCTTGTTGATCTGTGATAATTCAGGCAAGACGTGAGCTCATGGTGGCTAAAAAATACTCCTCTCTCAACAGTTCCCATGCAGGAACTGAGAGATTCTTTTCCCTTTCTAAAGTAAGCAAGTTAAGTACACTTAGGGTGACCTCAGAATGGACTATATCACACCAGATATTTAAAAAATTGCTTACCTGGGCCTCTGACTGCTGCATCTCACGTTCCTCACGCTCCAAGCACAGAACTGCATAGATATCTTTCTCTAGATTCTCGATCTTCTCCCGAAATTTCAATATGACATCTGAAAACAATACCATGTGAACGTCAGAGGCAGCTCATGCAAAGTTCATCTTGTTTTTCAGCACCTTTTAGTGTCCCTCTGTACCATGATATTCCCTGTGTACTCTCTCCAGCTCTTTACCTTAGTGAAGCACATACCTTGGGGGAGGATTCTGGCTTTCACTGCTGTTTTAGCAGTCTTGACAATCTCCTTCAGCATCTTGCGCTCTTCCTCCCCCACAAGTGAAACTGAACGACCAGCCTTGCCTGCCCTGGCTGTCCGACCCACACGGTGGACATAGTGTTTGATGGTGTTAGGCATGGTAAAATTGATTACCTGTGACAGAAACAGTGTTAACAGGGAAACAACATGAAAGGCCTCATTAAAAAGCTCAGTATTTCAAATACTCACTGTTTTAACACCTTCAATATCAAGTCCACGTGCAGCCACATCTGTAGCTACCAGGATATCAATCTGCTCATCCTTAAAGCGCCTGAGCAGAGAAAGCAAATGCATTAGCAGTGAATGCAGCTATCTACTTCCGTCCTAAAACTTCCAGCTTGGAATTTCTTTTCAGGCTAGGCTTGCCAACTAAGCCTGCTAATACCTGAGTGATTCCAACCGCTGTGTCTGAGAGAGGTTCCCGTGAAGCTCCCCAACCCGCAGGCCCATCAGTCCGAGCAGGATGTGCATGCGGTGAGCTTGCTTCTTGGTCTGGGTGAAAAGCATCACATGATCTTGGAACGTTCGTGTCAGCAGAGCTGAAAGAAAGTCCTCTCAGAAGCCTGCTCCAAAGTCACTCACTGATTCCAGCTTGCCTCGGCTTATCACTGACCTGTTACAATGGCCTCCCGGTCCCCCTCCCGGTTGGGTCTGATCCGGATAAATTCCTGCCGCAGGAAAGGCGCAACATCTGTGTTGCTGTTCACAAAAATTCGGACAGGATTTTTCAGGGAAACGGAAGCCAAATCTTTCACCTACAAAAACAGGTTAAGAAAAAAGAAGTCCACATGATTTCTGGTAACAGACCTGACAAACTCCTATTCAACTTCCTGCCTCAATATGCTTCTCAGCAGCTTGTCTTACCTCCTCAGTCATTGTGGCAGAGAAAAGCATTGTCTGACGGTGGTGGGAACACAACCTGATTATTTCCTTCATCTGTTCCTCAAAGTATTCATCCAGCATCCTACACGGGAGAAAAACAGCAAGGTAAGGCAGCTTCACCTGGGCCTAGCCAAGAAACATTATATAAGGCTGGACAAGGACAGCCTGATAGCCTGGGGAAAGGAAGGTAGAAAACTGCCATGTTTTTCACTGCTGTCCTGCTTACCCTACCTGTCTGCTTCATCCAAAATCAGCACCTCAACACTGCTCAGGTGGAAAGAAGGGCAGTTGTGGAGATGATCAATCAGTCGCCCAGGAGTGGCAATAAGAATGTCTGGCCCCGAGCGCAGAGCAGCTTCCTGAGTCTTCACATCCAAGCCACCTGAAAGAGAGGGAACACAGACTGCTGACCCTCCGAGCACACTGCAGCAGAGTACATGGATGCATGTTATCTGAGGAATGGGAAGCACCTCAGATTAAACAACATCCAAAACCAGAAATGACCCCATATTTTCTTTCTCAAAAACCAGTAAACAAGAACAGCACAACATTGGAAAGCAAGATTTTAAACCACAATATGTCTACTAGAAGCATAATAACCATACAGCCTCCAGTTTTACAACACAGAATTCCCAGTTCCATATAGTGGTTTACAGTGAGCTGTACAGTTCACATAAATTACTTAACACTCACCTACTGCCAGGCAAGTTGTGACACTGCTGAACTGTGCCAGCTGTTTTGTGACAGAGTGCACCTGAATACCCAGTTCTCGTGTTGGCACCAGAACCAGTACACGTGTTATTGGAGCTTGACGAGGTTTGTAAATCAGGCGCTCGAGGACAGGCAAGATGAAGGCAGCTGTTTTACCTGAAATAAAAAATTAAGAAGGGTTACCAATTATTGTGAATAGCTAATTCTCTGTTTCTAGAGTGCCCTGTTCAACCCCCTACCTGTCCCAGTGGCAGCACAAGCACAAATATCCTTTCCCAGAAGACCCACTGGGATACAAGCCTTCTGAATTGGGGTTGGTTGCTTGAAGCCAAGAGCTGTGATTGCCTACAAAGGAGAGAGAGCAATTAAACTCTGTCTCTGATATGGCCACACCACGAGTACTGTGTCCAGCTCCTGAGTACAAGAGACATGGACATACTGGAGAGAGACCAACAAAGGGCTATGAAGATTATGAAGGGCTTGGGAGCACCTCACATATGGGGAAAGGCTGACAGAGCTGGGACTGTTCAGCCTGGAGAAGGCTCAGGAGCAAACTTGTCAATGTCAATAAATACCTGATGGGAGGGTGGAAAGAGGATGGAGAGAGAGACAGATGCAATGGGCACAGACTGAAATACAGTAATATATGTGTTTAGGTTCCTTCTAAACACCAGGAACTGCTTTGTCACCTCAATGGTGACCAAGCACCAGCACAGGGGGCCCAGAGAGGTTGCAGTCTCCATTCTTGCAGATATTCAAAGCCATCTGGACACATTCCTGGGCAGCAGCTCTAGGGGGCCCTGTTTGAGCAGGGGTTGGACAAGATGACCTCCAAGGTCCCTTACAATCTTAACCATGCTGTGACAAGTCCCACTCAAAATGGTGTCGATACATTCAATCTTTGACACAATCAAAGAACAGTTTCCATTAATCTGTAATAACAGCTCCTAAAGGACTATCGCACTAGCTTCCAGATTATTTCCTTGTCAGAGAGGTTGCAAAGCAAAGAGGAATTTGACTGTTCTAGTTGGTGGTAGGGAGGCTGTTCAACATTTTTCAGAGTAACATGTAATAAATCAACCAGGTAAATACCTTTAGCAAAGGTCGTGAAAGATTCATGTCCTGGAATGACAAGTTATCATCATATTGAGAGGCATCTTCAAAAAAGCTCTCTGGTTCCTAGAAACAGGAATAACAACAAAACTGGAACAACACAAGCAGCAACACAACTTGTTATCAAAAGGCTCTGGGCTGGTTTTTGAGCTACCATTTGTTAACCAAAGCGAATTCCTCCACAAGAAATGCTGGAGAAATTTGACTAGTTTTTAACACTTACCACTTCTCCCTTTTTTGATCTCCTCTTTTCCTTCACTTTGACCTTGTCTGCAGAGAAAGAGAAATGTGACGGGAATTAACAAGCACAGCTAAACCCATAACAAGATGCTGTGAACTGTCCTAACCTTGTAACCTCATTCTTTTTGCTCTCAACTGAGATATTGAGGGAGAAGCCTCAGAAACAAGTAGAGGCATGGAATGGAGTAAAACTGCCAAGTAAATATCCTTCTTCAGGGATGAGTTCTGTTATGGCTACCATTCAAAATAAGCTTGATTAAAATCAGAAGGAATGTTGCAGAAGGCAAACAAAATATAAAAGATTCTTGCCCACTCTCAGCAAGGCTTCACTACAGACTCTTCTCCAGTGAGCCAACACTATGTCAGGTTCTTGACCATCTCTGTGTGTACTGCTGATACCTGCTTTTGCGAAGATACTTTCATCATCCAGTGAATACTCAGACTCCACATCTTCTTCATCCCTACTGCAATCCTCACACTCCTTTTTGGTTTGATCATCTTCAGCCTCCGCATCTTCATCTTTCACTTTTGCTTGTTTAGCTTCCTTTTCCTAAACAAAAATTATAAAAATGTTTTAAAAAGAAAGGATGAAAAAGAAACTTCAATCCTTCATGAGCCTGTGTTTATAATGAGCCCATTCACAAAACCATGATTTTGCATAACTTTAATAATTAATAATTCTGCAACCTTATCCATTCAGCAACACATCACATGTGGCAGCAAACCCAGCTGAAGTGATGAGCTGCAGCCAGAGCACTGTGGCTGACGGAATGGCCAAACACATACCAGTCTTTTCAGCAATGAGAAAGACCCTGACCTGGAGCTTCCTTTTCTGTCTCACTTTCTCAATCTTCTCATCCAGCGTCGTAGCTGCTTTCTAGGCAGAAAATCACAACAGGGAAGCTGTAAGAGGAGCCCAGGAGAACAGTGCGTGCTGTGGCCTCTGGCGCCGCAGCTCCATTCCGGCCTCAGGCCTCACCTTGCCGCGGAGCTGCCGCAGCGCCGCCGTCCAGGCGTCCTCCCCGCCGGCCTCCGCCTCCCCGAACACGAACTCGGCGCTGAAGACCCCGCCGGAGGGTCCCCGCCGCCTGGGGCCCGGCGGCCGGCGCAGCTCCTGCGGTAACACCCGTGAGCAAGGACCGCGGCCCGGCCCCGCCGCACCGCCCCGACCCGCGGCTCCCGCGCCGGCTCGGCCCCCACCTCCTCATCCTCGGAGTCGCCAGATTCGGAATCCACGGGCACCACGTCCCCCTCGGCGATGGTGCCCACCAGGCCGAGGCTCTCCAGCGTGGCCATGGCTGTGACCCGGAACCCCGCGGGACACGCGTGCGCTGGGCAGGGCCGGGGGCCGGGCCGGGGGCCGGGCCGAGCTGGGGGCCGGGCCCGGGTGGGTGGGCAGAGCCGCGGCTGCCCCCGCCCCGCAGTGCCGGGAAAGGTAACCGAAACCAGCCGTGCCAGGGCCGGATAGGTGGTGGCTGGGTGTGTTTCTCATCCTTTGCGCTTCCCTACTCCGCTTTCCCTTCCCGTGGAAGCCGGAGAGAGAAGGAGAAGCTGCCTTTCGGGGGCGCTGCCGGCCGGTGACGAGAGGCGGGGGCTCTGCCCACCGGGCGGGACTTGCGGGGAACTGGAAAGTGAAACTTTGCGGGGAACTGAAAGGGGAGGCACTGCTGGGTGTCGGGGCAGAGCCGGCGGCTCCCGGGCTGTGCGGGGAGCGCAGCGCAGCATCGCCCGTGTTCGGCGGCAGGAGCGCCACGGCCCCCAGCACCCAGAGCTGCCCTCGCCCCGGAGAGCTGGAACAGACCCGGAGCAATCCCCGGCTGGGCGATGGAAGGTCCTGGACAGGAGCCTCACACCCGGCACCCCCGAGGTGGAGCGAGAGGTGAGGGTCCCCCGGGGAATGCAGGGCAGGAGCGCTGGGGGTGGTGCTGGTACAGAGGGATCCGTTACTCCCCTGCCTGTGTACAGCGAAATTTTCTCTCAAGGCTGAGTTTCAACACTTCTTTATTTGCCCTTGGAGTCTATTTGGGGCCCTGATGCGGTGATGTGTTGCAGCAGCCTTTTGCTATTTGTTCCTGCTAGCAGAAAATGCTTCCCCGAGCGTCCTGTCGGGAGGCTGATAAAGACTGCGGGCTGTGCTTTCGGCTGCTCCGAGAGGCGGGACTTTGCCCAGAAGCTCCGTGTTTTCAGTGTGCTCTATACTGCCAGTTCAAGTCAGCTGTGGCGTTCTCTGTCACCATTTCACTAATGACTCACTCTCGAGGAAATGCTGTCCTGTGCAGAAAACTATCTTTCACCTTCTTACTTCTGCTTTCAGTTCTGTGGAGAAAGGTTTTGTTTTTTGGTGTCTTTGTAGCTCAAGGGAACTCTAAGCATGGCACTCTCTTTTAGCAGTTAGAAAAAGGAGTACAATTGGAAAATCTGTGTGGAAATATAACATTTTTTAAAATTTGATGTCAAATTATCAAATTATGCTGACTATCAGGTCAATATGCTTGTTCATCTTTGTTGAGAGGCATGTTGATGTGGTTGATTTATAATTAACCATTTTCTTCTCTTTTTTTAAGGGCATGCACTTCATTTGGACACTGGAGGCAGAAAAAGAACAAATAAAGTACCAGGCCAGGCACCTCAGTTAGGGGAAAACCTCCAAGACAGTAATGATACTCTTCTACTTGGGCAAAGAGAAGAGAGATTTGGCCGTTGGGTTTTGAAGGCTCCTCAGTCAAGTAAGAATGAACCAAGAACCCAAGGTAAACAGGCCAACAGTGGAGCCACAGCTACTGAACAGGAGAATGAGGGAAGGACAATGAGGTATCAAGGTGGACAAACACATAAGAGGGGCAGAGGACCCTGGAATGAGCAAGAAAATGCATTTAGGGGAAGGAGGTGTCAGCTTGGACAAGCCCGTGAGAAGACCAGAGGACCCTGGAATGAGCAAGAAAATGGAGGCAGGGGAAGGAGGTATCAAGGTGGACAAGCTCAGGGAGGAGCTAGAGGGGGAAGGCTGAGGAGTTTGTGGGAAAGTGAAGGTAGTAGAAGGAGGATGCAACCTCAGGAGAATCCTCATTTCTACCAGAATGCTACCCCAGGTGGTGCACACCATGCTGAGCAGCCTCGGCAAGCCAGAAGGATTGGCTATAAATTCCTTGAAAGTCTACTTGAGAAAGACCCCTCAAACGTTGTCGCCACACTTGCTTCCAGTTCTGGGTTGAAGGAACTTCTTTCCCAAACAACTATGAACCACAATTTCGTTCAGCTCATTTGCCAGGTGCTTCGAAAAGCATGCAGTTCCCAAATGGATAGACAGAGTGTCCAACACATTCTTGGAGTTGTGAAGGAGTCCAACTTTCTCAAGATCTGTCTGCCACAGTATGTGTCTGACATGGTGATAGAAGTAGTTCCTGCTGTACGTCATAAGTACCCCGAGCATATCAGCAACATAATTTTACTTCTTCAGCACCTGATAAGTACTTTCCCAGCCAGCTCTGTGCAGAAAGTTTCCATTCTCTTGACACTCTTGCCAGCATCCATAAATGCCCTGAGAATTTCTGGTGTGGACATCACAGAAGAGACAGAGAAGAATCTCAATAAAGTCCAGATGCTCGTGCAGCATCTGCAGGAGAAGAGACGTGAAGGCACACTGAGGGCTGATAACTGTACATTTATGCAGCCTCAAGATGGGCAAGAAGAAAGCTATCGTATCATGAGCATTTATCCAACATATGATGAGATACACGGTAATGAGAAACCTGTTCTACGTCCCAATTTTGTTTCTGGAAGATATGAAAGCACCAGCGTTTATCTTGACACCCACTTCCGACTTTTGAGAGAAGACTTTGTAAGGCCTTTAAGGGAAGGTATCATGGAGGTTTTGCACAGCCTCCAGGACAGAAATTTGAGAAAGAAAAAATTTGATGATATCAGGATCTATTTTGATGCACGGATTATTGCTCCACGTTGTGCCTCAACTGGTATTGTTTACAAGGTCCAGTTTGACACAAAACCATTGAGGTCTGTAAAATGGCAGAATTCTAAACGATTGCTATATGGATCCCTAGTCTGCATGTCCCAAGATCACTTTGAAACATTCCTTTTTGCCACTGTTTCTAATCGTAATGCTGAAGAACTTGTCAATGGAATTGTGGAGCTGTGTTTTGATGCAGAGAGCCAGGTGCTGCTGGCAGAGGTTCAACCCTCAGACTCTTTCCTCATGGTAGAGACAGCTGCTTACTTTGAGGCCTATCGGCATGTGTTAGAAGGGTTGCAGAAAATGCAGGAAAAAGATATCCCTTTCCAGAAGTACATTGTGGAATGTGATGCACAGGTGAAGGAGCCGGCATACCTGACAGAGGATACTGCCTACAACCTTGCACCCTTGATGAAGACTTCATGTAAAGAGAAGTGCCCTGATAGCTTGAAAAGTGTCTACATTCTAGATCCCAATCAATGGCTTTCAATGGAAGCCTTGAGATTAGATGAGTCTCAGATGCAGGCATTGAATCTTGCACTCACCAAGGAGCTGGCTATTATCCAAGGACCTCCTGGCACTGGTGAGAAATATTTGCTTAAAGACTTTGTAACTTAAGAAGTTCTCATTGATTCCCCCAGCTAGGGAGATTAAGTTCAGAGAAAACCAGCTGTACTGTCTCCAAAGCTTTAGTCCTGTGGCTAATTGATGTTTGAGTGGCCCAGTTAGTGTGAGCTGTGGAGTCAGTTAATATTCTCAAATACCCACATCTGATCTTTGCCCACCTAGATCCAAGTAGACACCAGCTGCACTGTTGGCAGTGCTTGTATATTGGGGTGAAGAAGTTTTCAATCATCTTTGAGAACATGGTTCCTCTTGCTGTGCAGTGCTCTCCTACTTGGCTTCATGGCATGTTAGAGCATTGGGAGCATTCAGCCATGAACCATTGTGTGAATAAAGTATTACAAGATGAACTGTAATTGTTTGAAATGGTACCTGAACTCAACAAGCACCACTGCTTGCATTCCACTAGTATGTGGATGTTTCATGTGCAGCCAAATGCATCATGTATGATGCCAGTATCAGAGTGGGCTGGGGGATTCAGTGGGAGAGAAAACCCTGTGTCCAGGTCTGTTGTATTATCCAAAAACTAACATTCTTGCAGACCGTGGCCTTGCTCAACTACAGGCCAGAAAGTCAGTGTCACGCTACTTTGTCTACATTTTGTAAGCTAGTTACCCCTGGGGTCAGTTCTCTTGGTACAGACCAGATTGGCAGCCTGGAAAGAAGTCTTGTATCTTGTTTTTGATGAATTCTATGTTTCAAGGCACTCATAGAGGGTGGATTACCCTTTTCTGATTTTGAGCTTGTTTTGCAGGGAAGACTTACGTGGGTTTGAAGATTGTTCAGGCTCTCTTAACTAATGAGCACGTGTGGCAAAGCGCTTACCAGAAGCGTCCCATCCTTATAGTCTGCTACACTAACCATGCACTGGATCAGTTCTTGGAAGGTAAGAGTACCTGCGAGCTGGATGGTTTGGGTTGGAAGGACCTTAAAGATCATCTAGTTCCAACTTACCTGCCATAGACAGGGGCACCTTCCACTCGACCAGGTTGCTCCAAGCTTTGTCTTGCCTGGCCTTGAACACTTCAAGGGATAATGCATCCACAAATTCTCTGGGCAACCTGTTATTAGGACCTGTAATTAAAAACTATACTATAACTCTTAGTCTGCTCATCATATGGCATGATAACCTGCATTTTGGTTTGAATATTTCTAGTGACTCTAGCCCCATTGATATAGATTTAAAAAACTTCACTCAGAGCAAACCATTGTAGGATATGCAGTCAAAGGGTGTTTCTCCTACCTCTTGTTATACTGCTGAAAACTGAGCTTGGCCTTTTATTTCTAATATTTCTCTTTCATTCACAGGAATACTCTCATTTCAAAAAGATGGGATAGTGCGTATTGGGGGCAGGAGTAGCAGTAGAGTCCTGCACAAATTCACCTTGAAGGAGCTGAGGAAGCTTATCTACAGATTCGACTTCCCAGATTACCTCCCCAGAGACTATGAAAATGTATGTGCAGATCTCCCTGGAGATGCTGGGACTGGGTTGCCTGTGCGTTGGAGGAGATAATAAACCTCCCACACACCTGGCCTTCCACCTTGTTTTATGCTGAATTTGGCCTCTTAATTCTTGTGTCCGTTTTTTGTTCTGCTGTTAGTGAACTTTGTTTCTCTGTGACACTGCCTCCCTTCTCTTTGTTACGAGTAGATAATGAGTGAGATGAAAGAGATTGAGCAGAAGCTGCTTGAAGGAGCGAAGCGGTTGGAGTACACGACCTACGCAGTTCTGCCTGAGGACTACTTGAAACCGCACATGGCGCCCCAGCACTGGGCCAGCCTGGTAACGGCTCTGGTAAGAGAGGTCTCTTTCTTCTAAGTCAAGCAGTCCCGATGCATGCTTACTATCCTTTCTGCTAATGGGTCTGAGGTTCCCCCAGCACACATCTTTTTAGCATCAATAGCATCATTTGGTTACTGGGCAAGTAAGGGAGTGAACAGGAAGCTGTGCCAAATGACAGTAGTCTAGACAGGCGGGGCAAGCAGGGGCTTTGAATGTTGCTCCTTTAAACTGCAGAGATTCTAAGTGATCTTTAGCAGCATAAAAATGCAAGTACCCAAATGAAAGCTTCTTAAATGGAAGGGGAGGAAGGGTGCCCTTTCTGAAGATCAGGGCTGTTTCGACTTTCTAGCTCTGGAGGGTCTCTTGGGGAGACTTGTCCTTGTTGCCGCTACTGTAAGGTGCTGCTTTGGCATCATCCTAAGACTCTGAAGTGCAATAGGCCTGGCTGATTTGACTTTCCCTGTATTAGGAGGACACTGAGTTATACCACATTGGTTCACGACACTCATTGATTCTGGAGTGGCTGGGACTTGGTGTATCTGCTGTCATCCAGAATGCTGAAGAGGATATATGGGATGAAAATCCAGGTAAAACAAAAAAACCAAACACTGAAAAGACACCCACCCCACATGCATACTCTGAGTGTGTTTACCTAGGCAGTGTATGTGTGCCAGAAAAGAGACACTGCTACTTAACAAGCACAGAATGATGTGTGATACTGTGAGGGAGTGGAAAGAAGATTAACCCTAATGTCCACATAGTGATCTGACTGCTGCACTGATGGAGTGGCTGTGGCTTACTGCATGTGACTGGTGACTCTCACAGGTGGTCAGCAGGAAAGAGAGGGAGAGGGGGAAGATGAAGCAGAAGAGGAGCTTTTGGAGATCCCAGAGATGGCTGACCTGATTGAAGCTGAGAGAGTGATTGAGGATGAAAAGACAGCAAACCCTTGGAGAAGGAAGGAGGAAGATGACAGAGCTGTTCATGGACTAGCCAGTGCCATGTTGGCTATGAACCTGGACCAGGAAGAAGGAACACTGCATGAGACCATGCAGTGGGAGGTAACTGCATGCATTAGCGTGACTATGTAAAGAATAACATGGGGATGCTAATACAAAAGAATCTTTGTGCTGTAACTGCTTATTGGGGAGCTTTTTTTTTTTTTATGCAGGTAACTCCTGGTCAGAGGAGGAAAATTAAGCAGAAGATAAAGGTTGAGCTCCGTAAAACAAACACAATGACAGAGTTAGAGGCCAATGCTATTCAGGATGTGTGGCAACTTGACCTGAGCTCCCGCTGGAGGCTTTACAGGTGACAAAGCTATTTTGCAGGGCCTGTCAGGCAAGTGTTTCCTAGGATTGTTCCAGTTTGCAAACTGTGTCAAGCCATCATGTTTCTGCCTGTATCTGTTCAGCTCCTTGTTTGAACATGCTTGTTCTTACCTTCCTTGTACTGCATGGGAAGCAATGTCATCCCCTGCATTTATACATGTACATTGTACATGTAAGTACAGATGGTAATAATCTGTATAATAATCAAAAGACACGGGGGAAGTTTTGAACTGAATCCAGTCAGAACTGGTGGATCACCATCCTGTTTTCCTTGCAGTGTGTGATAATGGCACTTTCTTCCCAGGCTTTGGCTGAAGACTTACCAGGGTTTTATTCGAGAGGACATTCTGGAGCATGAACAGCAGTATCAGGCAGCAGCAGAAAGACTGAAAGAACTGAAGCTGGAGCAAGATCTCTGCATTCTTAATGAGGCCAGAATTGTGGGGATGACAACTACAGGTGCGGAGGAGTTGGGAAGCAAACCAGTATTGTATTGCTTTAAAGAATGTTTTTGCTGAAAGATTACTATCACGTGCTGCTTCACAGCCTGGGCCAGGCTCTGCATTAGTCTGGAGGCTTTTTAATCTCTGACTCCCTTTGCAAACAGGGCTGTTGTGAGAATTGTTAATTAGTGGCGTGAGCAGCTTCTGTGCCCTTTTGCACTTCCCCCGTCCCAAGCAGCATTCTTCTAACAGACCTGCACCACTTGTGCCTTAGTAAGGCACAGCTAATATCTATTGCTATTCCTACAGCACCTTCTGGAGATGGTAGTGTCAAGGTCATTGTGTCATTTCCCTTTGGAGAGAAAATTTAGGCTTATTTATGTGTGTAGAACAATGTATTGAGTGTATATTTTGTCTGAAGAGAGCATTGACAAAGGACCAAGGCAGGCATAGGACTAATCCCTACCTGCCTTTCTTAACAACTCTTCATATAGAAGCCACCCCTGGTATAGTGCTGTTTTAAAATTCAAAAAGCTGAATGTTGAAATGGGGAATCTTGGGAAGAATTCCAGTCTCTTCTGAGACAGAGCCTACTCCTCTCTGTGAAAACTCTTGTCTTATTGCTTGAATGTAGTTATATCCTAAGGCTTATCTTCTGTCCTTGCTCAGGTGCTGCCAAGTACCGACGGATCTTGCAGTACGTAAGGCCACAAATTGTCATTGTAGAAGAGGCAGCAGAGGTGCTTGAGGCTCACACCATTACTACTCTGAGTAAAGATTGCCAGCACCTCATCCTCATTGGAGATCACCAGCAGGTAACTTTCATTACTAACGTCTCTATCTGCTGTGCTAATGAACAAGAACCGTATAACCAAACACCATGTGGGAAAATTGCCAAGGCTTTTTTCTCCCCAGCTTCCACAGATACCACAGGTCCTATCTCCTGTAGTTTTAGAGTACAGCTCCTGTGGGACTGGTGTTCTAGTTTAACTGATACAATTTTACATGTGCTTTGATTGTGACTGTATCTAGCTTTGATATTTAGCACTTTTGCAAGAATCCAGTCTCTGGTCTTTCAGTGGGGGACCAGTCACAGAAGATGGGAGTGAAAAATCCTACTAACACATAGGAAAAATGCTAAAACATGGACCTCCTATCCCTTGTCTTTCAGTTGCAGCCTAGTGCAAATGTATATGACCTGGCCAAGAACTTCAACCTTGAAGTCTCTCTCTTTGAACGTCTGATCAAAGTGGATTTCCCCTTTGTCTGTCTGAAGTACCAAGTAAGGAAGAGCTATAAAAAACTCCATGGCATTTGTATTTAGGTTGTTTTAAGCTTGCAATACACTTAAGTTTATATTTCTACTGTAAGAGCAGCCTAAAAGAAAAGAATATACTATCTAACTTCTGAGAAGAGTGGTAGGAGCTGTCAAACTGACACAGACAGACTTCCAGTGTATTTTCAGTTATTTAGTGATATTGTCCACAGCACTGTGGTTCTCATGTTTTCGTGTGAGGAACATGGTTTATTGTGGCAACTGAAGCTTCCAGAACTTTGCAGAGTGAGACAGCACAATTCTTCTCAGGCTGCTTCCTGCTAAATTGCTATAATCCTCTATCTTGGTGCCCGGTGAAGTTAATTCTACCACCGGCAGTCCTGTATTAAAGGCACCTGGAAGAGCTCATTTAGTAGTTAGGGTGAAGTGCTGGCTTTTGTTATCTATAAGTGTGCTTAGATTTGCACCGAAACCAGCATTCTTGTACAACAACCTTACCAAGTGATTTTCTCGAAGATACTCTGCTACTACCACTCCTGTAGTTGGTGGTGGTGTCAGCAATGGGGTTGGGGAGAGCAGGGATTGGGAAGTACTCCCTTCTTATCTCTTACTGAAAAGTCATCCTTGTCTTGTATTCAGCCACAGTCTGTACAGTGGAGCAACAGAATATTGACAGGGAAATATGGTGCTCCTTCCTCAAGACTGATAAAACTATTTTGTGTTTCAGCACCGCATGCGCCCTGAAATTGCCCAGCTTATCAGTCCTCATATATACCAAAAACTGGAGAACCATCCTTCTGTCTTGGAATATGAGAATATAAAAGTAAGTTCTGCTTTTGTCCCCTGTTACTGGCTAAATGAGTTTCTGTAAAATACAGTGTTCAAGGATTTCAAACTCTTAGGTCAAATTCAGTTATTGAAATTTATACCTGAATCAAGGAATTATGTGATATAGAATTAGGCAAGCAATCTGTAGTTCTTCTGGCATTGGTGATGGTGGACACTGGAAATGGATCCAATACCAATGACTTTAAAAAAACGGTAAGAAATGGAAGGAGGAACAAACGAATTGTAGGAGTTTGAAAGCTAGGAAGAAATCTTAAATGAAAGACTTAAAGCATAATATGTGAAACTCCAACATAAGATATGTGACTGAATTACTGGAACCATTTTTCCTTGGGTTCTCTGTTTGGGCATTTTGCCAATAAACAACATATGCAAAGAAAATCTATGCAGCTTACAAGTATAAAGTAATCACTTATTATCTAACATGCACAATAAACTGCCAGAATTTAGTAAGTTAGTAGAATGCTTGCCTTGGGTATCAGTCAGAAGCATCAGTCTTTGCTTCTTCCTTAATGGTACTGAGTTTCCATCTTAACACTCACTCCCTCTTTTCTGATTTGTATTTCCTCATCCTAATCAGGACTTCATGTATCGCTCTGTTGGTGCTTTTCTTGCACCTTTGAACTATTAACAATCATCTCTCTGTCTGTCATTTTCCCTTGCATATCTTGCATAGTCCTTTTCTGCAGACTCGCTCACAGCTCTCTGTCACAACTGAACTGTTTTCCCAGAAGTCTGAGCCAAGGTTACACTTTTACAGTGATGGCCTTGGATCTCTGAAACACAAGCCACTGAATACCTGGGAGAAAGACTGAAGGCAGTTACAGAAATAGGATTACAGTAGCCTAGCCTATGTAAATCTGTCTTCATAAAAAACCAGTACTAATTAGTTAAAAGTTCTTTAACTGGATGAGGTAAGCATACTGAAAACCATAGCAGAATACTGCAGTTAGACAAGAGAAAATTAATAGTGAAGATTTAATTATTAGAATAAGCTATCTGAAAAAGTGGCAGGTCCTTTTTGGTATCTTGAAATCCAGATCAAGTCTTTGTAGAAGATCATTTAGTTAAATAAATTAGAAACCCAAATAAACCCCCTCCAAATTCCAACCAACCAAAACCCCAACAAACAAGAAAAATACCACCCAAAACACACAACGACTTGGGAGACCACCAAATTTTACCCCATTTCTCCTACAAGAATCTATTCTAGAGAACCTTGTGGTTCCATCTGGCCTTAAAACAAACTTGAGATACTAAAAGGCATCAAAATTTAATCTTCCCAGCTAGTGTAATAACCAACGTAGGTTCTACTCCACTGGACCCTATGCCACCATGGACACCTTGGAAAACCAGAGATCTGTTTTTGATCTACAAAACTTGTTCTTTCCTGTTAACATCAGTCTCTGGGTTTTGGCAGGCAGAACAATAATTTCTTATGGGTAGAATAATTCCAGTTAATAGGCAAAAAAAAAAAAAGAGTCCCTGCTACGTCAAGACAAATAGAATTTTGAACAGGTGAGCAGTCACCACGAGCTGGTAAGTGACTACTGGAGTCATAGCATTCCTATTTTTTTCTGGTGAAAAAGAAATCTTCCTCGCTGCTTTGTTTTTAATTGCAGCAACAGAGGAGGCATGTCTTAGGCAAGTGCTAAGCCCTGTGCACTGGTAACTTAATATCTTTTTCCCACAAGGCCAAAACAAGAAATTGTTCACACTATGAATATGCTTTGAGAAATGTTACTAACACTTCATGTTCTCTTTTGTATAACCTGGAAAGGTACAATAGAAACATCTCTGGAAAGATAGGGAATAAAATCACCCACAGGAACTGATTTCATATTAGGATACTGAAATGTTACCAATAATCTGAAATGGGAATTTGATTAATAACCTATGGAAATTTAAGAGGAAGTCACCTAAGTACACAGTAACTGCATACTGTAGTCATCTGTTTAAAAGTCTTCCTGTGAATGGATAATCAGAGGCATAGAAACAGGCTGGGCAACAGAAACTAGAATTCTCTTTCTGACATCCTTCCTCTTGTTTCAGGGCGTCTCAACCAACATCTTCTTTGTGGAACATAAGGTTCCTGAGCAAGAGATCCAGGAAGGGAAAAGCCACCAGAACCCACATGAGGCCCACTTTGTAGTGGAACTGTGCAAATACTTCTTGTGTCAGGGCTATGAACCTTCTCAGATCACCATTCTCACTACTTACACTGGCCAGCTCTTCTGTCTGCGTAAGCTCATGCCAGTGAAGATCTTTGAAGGTGTGAAGGTTCACGTAGTAGATAAGTACCAGGGAGAGGAGAATGATATTATTCTGCTGTCACTGGTGCGGAGCAACAAAGAGGAGAGACCTGGCTTCTTGCAGATCCCTAATCGGATATGTGTGGCACTATCCAGAGCTAGGAAAGGGCTCTATTGTATTGGAAACATGAGAATGCTTGGCAAGGTTCCTCTCTGGAACAAGATCATTCAAACCCTTGGGGAGAATGGTGACATTGGCCAGTCATTGGAGCTTTGCTGTCAAAACCACCCTGAAACCAAGACACAGGTATCTACAGGTGAAGACTTCAACAGAGTCCCGGAGGGAGGCTGTAGCCGTCCCTGTGAGTTTAGGTTGAGTTGTGGACATGTTTGCACAAGGGCATGTCACCCCTATGACCCGGAGCACAAAGAGTACCAGTGCCTGAAGCCTTGTCAAAAGGTGCTTTGTGCAGATGGGCACCGCTGCCCAAAGTCATGTTATGAGCCTTGTGACAAATGTATGGTGAAGGTAAAGAAAACTATTTCTAAGTGTGGCCACACGCAGATGGTGCCATGCCATATGCCAGAGAGGGAATTTAAGTGCCTAGAACCTTGCCAGAAGAAATTAAACTGTGGACACACATGCAGGAATTCCTGCGGGCAGAAATGCACAGTGTCATGTACTGAACAGGTTACAGCCAGACTGAAATGTGGCCACAAGCAGAAAGTTGCATGCTGGATCACTACGATGGGACAGGAAGAGGCTGTGAAATGTGAGAGTAAGTGTTCTGTCACACTGGCATGTGGTCATGTATGTTCAGGTTCCTGTCATACTTGCTTTGGAGGAAGATTTCATAAGGCATGTAACAGCCCATGCACGCGTGTCTTGATCTGCTCCCACAAGTGTCAAGAGCCTTGTACTACAGAATGTCCTCCTTGTCAGAAGGCATGTCAGAACTATTGTATTCACAGTAAGTGCAAAAAGAAATGTTGGGAAAGCTGTGTTCCTTGTGCTGAGCCATGTGAGTGGCAGTGCCAGCACTACCAGTGTACCAACCTTTGCTCTGAGCCATGCAACAGGCCTCGCTGCAACATTCCCTGTGCTAAGATACTGCCTTGTGGTCATCCCTGTGTTGGACTGTGTGGAGAGCCCTGCCCAAAAAAGTGCCTTGTTTGCGACCACGAGGAACTCACTCAGGTATTTTTTGGCTTTGAGGATGACCCAGATGCTCGATTTGTACAGCTTGAAGACTGTGGCCATGTCTTTGAGTCACAAGGCCTTGACCATTATATGGATGAAGATGATGATGTCGTCAAGCTGAAGGTATGCCCTATGTGTCAGACACCCATCAGAAAAAATTTGAGATATGGCACCAGTGTGAAAAGGCAGGTGGAGGAGATAGAACGGGTGAAACAGAAAATCCAAGGCCCAGCACAGGAAATTGAGTCTAACAGACAGAGACTGCGGGCTGCGCTGATGAAGAATGGTGTTCTGAGGAGTAATCTATACTCTAAGTACACCATGTTGGAAGATAAACTAAAAGCTTCTGTTCTCTCCACAAAGAGTATCGGACTAATTGAGAACCTGCTTAATTTCTACAAACGTGTAGCAGACCTAACTCATTCTATGAACAAAATTGATGAGACTGAAAGGAAGGGGCTGAAAAAGAGGCTGGATGAAGTCCAAGAATGGCTGGATAAGCAACGCATCGGTTTTACAGAACAGGAGCTTGCTGACCTGCAGTCTGAGATCCAGAGACTGACTTATTTGCTGAGCCTCTTGGCAAGATGCAAAGCAAGTAGGACGATACCCGCAGGCATTGCAGTAGAGATTTACCATGCACGTGAGATCCTGGAAGGGACAAAGAAATTCACAGAGAAGGATGAGGCTGCAGTGAAGGCTCACCTGAAGAAGATTGAAGCTGGCTTGCCCGTGTCAGGACTGGGGATTTCTGAAGCTGAGCGGGTGCAGATTGTCAGTGCTATTGGCTGTCCTCGTGGCCACTGGTTCAAGTGCAAAAATGGACATATCTATGTAATTGGGGAATGTGGGGGGGCAATGGAGAGGAGTACCTGCCCTGAATGCCATGAAGTCATCGGCGGCACGAACCACACTCTGGAGAGCAGCAACAGCCTGGCCTCGGAGATGGATGGGGCAACCTATGCGGCCTGGTCCGATATAGCCAACAACATGCTCAACTTCGAGGACCTCCGCCGGCTGGTGTAGAGGAGTGTGAGCATCGCTTCTTACCACAGAGACGCACACAGGGGCACAGCCCCACTGCTTTCCCCGTTTGCTTCTTCTCTAATTAAGTGTGTATCGCTGCGAACCGGCCTGTGTTGTCTCTATGGGGCGGGGCTCTCTGTGGGGCTGTCCTGTCTCTACGGGGCTGTGTTGTCTCTGGGCGGCTGTGCCGTCTTTGTGGGGCGGGGCTGTGAGGAGGGGTGGGCGGGGCGGGGCTGTGAGGGGATGGGCGGGGCTGTGAGGGGATGGGCGGGGCCGTGAGGGGATGGGCGGGGCTGTGAGGGGATGGGCGGCGGTGCGGGGCTGTGAGGAGGGGCGGTGCGGGGCTGTGAGGAGGGGCGGGGCTGTGAGGGGATGGGCGGGGCTGTGAGGGGATGGGCGGGGCTGTGAGGGGATGGGCGGGGCTGTGAGGGGATGGGCGGCGGTGCGGGGCTGTGAGGAGGGGCGGTGCGGGGCTGTGAGGAGGGGCGGTGCGGGGCTGTGAGGGGATGGGCGACGGGGCGGGGCTGTGAGGAGGGGCGGTGCGGGGCTGTGAGGGGATGGGCGACGGGGCGGGGCTGTGAGGAGGGGCGGTGCGGGGCTGTGAGGGGATGGGCGACGGGGCGGGGCTGTGAGGAGGGGGTGGGCGGGGCTGTAAGGGGGTAGGAGGCGCGGGCGGGGCTGTGAGGGGGTGGGCGGGGCGGGGCTGCGGGGCGGGGCGGGGCTGCGAGGAGGGGCGGGGCTGCGAGGCCGTTCCAGCCGCTCCCGGAGCGGACGTGACGCGCGGGCCGCTCCGGGGCCGCCCCGCGGCGATGGAGGCGCGGGAGCCGCTGCGGGACGTGCGCGGGGCGCTGCGGGCGGTGCTGGCGCGGCTGCGAGGTGCGGGCCGGGGCCGGGGCCGGGGCCGGGGCCGGGGCCGGGGCCGGGGCCGGGAGGGGGTCGGGCCGAGCTGAGCTGGGCCGGCTCCGCGCGGGCTGAGCTCTGTCTGTGCCGTTGCAGAGGGAGAGCCCGGCGAGGGCCGAGAGCCGTTCGAGCTGCCGCGCTTCTGGGACGCGCTAGGTACGGGCGGGGAGCGGCCGGGCGGGGCCGGGGCCGGGTACCTGCGGGGCAGGGTTGCTATCCCCTGCGGGTCTCCAGCTGTGGGACGTGCCCTCCGTCATGGAGTGATGGAATCATCAAGGTTGGACTGTGATCATCAAGTCCAACCGTTAACCCAGCGCTACCTCTGTAACCCCGAAACCACATCGGTGCCAGATCCAGCCTCCTAAACATCCCCAGGGCTGGTGACTCCACCATCTCCCAGGCCAACCTACTCCAGTGCCTGACCACCCTAACTCTGGTAGCCAGACACTCCCAGGTGTGGCGAAGCAGCGGCCGATATTGAGCTGTTGATACAAGGTTTATAAAGGTCTGTGTTAAAGCCTCCTGGCATATCCTGGTGAAGGGGTCATGAACCAGGATGCAGACTGGGGTTCTGGTCATCGCTACCAGCCAAGTGAAAAAAAAATAGAGAAAAAGCAGACACAGGACACAAGCAATATGCATGGCACAAATGCACCAGGAAATTTTTCTTTGTAGTGGGATTTGGTTATGTGTTTGTATGGCTCAGATGTAATGGTAAACAAGTAGTAGCATCAGAGCTGTTGCTCATCCGGCTGCTCTGCTCTGTTATCTTTTACCCAAGTTACTTTCTCTTGCTCCCATTGGATTTTTTTTTAGGTCAGACATTCCAAGTAACATCACAGGAAGCTACAAAGCTGAGTCTGGCATTCTCAAGGCCTCCACTACCTTCTTCAGAGGTGAGAGAAACCCTCGGCAGACTATGAAATTGCAGTGTGTGTGACAAACTTCAGGTATTTCTTGGTTCACTTGACTAAATGGGCTGCATATTATAGAGTGTATTAACATAATCCAAGAACTGCCCAGAGAACTAATTTCTGTGAGATAGAGAGACATGCTAAATAGAAGTATTCTTATATTCTTTAACAGCTACAGCTGGTTGCTGATAGAGACAGAAAATTGGCGAATATAGACCTTAGGTCTAACAAAGAATATGCTACATTTTTGCCATTAATTGAGAGAAGTTTATCATGCAGGTGTTTGGAGGAGAAAAAAAAAAAAAAAGACCTCCAGTTCAGAATAATGAACCAAGTTACTTTTTCCTCTCTGATGTATGACCACCCCACCAGGGAGTGTTTTGTTACTAAATCATGAGGCAGGTTAAAATGCATACAGCTTGCTTACTGGGCCTTCTTCTCATGCTATATTTGTTTCTCAAGCAGGCTGGTTGTTGTTATTCTTCCCTTTTCTCAAAGCAGTCTGAAAGCCAGTGATTGCTTGTGAGGCTTTCTAAATGTGGTGCAGCTGTGTGCTACTCATGGGTGATCCTTTTGCCTCTCCATTTTCAGGATTGCCAGAAGCTGAGTGAGGATGTCCAAAATGCCATTCTTGCAGTTGCCACAGTGTACTACTGGCTCCCCAAGAGCCAAGGTGAGACAGTGACAGCAAAGTAGTCACCACTATGTAGGATGGTGGTTCTTTCACCATTACTGTATAGAGAAACCCAGTATTTCAGAGCCTAATAAGAGGTCTGGTATCAGCGAGTTTTAATTAGAATGTTATCCCATTAGAATGTTATCAACTATTCTGTAGACTTTGAACATGTTTATGAGTGAACTACTTATCTGTCTGCTGCTGCAGGTTTCCATCTGTGGGAGAGTGATAATGCAGGAAGTTGCGTAGTTTGATTGAGCATTGGAATTTATGAGGTTTTGAAATCCTTGTCCAGAGTTCTTTTGGAACTGGGAAGCATTTTGCCTTCTTCAAAGTACTTGTAACTTCCTTTATACAGTGTATCCACACAAGCAGAGCAGTCTGTCTGTTCATCTTGAGCAGTTGCTTTCTGTCAGTGTGACTTTGTGACAACTTTCTTGCTCTTTCTCAATTTCAACCAGGTACTACTCTTCGGAAGATGGTTCGAGATGCTACCACTGAAGTAGTGGAGGGGATGATCCAACTCACAGACACCATTCTCAATGCTCCAGTGGAGAGGTTGTAATTTTCAATCACACGGTTCTGTGATTTTGTGATAATTTTTGGGAAAGAAGGGAAGAAAAAGTTACAGGTGTCCTTGTTAGGAAGCAGCAAGGGCTTTACACACACATGGCATACTAGTGACAAGCTGGTTGGTGATATCTTTGCAGCAGAGCTTTTCCTAGTGTGAATTGTCTTTGGTGCAGAAAATTAAGTCTAGCACGGTGGTGTTATTGACTAACTTTGGGGGTTTTATTTTGTTTCAGCTTGTCTCAGGAACAGCTCATATCAACTGGAGGTGTGTGGGAGGCCTGTGAGCAAGTGTCTAAGCTGCCACGAGGTGAGTGTTGTAAATGCAGAGCAACAGAACTAGGACATGTTGTCTTGGAATATCAACAGCTTTTGCAAGGGCATTCCAGCTGGTACAACGAAGGCCAAATGACTCAAAAACTTGACTGATTTTGAAATGTATGAGCTTGGTAACTAGGTCAGATTCTTTGCATGACAACAGTGCAGCTCTGAGCTCTGCAAAAAGTTTGATCCTACAGTGACTGCAAACCTAGGTGAAGGTTTTTGCAAACTGATCAGAAACAGTGGGGTGTCACAGTTTTCATCCTTTTGCTTTTGCAGATAACCAGGCAGCAGTTGTGTCGGCTCTGGCTGCATGTCTAGGTGTGGTCAAGGATGCTGTGGAAGAGATGGAACATGTAAGGAAGCCCCTAAACCTTAGAGGAATCTGCAGTGGTGGATTCATAGACTCAGAATATTCTGAATTGGAAGGGATACGCAAGGATCATCGAGTCCAACTCCTGGCCCTGCACAGGACAACCCCAACAATCCCACCATGTGCCTGAGAGTGTTGTCCAAATGCTCCTTGAACTCTGGCAGGTTTGGGGTTGTGACCACTTCTCTGGGGAGCCTGTTCAGTGCCCACCTACCCTCTATGGTGGTTCAGTGATGAAACACAGGGATTATTTTACATACAGGCTTTAATATAAATTTGTTCTGACATGACCTAGATTATTGTTTTATGCATATATTTTAACAAGTTTTTATTGTCAAGACTGGTTTACTTTGTGTAAGATTTCCATAAAGCCATGTCCTGCACTGGGGAGTGGGGAGGCAGTTTAGGGTCATGTAAGAATGGCAGTATTCACCAGGTTCTTGCTGTTTGCACTGTTAAAGTGGTGGATTAGTTTTTCTTAATCCAGTCATTTTAGGATTAACCAACTGAGATTCCTCCATGAATTATTTATAGGATGTCTAGGTTATGTTTTCCCTTTCCTCCTGGGTATTGCTGGAATTGATGTTAGCTCTGGGTTTTCAGTGTCTCTGTGTTCTCAGGCACTGGTGGAGGGGCAGGATCCCTATGGGGACATCATGGAAGATGAAGAGCTGGGCTTTCGGGGCAACAGAGACACATATTGGTCAGAGGCTGACCGGCAGCTGCTCAGCTCCTGCATGGGATTAATGAAGGCTTCTAAAGCTTGCCTGAAGAAGGTCTTGGCTGCAGTGAAGGCCCATGGCAAAGCTGAATCGCCAGAGCAGATTGCTCAGCTGGATGACCTGGCAGACATTGCTAATGAGATCAGTCCAAGGTAAGCAGGGCTCTCCCCATGCTGCTTTTCCCACTAGAGCAGTCCAGGTCTCTCTTGAGGTCTTGAGTGAGGAGCAGGAACAACCTTTATGATACTGGAGCTGTGAGTGGGTGGTGGACACAGGCATGGTAGGAAGACTATTACAGCATAAACTCTTGAGAGTGGTGTGGGTCAGAAGAGGAACATACACTGCAGTTTGGGGTGGAGCTGTGACCATGTCTCACTCCGCAGTGAGAGGGACACACAGGTGACTGAGAAGTAGGAAGCATCCCATAGGTACAACTGATACCTCACTGTTGCTCCTGACTTGCATTCAGGGTGGGTGCAGGCTTCAACCAGGATCTGTGAGTTGTGAACATTTCTTCCATTACTCCCCTCTTTTCTGACTAGTGTTGATGAGCTGGCACTGAGCATGTACCCCCCTGTGAACCCCTTGGCTGTGCGACTTAATGTGAGTATCTGCAGTACTGATAGCTCAGTATCTGCCTGTCTGCATGTGGGACAGTGGCCTGGCTGTAAGGAACGGGAAGAAATCAGATTGGAGGGGTTATGGGACTGTCATGGAGAGGTGGGTGTTAGTGACTGCCTCAGTTATAATTTCTTTGGGATGAAGAGTGCCCTTTGTTCTTGCACACTTAACTTCCTTCAGGTGGAAACACATTCTTCATCTGTACCTCTTCAGGGAAGAGCTTGGCAACATGAGGCTTTAGCTCTGAACTATAATCATAGAGATTTCCAGTGACAGAACCTCAGGAAAGCAAGGTCTGTGGCTGCCTGTGTACTGCAGATGTACTTTTTTCTGTGGGTAATGCAGACTTGCTCAAATAAAGTTATCTATGAAATTAAACGCTCACTGTAAGAGTTTATTTAACCACTGAAACAAGCTGCTCAGAGAAGCAGTGGAGTCTACATCTTTGGCAACACTCAAAACTTGACTGGGCAATGCTCTGGCAACCTGGCTGAATTTTGAGACATCTCTTGCATCATAAATTAAGTACAAATCTCCTCATATCTGAATTTTTTTATTCTTAATCCTGGTTTCATGCCTTTGGCCAGTGGCTTGATGTTTTTGGAATAAAAAAGAATTACTTAATATCAAATTGCTTTAAAGCCAGTCACTTGTAACTTTGTACTCTAATATCAGTTTCCAATTCTAATAGGCTTACCTTTTTTTTTTAAAAAAAGCATTCTGATGTATACTTTAAAAACAGCTGGTTTTTTTTTTAACCTGTCACAGCCAGCAGTAGATTGGGAGACACTTCCAGCATGGCAGTGATGGATAACTCCATTCTGCATCAGGATCCGTGGCAGTTTTATTCATTCATGTCTCTTGGGCATTCCTATATTCCTTTCTTTTCCAGTACTGTTCAGACCCTACTTTTCCTCAAACTTGGCTCACCTTATTTCCCTTTTGTTTCTTTCTAGGCTGCTAAGTTGGCCTCAGTGTTAAAGAAAGTCTTAGAGATTGCAAAGTGAGTATGAGCTACAGTTCTCTAAGTGTGTGTTCCCTGCTATGAAGGTTGATACCTTTCTGCCTCATGGCAGAGATGACCTATTTCTAGACAGTAGATGCTGGCATTTGAAACAATGATGATGCTATCTACCCACAAAGGGATGGGAGTAAGAAAAGGATGCTAGGGGTGATAGTGGTTCCCTTATTTTGGGTTTGGGACTACAGACATGGGGTGTGGGTTTTTCCTTGCTCAAAGCCCTCTGGAGCTGGGGCAGCTGTCTTTTAGTGCTGTGTTTATTCAGCACTTCACAATTCCCACGTGTTGCGTGGATGCATAGGTATAACACACCCAGGAGGCTTCCCTAATGAATTTCCTCACTTTTGCAGGACAAGCCATGTATGTCCACCATCAGAGGAAGGCTGGGTGCAGTTTCTTACTGGTGCAGTAGATCACAACATGAACAAAGTCAAGAACTTCACACAGGGTCAACTTTAGCTCTTCTGTGCCTACGTGTGTTGCTGCCACTGGCTATGGCATCTGCATTTCCAGTGAACTTTGCTGTTCTTCAGCTGCTTGGAGAATGATGAGAACAATGTAGGAGAGAACTTTACTGCTGCTTGGAAAAACTTCTCCAGGAAGCTGCCCGTTTGCCATTGCAGAAGGTGTCATTTTGCTTGGATTCTTGGGATGATGCAGTGCTGCATCTTAATGTGCCCTGTTCTTCAGACATTACAACTACTGTGGGGTTCCAACAAAAATAAAATATTGCTAGATTTACATTAGTTGCTTTATCTGTCTTCAGAAGGCAAAGAATATACAGAATGAAAGGGTCTTGCTTCTTTTGCAAGCAAACCAATGAATAATTATAAAATGTGCTGCGCTGCTGCTATTTCCTGTCTAACCTTAGAGAGCAGTGAACAAGCTTTCTCTTTTTTATGTCCTCAGAAAGCAGCAGAAAATATTGTTTACTGCCTTACCAAGTCAAGGATCAGTAGGGGGAGAAGAGTATATCCCTAGAGACATGCTACATCTGTCATCACTTTAAAGTTCCAGGATATCCTTTACTTTGTCACAGGTAGGGCAAAAGACTAAGCGCTGGTGGGCTCAGCACAAATGTGGTGAGAAATGCAACATCTGCTGGAGCATTCAGTCCATCTTTGTCACAGTGAGGTTCAACTTCTAAAACTGGAGAGTGGACATAGTGGCAGATGGGAGAGAGTTGAGTTTGTGCAAATAATCAAAATCAGACATGGTTTTAAATATAACTTTTATTAAACTGTTAACATCTATGCTTGTCTAAGATCAGGGCACAGATCATGACCACTCTTTTGTAAGCAGAACTGCAGGACCTGTTCTGAGTTGGGCTTCAGGCAGCAGCAATGTTGGTAGTTCTGTAGCTCTTCAGGTTCTGGAGCTGGAGGCAGGTAAGACATGCAGTGAGTCTTCTGGGCCCTGCTCGGGTGGGGGTGAATGGGATCTGCAGCTCTTGAGTGCTTTTAGCTTGCACAGAGCCCAGCCTGAAAGGAAAGAAGGAATTATACAGGAATCACACCTCTTTTGCTTTTAGTTTCCTGGGTCTAGGATATGCATTTGCTAGACAGGAATGTGGTGCCAAAAAGAAAGAAAAAACCAGTTCTTGGATCAGTCAGTTTGCACTTACTTGTAATTCCTTTGTCTGTAAATGAGCCCCTGCCCTGTGACTGCTATCACACACTGCTCCAGGGGTTCCATGAGGGGGTTCTGGAGGCTGATCTTTGCTGTGCTTGGCTCATACTGTACCATGTTTTCTGGGAACTGTTGAAAGAAGGAAATGAGCTGAAACTGAGAAGAAAAGATATTCTTCTATGATTAAAAGGAGATGTATAATTTTTCGGTGCCTGAGCTACCATTTGCCCGAAGAGGCAAAGTCCAGCTTAATTTCTTCTGCTCTGGTTTCTCAGAGAGCCCCTGAACCCAGCAGAATTGTTTTGCTGCTTATGTCTATGAAAGCTGTTTTCTCCCTACTGCAGTGGCAGAATGACAGCCCAATCTTACCTCAATGGTGAGAGGGGAATCACAAATGCTGATGTCTTCCTGTGCCAGGTACATGTAGAAGGAATCCTCATCTCTCAGCACAGCAGTCAGCCTGAGCAGATGGTTCTCTCCCAGCTCTTTTCCAAACCATGTGTAAGGCACAGAGACCTGCAGGTTGTTGACTGGAATAGAGTGGTGAAATAACAGATGATGAGTGCAGTCTGGTCTTTTCCTGCATGACACCTAGGAGTGTTCAGTGCCCAAAATTGTACTAAAAGCTGCGGCATTTAAATGCTTAAGCGACCCCAAGTGGATTTGCAGATTGAAAATCTCTAAGGTGATGTTGCCAAAGTGTTTCATTTCACAGAATGGGTGAGGTTGGAATGGAGAATAGTGGACCATCTGGTCCAACCTCCCTGCCCAAGTAGGGTCATCCCAGGGCACATGGCACAGGATTGTGACCAGTTGGTTCTGGAATATCCCCAATTAGGGAGACTCCACAATCTCTCTGGGAAATCACCTAGAACCAACTATTCAGCCAACCTTTTGTAAACCAATGGCTAAGAGCCTTTTTCTGAAATGAGAGCACTAGAGGACTTTTCTAGCCATGCACCCAGCAGAGTCCTTACCTGAATTACTTTGGAGGTTAAAATGAAACTCTTCCTTCCAAAGCTGGGCAATGGGCACACCATTATAATGCAGAGCCTGGATCCCAACTACCAGGTGAGTAGCCTTTTCACCACCACTGTGGTTAAACACTTCAATGGAAAGTGTAATGTCTTGTCCCAGTTGCAAAGAACTATTTGACTGGAGGTGGATGAAAAGGTTAACTGGCTCTTCAAGAGCAGTAGGAATGGAGATAAACTGTGTGGTGATGCTGCTGGTGGTTGTGTCAAGTTCCTTCATATTTCTGTAGGCTTTGTCAAGTACTTTTTTTTCCTGGAGAGAACCTGTCACAAAAATAAACGAAGCACCTACTTTAGTATTCTCTCCTGTTTACTAGTGAGAAGCAGCAGGAGAATGGCGTTGATTTCTCCTGGTAGTACTGGAGATAACTGTTTCTAAGAGCATAGAGAGATACCCATTTGTGCTTCTGGCTGGATCAGTTTGACAGCTTCAGCTGACAGGGTATGCATTGGATGTACCTGACAGATTCTACGTGGGAATAGTTGTCATAGTTTTTAAAACACCTTGGTGCTAACATCTCTCAGAGTAGAGGAGGCAGCTGCTTTTTGTTGCTGTAGCTAAGGCACAATTCCATGTTCCTGTGTGCAGAGAAGTTGCAGTTATCTCCTGCAGCCATGGAGCCAACAAGCCACAGGTTAAGATGGGGTGGTAGGGTTGGGCCAGGGAAACAGCACTCAGATTCTGAAAAGGGGAGCTACTTGTCGAGGGAGAGATTTAAGCAGTATCTGAGAGCACAATGGTTGTTTTCAGAAAGCTGGAGTCTGAAATATATCTATCTATATTACAGAGGTAATGGGAGGCAGATGGACCGTGCAGAGAGAACAGAAATCAGAAAAGATTTTCCAGACATGAAAGTGCCTGGTGGAGAAACACCTGGCCTTCCGGAGACCTTAATGCCATTAAGCAGAATGAAGTTTGGGTGATGACCTCTGCTTTGGCTTTTTAGGCAGGAGAATTATGTGTTCTTGTGCCACTGAAGAAGGGGAAGCAGTGACAAGTGGATGACCCCGGTGCTGTGGTTTGGCTCTGCTCTAGTCTTTTACTCCTCACTTGTAACAGTGGCAAGGAATGTGCTCAGCCCCGTGCCTGCCCCATACCTTCAGGGTACTTGTAGTTCTGTGTGATGTCCTCACAGCGTTCACTGCCCACACTCTTGGTGCTGATGTTGTTACCGGTGTATTTTGTGCCGCCAAAAGCTGGCTTGAGGGTGTCATCTGCTTTGTGTATCCAGACCTGACACTTGGCATTGATGGCAGCAAAGAAGTAGCAGACATCATAATCAACTTGTGTGTCCCCTTCCTTGATGGCATGAACAGGGGCTGGCCCACAGAAGGATGGACCTGAAGAGAAAATGTGGCTCAGTTAAGATTCAGGTGCTTTCCCTACTAAACCAGTCCCTAGTTTAGACCCATACTGGTGAAGTATCTAGTTTAGGAGGACATTAGGAAGCAGTGATAGAGCTCTTAGAGCTATACAAGCTGCACAAACCAAACAGATAAATAAAGATTTTGTGCCAAAAGTCAACAGGGTGAGTGAGTTGCTGTCCTTTCCTGTCCATTGGAAGATGGGAAAAGGAGGAGTATTGAACTACTTTACTCGCCCCCTGCTTCACTTCTCCCTGCTCTTGCTCAAGCCCATCTCTGATACCTTACCTTTGCTTTTTTCCTGGCAGGTGGCATCCAGTGCCTGCCACCCACTGTACTCTGGTAGCAAGTCTGTCCGAGCCATCCAGCATTCATTCCAAACATGGAAGGTCCTGCAAGAGACAACAGCATGAGCTTATACCAAGGGACTGAGCCCTGACGTACAGTAAAGCTTTTGCCAAACCACAGCCAGTTAATGCTCCTTTGAAAGAGGTCAGTGCACATTGAGAAGAGCAGAGGTCTGTATGGAGAAACAAGTGGAGTTTCTCCAGCTGGGCTGGGCTATCATTCTTCCTTTGTAGGCCCTAGAAAGAGGGCACTCTTGAGTTTGGGTTGCAGCAGTTTATCAAGAACAGGCCTTGTAGACCAGGATTTCAGCTGAGCTGTCTCCTATCACCTCACTTTAGCTGTTTTACCTCTTTCCTGTCCCCCGTGTTTCACTTCCCACATCCAAGTATTGTCTCAAATTCTGCCATGTGTTCTTCTTACCAGACATGAGCAGTATTGTCCTGTGTAAGCAGTGTCCCATCTTCATCATAATACTCATCCACACTCAGGCTGCTCTTGGTGTTGTGAGCCCACGTAAAGCCAGTGACCACCCTGGTAGGAATTCCCAAGCACCTCAGAACTGTGCAGAAGAAAGAGCTGTGAATCAGTTGTGCATCCTCCTTAAGGGTGCCTTGGCTGATAGATGTAGAGCCTCTTCTGGTGCTAGGCCTGTTAGGAATGGCACCAGGCCTGCTGTTTGGACTTTGCAAGAGGCGTTGCTCCCTCAGGAAATAGGATCTCATAGATGCGTTCAGTGAATGGAGGTACTGATACTCCTATCTCAAAGGCAGTGATGCTGAGTGTTGATGAGGAAACTAAGGATTTGCCTCTCACCTAAACATTAAAGGTTATGTTACTGGGATCTGTGTTAATCCAGGCATTTGGGCATATGCTAGAGGTCCTCTTTTGCTCAACACAAAAGTCTTTGAAACAGCACTGTACCTGAACACAGGACTGCAGCAAACACCCAGCACTGCCCATAGCAGACAGGCTGGAATTTTGATGCAATCCACTGCCGGAGGATGGGGCTGCTTCCCAGCCATGTGGAAGGGGGTATCCCATTAGAGTGTTGCCCAGGCTCACATTCTGTCAGGCATCTAAACTCATTGCAGTTCAGCTGCAGAGAAGGAGATGAGAAAGATGTATTCAGGAATTCCCTCTCTTTGGTAGGTCCACCTGATCCTGTTTGTGGAAGCTACTCCCAAAGCAGAGGAAACCAAGAGGACTTTTTTTGTGCAAAGCATGAAGGTCATGGCTGAGCAGAACAGGTGCAGCAGTCTCCTCTGGGATTTATTCAGTAAGTGCATTTTCACTGCTAAGAACCTCCTGCAGCACTACTCTGCTGAGGGAGTTTCAGGACAGGCTGGAGATGGGCAGGAGGTGTTGTTTGGAACAGGCTTCCTCTTTGGTCAGTGGTTTGGCCTGACTTGGGGTTGAGAAGGTGCCCCCTGCTTGGGTCAGGGCTGCTCTCTGCCTTCCTTACCATGGCAGCAACTGCTCGGCAGACATGGACGGGGCTCTTGCGCTGGGCAGGATCCTTTTTTCTTTGAAAGTGTTCCCCTAGAGCCAGCAGTATGAAGCAGATGTCAACCATATCCTCCTCAAACTGAAACAAGAACATGTAATTTCAGGAAATTCTCCATGAGCTTCTGTTCTCTTGAGTCCCTACAAAGGTTTGTGACTGTGCAGATTTTTTCTCCCTTTCTGCTGGTAGTTTTAGGTAAGTGGGCTGTGAAGGAGAGATTAGGAAGGGGAGCTGAGGACAGACCTCCAGCTTTATTGAAGCTGGGAAATGCATCAGCATGATACTGTGTCCCCTGACTGAGGGAAACTGATGCTTTTCTGGAGCACTCTCTAGGTTGGCACAGAGGTACTTTTATGATCTGCTGGCACTAAAGTTGAATAGAATCCCATTCTAATCATTGGCTGTGGCAGATGGCCTTGGACAAACAGAAATATCTATTTGTTCTCACTTTACCTGTTATATAGAGACAATACTATTGAGCTCTGCTAAATGCTTTTATACCTGTTGATGAAAGGAAGGCACACAAAGCTCAGATACAGATCAATGAATTTCTTTATAGAGGACAGCCTGAGAAGGAAGCTAAAATTACATGTAGTGGGTTATGGGACTTCAAACACAGGTCCCTGTTCTCCTGCACAGTCTTAGACAAAGGTAGTGGGTGCAGAGAACATGGAGATGGACAAAACTCTTTCATCAGAGCATCCTGTACACACAAGATAAATGCACCCTTCCTCTGCTGGTGGCTGAAGAGAGCACAGACATATTGGACCTCTTGCTTACCTGACTGAAGTCCCAGGGTTGGGCTAGGACTGTATTTTCAGTCCCCTGGTAGATGATGCCATCTTGGTTTAAAATGTACTCCTGCCGCTGTGCCTCATTAGCCAAGAACACCTCATCATCTAGAATAGTGGAAAAAAAAGCATCAGGAAGAAAGCATTCCTGGTCTCAGATGCACTTGCATCTGTCTTACATTAGCAGATTCCACTGCATTTTGGCAGTCCCTGGCATTCTGCCCTGAAAAATACCACAGATAAGAAAGAAGAATTTCATTGTCATCTCTGTTTCCTTTTTCAAAAAAGGTCCTCCAGATCTAGGCTGTTGCACTAGCTGGCTCTTCTACTCTCCTGGCGTGTAACTTCTCTAATACTAAAAACCTCTGTTATAGGAAACACTTCATCAAACATTTTTCCCTTAGCAGAAGGACAGGGCTCTGGCAGTGGAGTACTCCAGGGAAGGGACAGAAGTGCTGAGGCAGGAAACTTTGAGCTTTATGAGCCCCTACCTCTCCTGAGGTGCTGTGAGGAGCAGGGCAGGAGTGGCAGGGAGCTCTGGGTGAGTCAGCCCCAGCCTCCCTCCATGGAGGCAGTGCCAGAGCTCCGAAGTTTTTTTTGTGAAATGACTGATCCCAGCCTCCCTTTCTTTTTCTGACCACCTACCTCGGCACCAGGGATTAAAGAGAAGGGTGAAGTTGCCCAGGAAATGGGAGGATTTGGAGGCACGTAAAAGCAGGCTGTACTGGCCAATGGGGGCATTGGCAGGTGTGTTCACACACAGGGTCCAGAAATTCGGGTCCTGTTCCTCCACTGCTGCACTCCACTGCTTCTGGTCTCCCAGGCTGGAGATGGGAAATTCAGTCTGGATTTCATCTGCTTTGTAACGATGTGATCCTGCAGCCAAAGAAATTTGGTTGTGTTTATTCCAAACATTGTGTTTATTTCTCACATGTGCAGACTGCAGGGATCTCGTCTATCTCTGGAGCCATAGCTGTCCTTGTGAGAGGGTCTTGACCCTTTAGCAGCTTAATGCCTACTAAACCTTCCTAAGGTCAGTATTGCACTCAGGCTTCCATGTTTGAAAGTGAGATGTGCTTTCCTCAGATTTGTAGAAAGCAGGAATGGTTAGAATGGTGCAGACCTGCTGTTCCTGGAATTTAGTGTCCTGCAACTAAAGTCACAGCCAAGTGCTCACAATATGGTAAAATAAGCTGGGGCTGAAAGCTGCTGCCCTTCTCAGGGGTCTCACTAGAAAACACTTTGTAACAGAAAAATCTGTAGCAGGCCAGCTAAGTTTTAACATTCCTAACCCAGGAGAGATCCTGTGAGTACTTGCAAATCATGGAATAGTGAACCTGTACTGGTTATTGTGCTGCAGTGTCTCTTCTGGAAGGGATCTATCTGGTTGTGACCCTGCAGCAGCACGAGACTTTACTTTGCCTTAGATAAACAGTCCACTGGCCTCACATCTAAATTTGGGCACCCCTGCCCAGCTCTGGAGATGGCTTTTGCCCCCAGCTCTGTTCTTCAGGTGGGGGGAGGAGCAGAGCTCTGGTAGGTTTGGTAATGGCATTACCTGTCTGTACGATGAGGAAGGTCCTCTTCATCTGCTGCAGATAGTTGTGTACTGGAGCTGAGAAGCTCACAGTGATGGTGAATGGCTGTCCCCGCCTCACTATGAGCCTTTCAGTGCTGATTTCTTCTGTGTGGTGGTTTTTGTTGTTCTCTGGGATCATGAAATCACATTTTTTCTTGCTCAGACCTGTAGTGTGAGAAGATACAGAATGAGTTTGGGGCTATGAGCTGCCTGCCGTCGGGCTCTGAGCCACATTTTGGGACACAGGAACAGCTGATCAAGTGTTTCTCCACTCAGACATTCTCCCCTTGTCTTTGAGCCTTTCTATCCAGTAATGGTAGGGGCCCTCACTCTGAGCTTTGTTCTGCTGGTGTTGAGCTCCCTTTGCTTACCCCTGACATCATCTGGTGCACTGGTGCCCTGCTCCAGGGGCTCAAACACTTGGTCATCTCTCTGTTTCAGTTGTGTAGTCTGGCTTAATTCCTCCTGCCCCCCCCATTCCCTATGCTGAGGATTCACTTACCTTTGCTTCCAAATCTCACCTGTCTGCCTTAGCTGCTTCTCGCTACTTCTCACACTCCTCTCAGACATCCACACCAGCTTTGGATTGCTGTGCCTTTTTGTGCAGTCTGCTGTGCAAACTGAGCTCCTTAAACCTTTAGAGCACTTGACTCCTGCCCTGTAAGCTCAGCTCTTCACAGGCCTCATGAGCACTGTCTTGGAGCAAGAACAGATGTTTCTTCCTGGCACACAGCTGGCAAATGCTCGGAACTAACAAAAGTGATTTTTGCTTACCTTGGCCCATGGCTGGTTCTGGGTATCATGAAAGTCTTCAGCTTCTGCTTGCTCTGCTGGGCAGTGGTTCTTTCCTCCAGCTGTCCTAAAAACTGTACTCTTGCAAAGTTGTTTGCTTGATTTCTTTGTACAGGGTGGGACATGGTGTTGCCACCTCTCCAGCTTATCTGGTGTGCAGATGTTGAGGACCCTTTTATCTCTCAGGCCACACTGAAGACACGCTACAAGACGAGGTGAAATTACACAGCGGGATGCGAAGCATTTAGAGACAGCCAGTGACAATTCCTTCAAGAAGCTGTGCACTGGGGACCCCAGAGCAGGAAATGTAAATCTTAATATGGCTCTAAACAATGCACAGAATGCACTTCAAATGTAAGTGTTGGAGAGCTGCTCTCCAGCATTGACCCCAAGCTACTTAGATCCTAAACCCTTCAAGGAGTTAAAAAAATATTGCTCTTGTGCCTAATTCAGAAAAGTGAAACCACTTCAAAATAAGAAAATGTGTTAAAAGAAACAGCTAGATTTGTGTAGCCTAGTGCAGATTATTTAAAAATGTTGTGCTGGAGACTTGGACTAAATACATTCTTAAGGTTGCTGTAATATAAAAAGAGCGTCACTGGATTGATGATAATTGGTCAAAAGTCAGGAAATAAGATATCAGAAATGAACAGCTTTCACTGTGGAGTGAGTCATCAATAGTTTTGCAGAAACCTATGATCTCCCACAAACTCAAGAATAATTTGAGAAGTTGATCACATAATTATAGTCCTGTGAGTTCGGTGTTTTTCTTAGTATTTCCATATTAAACTTCACAATTGTTTGCTTTTATGCATCATTTAAGCTAAATACAAACTCTCTCAAGTTTCAGGTTTTTACAGCATAGCCTTAATTGCATAAATTCACTTTCACAGAATAATTTCAGAGTCGTTGAGGTTGGAAGGTACCTCAGAGGTCATCTTGTCCAAGCTCCTGCTCAAGCAGGGTCACCAAGAGCTGCTGCTCATCTCTTGTAGTGCTGAGCCCAGCTCTGGGCACAGCAGTGTGGCCTCACCAGTGCTGCATAAAGGCAGGAATCACCTCCCTTGACCTGCTGGCAGTTCTTTACCTAAGGCACCCCAGGATATCATTCCCTTCTTTGTGGCAAGGGCACAGTCCTGCCTTTCGTGAGCTTTGACTGCTCTGACTTTTATTAGGAAGCCTGGAGGTCACCAGATTTGCAGAAATTGGGGACACTAAGAATAAGAACATCGAGGAAATCTTCCAAAAAATTCTGTGCTTACTGTCAGCATACATTTTTCGGTGTTAATTATATGTTATTTTTGTATATGTCTTGAACTTGTTTCTTACATAACAAGCCAAACACAGTTTGTGACTGCTGATTTGTGCTCTTTCAACCTATGCAGATTGTAAACTGATTGTGCTCAAACTTCTGACTTTCCTTGCATGATCAGTGTTCTTAAATGCACCTTTGCAGTATATGTGTGAGTTTTGAACCTCTAAATCAGAGTGGTTTAGATACAAGGAGCTATTTATCCCATCAGCGCTGCCTTGTAATGACTCTGTATACACACAGTACCATCTCTTGGTCAAATTGGCAACTGCAAGTAAGATTTCCTGCTTAGGATGCACTTCAACTGTGAGCAGAGACCTACTTATTGTCCCTTTGTGTCTTTCATGACACTGAAATGGGCTAAAAAAGCCCATGGAGAAGGTTAACACACAAAAGAGACTTCTGCATGTAATACTCAAGTGCTGGTACTGGCATTCCATCTGGTGAGAATGGGCCCCCTGTCCCCAGGCTGTGCCTACAGCCAGGGCTGCCCTGTTCCAGGTGCAGAATCCAGCACTTGCCTTAGTTAAACTTAGTTGGTTTTGTCACTTCTATATCCACTGCATCCCTGACATGCTCCTAGAAATCTTAAGGAAAAGTAATCCATCCATAAGATCCTTGGAAGTATCCATCCTGCCTGGATATTATTTTATTATCTTTAAAGTGTGTAGGGGTACTTGTTGTTACAGGTCCAAATATAAATCCATAAAAACTTTATTACCTTTAAAAATAGAAGCTTAAACTGTTTTGTGAGCATCTTTAATAATTGGGTCTCTTTCTGAGTGTAGTGATCAAAAATTATATACGCCCAAGTTTCCCTTTTATTGTGTCTACATTTCCAGCTCTGGCGTGGAATACCCATGAGTTAGATAGGAATTTTCCTTTTGAGGGGAATTTCTTGTTGCTTTAGAGCAATAAGAAATGCTTATACTGTGCATTGGGTTTTGTCTTTTATAGCAAGCAGTGCCTTCCATATTCAGTACAGGAGAGTGACAAACCAAGAGGTAAAGCAGTGAGGCTTTGGTGGCAGAACAAAGTCATTTGAAATAACCAACTTTGGCTATTTCTGGTTGATTTTCTTTTTTTTAATCTGAATCAAAAAGCTTGATTGATGGGGAAGAAAAATTCACCACCCTGGAGGCTGATTTCAGGGTCTTTCAAGACCAATTCGTGGTATGAGTATGTCATATCAGAGAGTGCTCAGTGGATTTGTTTTTGGAGTGATCAGACTGGAATGAGGGCTGGCTGGGTCAGCCTCTTGGGCATGCTCACATTTAAACTGCATATTTATAAAGAAAAATACTGACAATTAGCCATATTTTACTCCACCAACTCCCATTGACTTCTGACCAAGGGCTGTGTAAAGATTGTAGGTTTGACAAAAGCAATTTAAATCCTTCCTCGGGCACTTACATGTTTTTCTCTGTAACACTCATTAGTGTAATTGGACAGTTGTCTCACTTCTCATGCAGGAAGAATGTGTTTCTCCTGCATGGCACTGGCCAGATCTGCATTTTCACACTCAAACTGAGCTGGGTGTGGTTGCTGAGGGCAGATGAAAATGCTGACACTGTGAAAACCCAACGAGTGTTGCAAAGCTTGGAACTTGGCACAGGCTCTACAGCGCTGGTTCCCCTTTGAACTGCAGGCTTCCTTTACAGATAGTTAATTAGGATGAGGTCATTCCAAGCTTGTGTGACAAACACTGTCTTAAACAATTGCCTGGATTGTATTTGAGAAGGAATACTGAAGGAATTTCAGTGTTTTGGCTGTACTGTGTGTCAAATGTAATGTCAGTCTGCATTCTTGCAAGATTTAATGAGATTTTCTGAAATACCACCACTACCTCAAGGCCTTTTCTGAGGCTAATGAAGGAGTGTATACCCTGACTCTCCAAGATCCTGCAAGACTTAATTGATAGGTACAAAGCTACCTATTCCCCTCTCCTTTGCCTGGAGAAATCTGAATTCCTGTGTGTATGTGTGTGTGTCCTTTTCAACCTTCATTCCAGTCTCTCTGGGCTGACTAGTTTTACCAAGCTTCCACATCCACTGTAAGTATATGTGTGGGTGGCAAAATGCTGTAATTGATGTAATAAAATAGGACTTTACATGTTTTGAAGATTTTGTTGGCTTTAAATCAAAGAAATATTTAAATGAGTCCTCAGTTTAATCTGTGTCACAGGGTCAGTTTGTGTGCATGGGACATTCTTTCTGGGGGAAATTGGTCCTGCATTGCTGGACAGTACTGAGTGTCAGGAGGAAAAAGTCAAATTGTCTCTTAGGAGCATTCAGGTCTTTGCTATATTGGCTTGTTAACTTTGCAAGGAGTGAATGGACAATTAGGGATTTAGATATGGGTGGCACAATGGCTCCCTCATGACCGATGATCTACTTTAAGCAGCTTTGTGGTATGAGGATGAGTGACTGTTAATTGTGAATTTTCATATGTCTTTCTGACGTCCTTCTTTTTCTGCTTTTGTACTTTTTGTAGCTTCTCATTTTTCCAGTCATCAGAAGAGAGTTCTCTTGTAACACTGCCGTATCTTATTGCTGTATTTCCTTCTAGCAATAAGATTAACTGATACATTTAATTCTAGAATTTAATTATATCAACTACTTGGATAGTACTTTGTCTATTACTGAATAAAACATATTTAGTGGATATAAGCCTGGAGAAGAGAAGGTTTCAGGGACACCTTATAGCCCCCTCCTGTGCCTAAAAGGGACTTACAAGGAGGCTGGAGAGGGACTTTTCGCAAGGGTATAGGGAGACTGGACAAGGGGCACTGGCCTTAAGCTGAAGGAGGGTAGGTTTAGATTGGATGTTAGGAAGAAATTCTTCCCTGAGAGGGTGGTGAGTCCCTGGCACAGGGTGCCCAGAGAAGCTGTGGCTGCCCAACCCTGGCAGTGTCCAAGGTCAGGTTGGATGGGGCTTGGAGCAACCTGGGATAGTGGAAGGTGCCCCTGCCCATGGCAGGGAGCTGAAACAAGATGAGCTCTAAGATTCCTTCTAAATCAAACTATTTTATTATTCTGTGATAATTAAATTACATTCCATGAAGCTTATAAAACCAGTGATTTTAAATTACGTTCCTTGGAAATCCAGCTGCTATTATTGCTACAGGCTCTAATGCTGAAAACCATCACACTTGATCCTCTCCTTCAAGTTAAATTATATAATGATTTCTACTAGTAATTGTATGTGTGAAGGCCCATAAAGCAGGCTAGGGAATGAGAAAGGTGACACTGTCTTTACAGTGCAGTGTGTAGTACCTTTTTATTAGTTTCCGTTCATATTACGTCACTTTATTTTGGCTGAGTAATCTGCATTTCTGTGCTTGCAGTCATAATAATGCATGAACACTGCTCCAGCCTCATAAACAGGCAAAACTGAACTGTTGTACAGGTTGTATCACTGAGCAGGAGCCACATCAAGCATCACAAATCCCTTAATGTCTGAAAAATGGGTGCAAACCAAGTCCACCTGAAGCTGCCTGGTGCCCCTCCTGTAGGGAAAGATTTCAAATTGCACTGTTGAGGTCTCCATAGGGGCCATTCTTTCCACACTAAAAGAGAGAATGCATTTGTAAGTTAAAGCAGCTGAAAAATTCTTGCAATGTATTCTTCTGAGTACCCAAATTTAAGACTGTATGCCATCACTCCCTGAGCATTCTGTAACTCAAATCTTGGCAAAAGAGGTGCAAAATACTCCATTTTCTGTATGGAGAGTACTGACATTGTGGCATTTGGTCCAAGGTTGGTGCAAATGAAAGTCATGAGGTTGACAGAATCTTTTTTAAAAAATCCCAATGGTACTCCAGATTTCCCACCAGAGTGGATGAGTTACCAGCCAGAAGCATTTACGTACTGGATTCGGAGTTGCTCTTTGAGCAGGCCACTGCCTTCAGCTCTCAGCACACAGTCTGTCACCACGTCAGACAGAGGGTTGGTAAATGTGACCTCCACATTGACAGGCCTGTGTACTACAGCTGGACCAAGGACCTACAGAGAGAAAACATTCTGCTCAGCCACACCATTAGTCTCATGTCTTCCTAATGCTTTTCTCCTTTTATTCCCATTGCAAACCACTTACCCTTTTAGGATCACCTGGACAGGGAGGAGCCAGGAACTAGTTCACGTACATGTTTTTGGGCAACAGAGTTCAGACTTGAATGAGGCATCCAGTGTGGCTAAGAATCAGCAAACTGCTGTAGAATCTACCATTTAGTCCCCTTCTTAACTAGGTCAGTTTGTGGTTTCAGGTATAACACAGTATATGATACTCATCAGAGTGAGAACAGCATGAGAATACAAGTACTAACTTGGCATATATGGCTAACTACTGGAGGCACCTTAAATTAGCTTTAACTAGGCTAAATGAAAGGTTTAGGATTGGAGAGCATGGGAGGTTGTGAGACAGAGGTGAATTGTGGTGTCTCAGGGAAAAGCATGCAAATTAGCAAATAAACATATTCATTACCTTATTTTGGCTGAGATAGTGTGGAACTGGTATATCTGGTACATCTTTGTAAATAATGTGATATTCGTTAATGTAATTGAGAGATCCATCAGCCCAATTGCATTTCTCTATTACTGTCTCCATGTTTATAGAGAAGTTTCAATCAACAGAAACATAAATGCTTCTTAAAACTTCATCACCGAATTGGAGTAATATAACCCAGGTGCCTGCCCTACATAAACTGACTCTGTTTTTTGCATAACACAGCACAGAGGCTTTTTACAAAGTCCCACTAGAACTTGGTATTCAGAAATTGCCAGACCTGCAAAAATCCACACTTTTTACTCCTCTGTGTGACCTTGCTTTTCTTGTATGCTACTGACAGAGTGGTTCAGGACAGCTAATCTAGTCTGGAGGCCCTGAAAAACTCTGCACATTACCATATTCCCTCTATGTTATTTACAGTAAGATAAGCAGATAGCATTTGATCCCATGTGCAATACAGCATTTAAATGTGCTGTCCAAAACCAGTTCAGCTCGTTTATGTGGATGTGATGGGCCATGCAAAGCCAGGACTGTCCCTGGACAAACAGAGTGCAGGATCTTTCTTCTAGACTAAGAACTGCTTTTTATTCATTGTAAACATTTGTCAAAAGTCAGTCAAAAGTAAAAAAAAAAGCCTTCAGTTCTAATTAATCACTTGGGAAGTGTTGCAGAAGGTGAAAAGTGACACTTATCCTGATACAGTTAAAGAACTTTCTTTGAATATTGGTAATAGAGAGACTTACAGCCTCAGGCATTATCAACTGGTCAGTGAAGATGTCTTTGGTAAAATCAGTCTTCCTAAATAAACTGGAAGATATTGATCAGACTTTTCTAACAAAAGGGGAGGTCTAAATATGGATGAGATGTCTTTATCTGTCTGTATTATTCTGCCTGTCCCTCCTTAGGTAAACTTACCTTGTAGCTGTTGTAACACTGAGAACTTTATCAGTGCCACGTTAACAAGCACTGGCAAGAATATCCCAGCACAGCTATGGCGTGGAAAGATTTGCTTTTCTTTAGTGTAGTTCATTTCATTTCATTTGTTGTTGTCCATTTCGTTGGCCTATTACTACAGCAACAAGATCCAATCACCCTCAGACATGATTTCACTTCCCATGCTCCTTCCCATGAGGAATAGACAGAGTAGGGATTCTAGTTGCTTCTTCTCAGCACATCTCTCAAGGGTCACAGAGGGGACTAGCTTTTACCTTTATGGTGAGGAAAGGATCCTGCAGTACAATATCCTTCTCAACTAGAAGCGAGGCTCCCTGTTTGATTTGGCACACAGCAGTCACTAGGATCTTCCTGTCATCCATCAGAGAGTTTTTATACTGGGAATAGAGGATCTTGAAAGAAATCTCTTTCACTGGAATGGAAATAAAAACAAAATTTCCCTCTCTTCTTTTTTTCTGAGTACCAGCTATCTGTATGATACCTGTGTTTTAAGGAGCAATGCTCCTATCACCCTGGGGCTGCACATTTGTGTGTGCTGACACCAACAGACAGGAATGATGCTTATGGTATTTACATAAAACACTAAATGATGAGGTACAGTTTGGTACCTGGACAGATCTGAGGATGGATATATGTGACAGTCCCTGCTGGTGTTTTTCTCATTTGTCTGAAACTGGGCATTTATTGCTCCTTTCTTGCAGAGAGGGCAGAAGTGAGAAGGTTGGGTTGGTTTAAATGCCCTTGCAGATGCAGCTGTTCAGCCTGTGCCTTGCACAATCAGAGTCTCTGTGCCAGTGAGGAAGGCAATGGAACTCAGCATACTGAGAAAAGGGTTCTTCCACTGGAACTGTGGAATGAGTTCTAACACATTACATATTAGCTTGAGAGGGTAGTTCTATTCATCTGTGCTATGTCTCATTTTTCAGCACTGTCCCTGTAAAAGCAGGGCAGAGACCACTCTCTGCAGGTGGCACAGCTCTTCCTGCAGTTGGTGGTTGCTGTTGTGCTTCTGTGAAAGTCATAGGCTTGTCTTTCCCCCTTTAGTCTTTGTGCTTTGCTTATGGACAGCTGGCAGCTCATTAATCTCCAGAGTATGTCTCTTAGTTGTTCTCTCTTAGCAAAATAGATCATAATGTAGCACCAGTAATGGCTGTGCTGGGTCAGACAAAAGGTCACCCTGCTCAGTCTCCTTTTTGCCAGTGCTCAAAAGCAAATGCCTAAGGCAGGGCAAATATGTGTTTCTTTTCCCCTGAATAGCCTTGACCTCCAGCTGTTTGCAGGTCATACACTTCTTGAGCCATTCTTTATTTCCATGTGATCTGACCACAACCCAAAACTATGTCTTGTTCAGTAATAAAAGTTGTAATAAAATTAAAATTACCTTCTTCAGATCCAAGTTTAATAGACCTATGCAACTGCAAAATTTCTGCCTTGGGTTTTCTGGTGTAGAGAATGGCTGAAGCCTTAAGTTTAACTTTTATGGTCTGAAAATCTGAGATCAAGTTTCTGAGTGTCAAGGTAAGGAGGATGTCTTGGCCAATTACAGGAGATGCATCAAGGAGCAGTTTCCCTGAGATACTGGGGGTTTGTGCAGGCTGTGCCCTTGAAAATCCTCTTCTGGGTCTTGGAATTTTGGTTCTTTTTCCAGGTCTTCTCACACCAAGCAGCTTCAGTGCTTTCTTGTATACCTGCCTTTCTTTCAAGGATCCTGCTTGGAAAGATACCATGGTCAGAGATCTCATGCATGTACTGGATATAGTGCAGTGGAGCCATGATTGATCTCAGCAATTTAGGGAAGCAAGAAGTGCAAAGATACTCAAGAGGAGAAAGTGAGGTCTAACCTTAATGTGAATTTTGGCACAGAAGCAAATAAATGTATGTGGCCATGAAGGCTGGAAAGTAAAACCAGCCCATCAGCTCCAGGTGGCTGTTCATGGGCACCTCTGAGAAGCTGTGGGCAGTAGAAAGGTAATTCTTGGGAGAGCTCAGTTCTGTGTCAGCTGGGGCAGTTGCCATCTCCTCTGAAACTGAGAAGGGTGAATAACACCTTTTGCAGAAATTCTCCCCAAACAGCTCTCCAGAATGGCTGTTGTTTCAATTGAATCAATATCAGCACATAAGGAACGCTAAGAAAATTCACAATTACTTGGCTCTAGAAGAAGTAAAGAAATTGAGTCAGTGCTCAGTCCAACAGAGGCCTAAATTCTTTTCACACCTGATCATCAGTGGCAAAACTATTGTAATAAGGAATTTACCTTCTGGATATTTGTAATTAGCAGTGACATCCACACGGGAGTTGGTGCCCACTGCTTTGGTGCTGATAAATTTTCCAATCTTCCTGGTATTAGAATAAATTCTCTCTTTTCTTTTCTTGCTATAGCGAATCCAAGTAACACAGTCAGCATTCACTGCTGCAAACACAAATGGGCTGTCGTAATCCAGGTTCACATCCCCTTCTTTAATGGCTCTGGTGGAGGCAGGACCACACTGATAGATACCTGTATTAGACAGGGAGAAGTTGAACAACATAAATCCTCATGCTGACAGCAGGAGGGAGAGGCACTCACTGCAAAGACACATTTGGGAGAAGTAAAACAACATAAATCCTCATGCTGAGAGCAGGAGGGAGAGGCAGCCACGCCAAAGACATTTGGGTCAAGTGCACTGTTTTCATGTCTGTGTAAGATGGTAACAGCACGTCCAGAGATTCCACATGCACTTTCTATCAAAAGGTGGGGCTGCAGAGGAGGTTGTTAGGGAGAGCTAAAGCTTCTGATGATGTGTGCTGTGAGCAATGTTCTCACCCTCCAAAGGCTGCAAGGCTGCATGCAAAGCTGTCAGGTGAAAGGAGAGGAGAGGATGTGAGGGATGTGAGCCGAGTCAGAAGTACAGTCAGATTTGAGATGGGAATCAACAGTGCTGTGTGTGCATTGAGAAGAACCAGGGAACTAAATTTGTTAAACCTAGTGGTGGGGAATGGGACTGTGTGATGTTAGCACCTAAGACAAGCAAGTGTGAGATCAGTGAACTTAAGATGTGCTGGCTTTTGTGGAGGCAGAGAATTGAAATTCAAAAAGGAAGAATTGCTATGCTGGTCAGCAATCCAGAGGCTGACAGAAAAGCTCCCTACTGGAGATTGATGTGGGTATTGCTTTTCTTGTGCACCCAAATTAATGCTACATCTACAGGGAATATATAAAAGAGAATTGTCCTGAAATTTCCCTGGCAATCTTTAGGAGTAACATTATCTACAGGTTTTTTATATTTACAGCAGAGTTACCTTTGCTTTTTTCCTGGGGCGTTGCATCCAGAACCTGCCATCCATCATAAAAAGAGCCGAGATCTCTTCTAACAAACCAGCTTTCATTCCAGACATGGAAATTCCTGTAAAGGAGGTAGAATACTGAATATCTGATTCATACAATGCAAGAAATAATGTTAACTGTGTGAATTATAACTCCTCTGTGGAGAGAGCAGCTGGTGTACTCCTTACATTAATACCTCTTTCCCCCTTTTTCCAGCTTTTTGTGTTATACCTCTGAGAAATGTTGGGATGTTATGAAAAAGAAATATTAGAAGGAAAATACTTCATTTCAGAGTCAATAATTCAATCCTGGACATTCCAGAACAAAAAGCCAAACGTCTGGTGTGGAGTTTTATATCACTGGGAGTGTGAGGTTGGGTGGTTTTTCAGGAGCATGATTCTAGATATTTTAATTAGTGGGGAATATAATGGAAGAAATATTAAAAATATATGTATATTTACCACACACTGTCTTCACTCAAGTGTAGAGTGTTTCCAGACATGTCAATGTACTTATCAACACTCAGGTTTAGATTCTTGTCGTGGGCAGAGTTGAAGTTTGTAATAACACGAGTAGGTATTCCCAAGCATCTCAGTACTGCAATATAGAATACCATAAAAGTTCTGTAAACCTATTTTACAGTCATTTAGAAGGTGTTTTTCTTGGTCAAACAGTCTACTGTATGTTTTCAGTGGTGAAACAAACCCTTAGAAATTTCCCTCCAGATAGGATGTAAGTCACAGTCATTGTGCAAAATTCCTTAGAAGACACTTCCACTCACATGACATTCTGAGCTGTCATGTGCTTTTTAATAAGAGTTAGATTCACATATTTATTTTAATCTTTGATTTTTCATCCTGTTCTTTCTCCCATTTTCTCTCTGTTTGTTCCTCTGTTACTTGCTTCTTTTTCCTCTTGCTGAGGTAGACCTCTCAATTTTCCTGTGTATTTTCCTCAGAGAGACTCTTGTGTCTCAGAGCAGCTCTGACTGGACACTGCTAGGATGAAATGTTTTTCCTGGCTTGCAGCTCCCTTTATGGGTCCTCAGAACTGTGACTTGCTTTTGTGTCACCAGCAGATAAGACACAGTAGTAGAAGACTGGCACTGTGAGGAGACGGACTTAAAAGAGTGCTGGTTTTCTTTGTATCCTAGCTTTGAAACAGGAGACCTTCCTCTTTTCACCAGCTCAGCCTGGGAAACCCCTTTGGTTTTTGTTTGATTACTCACAAAGCTGGTGTGCATTATTACAACCTGTAAACTGAAGAGAGAGATTAACCCTTCATACATGGAGAGCAGAGGTTCTTCACTCTCCCTGTCAAAGCTGAAACAGCTTCAACAGTATTGTCACAAAGTTCAGACTGTAGAACTGGTGGTGAGCTGCCTCTGTGGTGTCATTTCCATCCCTCCCTGTGTACCTGTGCATGTGACTCCTGCAAAGACCCAGCACTGGCCGTACCGGACTGGTCTGTACCTGGCCCGGTACCACTTCCGAAGGATGGTCACGCTCCCGCTCCATCGCAGGGGGTTTGTTCCTGAGCGGTACTTCCCACTCCACTTCCCTTCCACTACTCCTTTTTCATCATTGCTGTTAACCTGGAAGAGTCCTTCTCATGAGAGAATTAAAGCATTTACAGGAAAAGAGAGAGGGAAATAGTTCAAAGTGACCCTGCGGGTACGACTGTTCTCATTGACTGGGTGGTGGGACAGAGTATTTGAATCTTAGAATTTTGCCTGCTCAAGGGCCAGAACTGGATCAAACCCAGAGCAGACTGTAGAATCTGATGATTCAAAACTGCCTTGTTTTCAGTACAAGTGGTCCCAAATGTACTGACTGACACCTGTTTACATTTTCTCTGTTTCATCTGTTGATCTCATTCCTTGTATGTTATTACATTGTTGGACTATGCATTCAGTGCTGCTTCACATTCTAAAGTGATTTATATGGAAGCCTTGAGAAACCCATTTTTTCTGTGAAAATGTGCAGATAGTACTTATAGCTTGCCCAAACTTGTTAGATGTGGTTGCATATATTTGTGCACATCCATTGTAGAGCCCTGTTTTAAGTGTCGTGTGTGGTGATACAGAAAGCAGTAAGTTCTTTTAAAATTTTTTTTCTTAAGTATTTGTACTTACAGTAATTTTGTACATCTGAGAAGAGTTGTTTACTTTATGTTGAATCTGAGAATGCCTAAATTGAGTGCTGTCTAAAAGACTGGAAGGTATCACAGCTATAAAGGAGGAATCTCAGCTAAGGAATGTGGTGAGGCATGTATTATTTATAAAATGGCAAACTTTTCAGCTGCTTAGTTGTGCCTTTATGTGTTTGTGAGGATGGGTGTGTGCTGAGAAGCTGTAACTATTTGTTGCAGGAAATGCATAAAAGCCTCACTGAACAAATATCCTTTGAGTGAAGAATGCTAAATTCAGACATTAAATGCAGCCGAAACAGCACTGGTTTTCCAAAATATTTCGTGCTTCTTTTGGTGTTTGAAAAACTTAGCAAGTGATTTCAGAATAGACAAAGGCTTTCCAAATTAGTGAAAAGATCTAATGGACTGAAAATCTGTTAGGAAAATACATCTGAGTTTCAATGTCCCTCAGAAGTTCTTGGAAACATTCCTTCAGTCGTGAGCAAACTCTTGGGAAGAAGAATAAATATCCATTTAACCTATTTTGTAGCTATTTTTTGCTTGGCCACGCCTATAAAACATTGAGGAATTCATACTCAGGCGTGAGTGTGCGTTGGGGTTTTGTTGGTAGGTGTATTTCCATCTGTAAGTGCTGGATCACTTTACCATGGCACTGATAACCCTGCTGACATAGACAGGGCTGTTCCGGTTGGAGACGTCCACAGCTGGGTCCTCGCGGTGGTTCAGGCTCCGATCCAGTATAGCCAGAGAGATGTCAAGGATGTCCTCTTCAAACTGGAATCAAAACAAGCAATATATCAGAGGCTAATTTCATAAGTAAACCCAAAGACAAGCTCCCCACCTATTTTCTTTCCCCTAGCATGATGGAAGATGCTGGGAATAGAGGCATTTTCTGTACTGTTAAAGAAAATTGGGCCAAGGAGAAAATATAACCATTAGGCTGCCAAGTGTCCTTAATATTTTAAAGATGTCTGTGAGCACAGTGTGGGGCCGTGGCCACTGGCATTCACGAGGGCATTACATGGCCTGGTGGCACAGACAAGACCAGTGCAGGTCGGGCTCGGCAGGGGTCACACCCTCCCACATCCTGCCGTGCCCCTTCAGGTACCCATCTGTTACGAAAGCTTTATTCTCGTGGGCTGCCTCCACCTCATATCAGGTGATCTGAACTGAAAGAAACCCACAAAAATAATTATTGTGGATTAGTGTCACCAAGATGCTGCTTGGGCCCAGAGAATGCCCCAGTGCTTGGCTGGATAGATGTGGCCAGGTGAGGACGGCCCTTGACCTCTGAAAGGAACTCTGGCCTTGTTTCATTTATTAGTGTCAAAGCAGCCACAGGATCAGGAGGACCAATAGAAATGCTGTCTGCAAATGCTGGTGCAGTTGGGGGCCATGAAGTGGCCAGGAAAGGTTCTGGCTGGCCTGGGGAGTTGCAGGATGGCTGTGTGACTGGAGATGGGCTGACTGACTGTTTGCAGCAGTTACACTTGGAGGACCAACCTGGTTTTCAAAAATTCCAATATGAGTTGTTTCAGTTGAGTACATTTGGGGTATCCTTTTACTGTCTGCTGCCCCATTACTGAACAGATTGCTTAAATATTTACATGTATTGGCTTTGCAATACCCAGTGGCTTTCTTTGCTCTCTACAAGGGCCAAAAAAACAAGTGCAGTTTTACCAGTTTGTGTAACAGGCAACAGAAAACTAAAATTATGCTTTGTTTGTTTAATTTCTGTATTAGCACATGCCAGACAGGGAAGATGATCTTGATGCTGCTGTCTGTAATGTATTGATAAGTGAGATACATATCTGCAAGAAAATCTGAAGTGAGCGAAGAATATTGAGCTCTTACACTGTGACATAATGGGGTTTTCCCCTCAGAGCCTATTTACCCACTGCTCTGATTCTGAAGGTTCTGGAAGAGGTGGTGCTGTTTACCTGTCCATAGTTCCAAGCTTCTTGTTGGATATCTTTCTCCAGTCCCTGAAATATGATTCCACTGTCATTCAGAACATACTCCTGCCGCTCCTTTTCATCAGCCATGTAGACATCATCATCTACAAGCAGAACGAGACATGATGGCTGGAGGGAAATTGTTTTGCTGTAACTGAAAATCTTAAACAGAGGGCAGTTCTAGGGAACAGGTGAGACTGCCCATGCATTCAGGCTTAGGACTCCCTGCAACACATCTGTAATCATTTAGAGAGTGAGTAAAATAGGCATGAAATTCCTTTCAGGGGAACTGACTGTGTTCCTGTCCCTTCACTAAGCTCAGTATGTGTCTCCCTGGTGCATGTTACTTGTTTTACAACTGAATGCAAGAACCAGAGGAAAAAAAATTCTAGGATGAATATTTGGACTATTTACTGCCTTTGATTTCTTATCCTACAAGCAAGAGTCTGGGTCTTTGATGCCTTGCAGCACTGAAGAAGGGACAAAAACTTGATCCTTGATGCTGAGCAACAAACCAGCTTTCTGTATCTGTGTTTGTCAAGTACAGACTTCACTGTGACACCCAGGCTGAGACAATGAGTTATTTGAAGGATGTGATATATCAGAGCATACCTGGACACCAGGGATTGAAGAGTAGCACAAACTGGCCCAGGACTTTGGAAGAGACCTTGTTCCCAGCCAGGACCTGGAGTTTGAGTTTGTATCGCCCAATGACAGCATCAGCTGGGCTGAGGATGGTGAAGTTCAGGCAGCGAGGCTCACCGGGCTCTTGGGTTGCACTCCAGCCACTGGCACCCTCCTCAGAAAGGGTAAATATGGCCTTGGTCTGCTGGGATGGAGATGGTCCTGCCAGAGAGAATGGATGAGCTGGGAATGGTGGTTTATGAGAGGTAGAGGTGAATTATGTTCAGGGACCAGAATGAAGATAACGTGAAGTATTGCAGGGATGTCCTTAGGAGCAGAGATACAGCCATGGTTTTGGAATGAGGGTGGCTGCTGCCTTCCTTTTAATTATTACCCTGCCTCTTGCCTTAAGGTATAGCTCAAACCTTAAAATGGAGACTCCTAAGTCTAAAAGGACAATGAATCCTGAATGAAACAGGACAAAGCTTAATGTTTCAAGAATGGGCCATGTAGACCTGTAAGGCACAAGTATTTTGGAGCTGGCGTAACCTGGATATGAGATGAGTGCCATGGGGAGATTACCTGTGCTTGCAATAAAGGTGAAGTTGTCCCAAGATTGCACTGTTGTTTTGAGGTTCAGAGAGATGTTGAAGGGCTGCCCTCTCCTCAAGATTACTTCTGTGCTGCTGTAATCAGAGGTGTGATGTGCAGCTTTATTTAGCTTGGATTGCCAGTTGACTTTTCCTATTTTTAGGGCTAGAAAGACACAAGACATGTTAATTAAAAACATTGTCCTTCCGACTTGCACACCTTTTCATTGTGTCTAATGTACTAATTTTATTATATTTATGTATAGCTGCCATTATGTGCTATAGGGAAAAAGAAAAATCCATTGTTATTAAAAATTAAAAAAAAATCCAGGGAGTTAGATGAACAACTAAACTACCTTTTCTGTCAGTTTCTTTCAGAAAGAGAAAAAACATTCAAAAATTTGAAATTCAGAGAATTCGTCTTTGAGTTAAACAAAAAATCAAAATCTTTTGTGTGTAGATAAGACTTTGTTAAAGTCTGAAGAGACTGTTCTGTTCCTCATGTTCCTGCTCTTTTTCTGTGGTGATATCTAGTTCCCATAGTGTTTTACAGATTTACAGAAAGAAGTATTAAAACTCTCATTAGGAAGCGCAAGGCTGATTCTGGAAACACTGCCTGACAGTGAAGGTTGGTATCTTTACTGTGGAACTTGCTTGTTATCTTCTCACATATCTTGTATCTCAATTAATTTACAGTCTTGTAGCTTGAAGCTGGGTGTTATTTCACACTCTGTTGGGAAAAGATTACAAGCAGAGGAGTGGCATATCTCGAGGCAGTGCTATGGGTTGCTCTATTGTATCATGATAGGTTGCCCAATGTTGAAGATGGGGCACTGAAGCTCAGATTACAAAAGCTTCAAGCTTTCTCTCTCCCTGATAAATTAAAAAATCCCCACAACAACAAACAAAAACAAACAAACAAAAAAGCAGATTCCCCTATGAAAACAGCTGTTTGGAAAGTGCCCTTTCTGAGTATGATATTCCAGAGGAGTTTCAGTTGAGGAAAACTTGCTGCTCTGACTAGAGCTTGTTAACCCTGTGCAGAATAATGGTGCTGTAAGCAACATTTCCATCATTTCACTGAACCAAGAAAGAGGCTCATATCTGAAAGATTCCATAGGATTCTACTATAATAATAGAGAAGGTGAGATTTGAGTTTTCTGCTGTGTTTGCAGCACGCAGTTACATTCTGTGAAGGCTTGATAAAGGTGTAATTGTACTCATTCTTCAGCTTTTTGGAAGAAACGTGCATTTCCAAGGCTGCAGTAAAGGCCTCAAGCAAGTGACTTTCCTCTAGTCTGTGTGCATAAGCGTGTGTGAGTGTTTTTATTTAAGGGTCTTGCTTCAGATGTGTCATCTGGAGACAAAAATTCCACTGGCAGGAGCATGGTGTTTGAGTCACATGATGTGAAATGCCTGGAAAGCGTGTCGCTTGCATCATCACTTCATTTTCCTGGCTTAAACATGTTTAATTGAAAGGGACCTATGGATAGCATCATTCCTAATATCAAGTCCTCTAATTTAAGAGTGACTTAGAAGGTGTTTCTGAAGGAAACTGACTTGGGGTCAGGGTTTGAAAAGGAGTCAGTTTGCCTTGCTGCACTTTATCTGTGTGTATCCTGAATGCCCAGGCTCTGTGGCACCACGTGTTGTGCAGGGCTGCAGGAAACTGAGAGGATTTTGCACACCTGCAAATAAAAATCTCATGGCATAGGGGATTTAATGGCCATGGGCTTGGTATTAGTGACACACTGATGTTAAAGGACCTAAACAGTGCTGCTAAAGGCTGTCAGAGTAGAATGTCACAGGCAGACAGGATGTCCAACAGAGGTAGAGGGGAAGTGTGCAGAAGTAGGAAAGATAAAGAAAGCAGTGGCTAGCATTGGTTTGCTCTAACAATTTACTGCATTAATAGTTTGATTTGCCTTGCAAAGTTCATGGTTACACAAGCATTTCTAGAGAATATGTGCAGGAGATCAGAAAAAAAGTTCTGTATATGGGGCAAGAGTACAGTAAAGCTTGATGCCAGTCTTTTGTCCACATGAACCTCAAATTTATCCTTGTTTTGATCTTCACAGTTTTAATTTCAGTCTTATAATTTCTTTTTCTTCTTTCAGTGCCTGTTAGGAAAACTTATTTTCTAGAATTCTGTCAGTGTACAACTGGCCAAAACTTCTAAAAATTTGTTTGGGTGTCTATCCTGTATTGGACAGACATTGGGAGCATGCTCAGAAGGAAAAGCCCAGTGGTCACTGCTGAAGATGCTGATCATGGTGCACACAGGGTTCTCTTTGATCTTGACTGAAAGATGAAGCTGTAACAGGAAAACCTCTTTAGGCTAAACTGTAGATAGAGTTTGTGTGTGAGTATTCCATGGTATATGTGTCTAACTTGAGATCTTTACAGTCAGCATCACAGTGAGCACAGCGAGTGCAATCCCATGCAGACAAAGAGCACTCGGCTGGCAGAGCCCCTCTTGGGAGTCCAGAGGCCACCAAGTGACCTCTCTGAGGCCAGACTTCATTTGATCTTAGAGCCTGGGATTTCCATGTAGCAGTTTGATGCCCCAGTCACTAGCCAACAGTGATTAGATGGCTGCAGAAGCACTGAACAGAGCAGTTAATTGATATGATAGAAAAATATTTTCTTACTCTGCTTTTCTGTGTTACTGGAAAAAAAATGTTCAAGACCCATGATAATAAAAGAAAAAAGAAAATCAGTTTTAGTAGAAAAAACAATAAATACACAACCTAAAAAAGCAAAGCCTCCTGAGAGAGCAGCTAGACGTAATTTATCTTGTTTCCTCAGTAAATACTGCTCATCTGGATTGGAAGAGGGATGTCTGGAGCCATCAGGCTGGATGAACTTACCTGCCATAAGGATTCTTTCTTCTTTTCCACACTTGTGCGTAGCTCAGGTTATGGTTACAAAAGTGTGCAAGAACATTCTAAATCCTCTTCCACCAGCACCAGCAATGAAAGGCTCAGGACTGGACTTGGCTACAAGGGCTGGAGTTTATACAAGCTGGGTGTGACTTGTGGTTGGTAGTTACTGTTTTTGTAGTGATATCCTACGTGAGCATCCACTGATGACTGCTTTAATTGCACAATCTTGATTCCAATTATCCTTATGTAAAACTGGTGAATGACTGAGGAAAGATGGCAGTCAGTATTCTGGTATTTTAGAGAGGAAAGCATCCCAAATTTGATCTAATGAAGGAAATATTAAGTAGGCAGAAGCAACTTAATTTTGGATGGTTTTGTTTGTGTCAGTGTAGGTTTTTGGGGACTGTATGTACAGAGGGCAAGTATAGACAAATACACCTATAGTACAGCACAGCTATGTGGGACATGGAGTGAGTGATCTAAGTCGATTTATAATAATTACTGTTACTGCCAGTAGCTTTTTTTCCCCACTTTTTCTTTTCTTTTTTTTAAGACAGATCTGTCTGAAGATCTTCCACATAACTGCATATAATTCGTTCTGTCTTTGCCACAACATTGCTATAATGCTTCCTTCTCATTACCTGTTTCTCACATGATTACCTATAATCTGCATTTCTTCTGTAAGGAGCAACACGTCCTGGGGAGGGGGCATTGTTGTGCAGTCAGCTGTGATTGGGAACTTGTGTTAAGTAAAGAGAAGTGTTTAATGGCTGCCTCTGCTTCTAATAATTTTTCTTTGTAGTTTGGTGTTCATAATACATGCACGTATTTTAATACATGCCCACAGTTTCTCAGTAGATGTTTTGCATGGCAAGGTTGGTTGGGCCCTGGAGGAAGCCACAGAGCTGCTCTTCTGGTGTGAGCCCTGCCCACTGTAATTACAGGCACTCTCTTCTCTGCTCCTGCAGCTCCCTCCTGCCCTCTCCTCCCTCATCGTGTGTCACAGCTTATCTAAAAACATGTCCTGCCAATTTGTCCCAAGAGTAGGTTGCAGACTGCTCTGGACTTCCAGTGGACTGTAATGAGGAGTGAGGTGTGTCAGGAAAAGGGATGATCTCTTATTTTCCTCACCTCTACCTTCTGCCTTGTGTCTTTTTTTCAGTTCTGTTTTCTGTTTTGTTTCCACTTTCATATCAAGATTGCTGGGAACCAGAAAGGCAAATTAATTGCCTGCAGTTTAAATACGTTTTTTAAAAAAGGAATCTAAAGTGTTTTTTTATGGTTTCTTTTGTGGTTTTTTGCTGTAAAAATCTGTGATTATATCTGGACCCCTCAGGCTCTGAAATACTATCACCTGTCACACAAAAATGCCCATATCCATAACTCCTGACAGCTCTGTGGTTCAGAATTTTCAGCTTATTAATTCTGCTTTAAACTTTTCATAAGTCACACAGCAAATATAAATGTTCAGGCTTGGCAGAGCTGTTTGCACACCACAATTGCCCCACATCCTGCTCTGAGGGTGACCTGGCAGCTCCTGTGCCTGGTCAGTCACTGTCACAGCAGTGCTGGAGCGGCTGCAGGAACAGGGAACCCTTACAGCTACTTGCAAGTGGGTTTCAGGGGAGACCTCGTACCTGGAAATGTTGGGATTGGGAACCCACAAAAGGGGCTTCTGTCTGCAGACACTGACAGGTGTGGGGTCAGGGCTGCCCTGAGTGAGCCACACAGGGAAGGTTTGAAGGCAAACGTATTCCTTGTCTTCAGTGACCTTACAGTGGTGGGCAAAAAGAGCTACTTACCCTGTGTTGCTGGGCTGCCACACTATTGCAAAACTCTCCCCGTGCTTTGTGGTGCCTGGGACTCTGTCAGGCTGCATAAGAATTAAGTTGCTGTTTTGAATATGTACATGTGTTCTCCACTCTGTGACAGGCCTGTGCCCACAGGCTACAGAAATACTGCCATGGACCCCAAGCATTACTATTCCCAGCCTTCCTAAACTTTTTTCCTCCCCATTCGTGGAACTACAGGTGTCACAAAATACAGAAATTAGGTAAACAATGCAGGAAATGTTCCACTCTTCTAGGTTAGTGGCTTGTGAAATGAAGAAAAAAGAACTTTGCCTTAGTCTTGTGATTTCTTGTAATACTCCCATGGAATGTATAAATCATTACAAAACAATACAGTTGAGAATGATTTTTATTTATTGCTGACAATTAGAATGTGGTCGAAAAGAGATTGTATTAATGATGAGGGAAGAGTCAAAACTTGGAGCTTAACAGAATGAGATTTGAAAACAGTGAAACTATTCCTACAAAGAAGGGGCTTCGTTTTTTTCTTTAGTCAATGTGGGGAAGAGAAATACAATTAGAGACTAAATAATTAAGCACTATGAAAGCAGACTTGATTCTATTGCAATGTAAGAGGTCACCAATTTTTGTGCAAATTTCCTTTCTGTCATCACTGTTCCTGTACAGAGGAGAGTATCTTGCTGTGTTTATGCTGAAATGGAAAGTTGATTCCATCACATTATGCAGGTGCTACGGCAATTGTTACAAATCCCTTAACGTGTGAAAATTTGTCACAAGAGAAGTCTACTTGCAGCTGTAAGGGCCCAGCCCTCCGAGGTGTGAATTCAAAATAAATTTTTGATCTCTCCCTCGGTGCCAGTCGTGCCAAACTGAAAAACACAAGAACAGAAAAAGAAAAAAAAGAATGTTGTTCAGGCTTGCATTGTCTTTTGTGAGATTCCCAAGAAACAGAACTGCAGGATATCTAAAGCCCCAACAGTTATTTGAGATCCAGCCTTGAGTTTTGAGAATTACTTAGGGTTTGAGGCATTGTGTAGGCTAAGAAATGAGAAAGGACAGTACCATCTTCCTTTACTCTCAAATGGAATTATGGAAAAGAGAGGTGCTATGTCACAGTTCCATCTTAGGGCTGGATGCAAATTTGGATAGTCAACACAAACTCACAATAGAAAAACTCTGATGTCAAAGGTCAGCGCTCTGTCCAATGCCTGCTTGGTTCATATCCCTTTTGGCAATAATGATTTTTCTAATGGCCATTGTGCTTTGGCTTGTATCTCCTTTTGGCCTAAATTGGCTTTGTCTTTTACTGGAATAATGTTTTCCTTGTTTTTATGGATTATTATGTCCAAATAGTTCCACAGCCAAAGCAAGTCAGGCTCAAAACTAGTGCTCAAAACTGAGCTGATCCATAAAGCAGCAGAGTCCAGAGGAAAAGAGAAAAAATAACAGAAGATTTTGCTTTTATGTTTTGAAAAGGCATGATTTTCTCCTGCTTTAAAGGACAACAGAGCAACTTTTTGTTTGGGCTGAACCAAGGGGAGTGTCTGACTTGTTTGCTTTAGCCTAGTTATCTTTTTGTGGTGTCAGGGTATTGTATATGAAAATAGAAAGAGAAAGCCAAACTGTAGAATAAACTGCAGAGAGGCAAAATAATTTGACATGTGCATTTGCTTTCCCAGAAAAGAAGAATGTTAGCAGGTTTGAGTTGTTAAAGAAGTTCTATGTGGAAAAAACACCACATGATTAAGAAATCGTATGTATGTTTGGTGGCATTTTTGTTTTCAGAAATAGAAAATATAAAAAAGACAATTCAAGTGTGATTTTTTTCTTTCTGTTTGAGAAGTTAGACATGCTGTTGGTCATGCTGGAAGCAGGGAGTAAATGCTGCAGCTTCTACTTACTTTATCTTGACCTGTTGGTTCATCAAAGTCACCAGCAGGACGCAGCGGCTCACAGGCTCCGGGAGGGGGTTGGCGTAGGAGATCTCCAGAGACACAGCTTTGTTCACTACAACCCTCCGAGGGATCTGAAGGACAAAACACATTCCTGGTCATTCACTGGTTACACTTTCCTGGAGTCAGAATTCTGTGGAGCTGCAAGTGGCATTTAGCTGACAAACATTAGCTTTCCTAATGTTTGAAGCTGGATGTGGCTTAGCTAAATAGTGCTGTCAAGCTGTCTGCAGTATTTTGTGCATAATTTCAGTGAAATAGAGCCCTGGCTACACAGACATGTCCCATGAAACCTGTCTGATCTTTGGGTTGCTGAGTAGTTTTTTTCTTTTTTTGGCATATCATTGATTAGGATTAAAGTGCTAAAACAGTATGAACTGGCTCTAGCACTGGTTAGAGTTAAGGGTTTAAATCTGTATTTTGGCAAAGTTCTTTAAGGACAACACAAACACTTGCCAATACTTGGAATGAAAACAAGTACTGTGGAACATAAGGCAGTGGCTTGTGACTGGGAAAAAAAGAAGGTAACAGAGCTGTTCTGAAAAATGGGGCAGATTCAGGCCAAGGTTCAGAACTGGCCTCTCATGTCCCTACTTTCTCAATTTAAGCAGGCAGAATTTTGGAACAACATCTGAAATGGCAGCCTAAAAGTAATGCATTTATCCCCAGATTCTCATCTTAAGATCTGAGCTCCAGATCTTTTAGTGTCTGTTCAGAACATCAGGGAGAAAATTGTTCACCTTAATGATGATGTTTGTGTCCTCTAAAATGATTGTCTTCTCCACCAGCAGCCTCAGCCCGTGTGTGCGCATGACTTCGCACAAAGCAGTGACTTGGATCCTTTTGTCAGTAGTCAGATATCTTCCATAATGAGTATAAGGGATCTTTACCCGGATTTGCTTCCCTGGAATTCAGACATATATTTAGGAACCATTATATTTTCAAAGAAAGCTACGGAAAAGAGTTATAGTGAGGGGTTTTATTAATTACTGAAGAGAAAAATGATGGCAGTGGAATTTGTTTATATTTCCTTCTTGTGAGACTGGTTGTGTATTTCCCTCTTCTGGTGACCTTTTTCTACTTTAACCCATTTGACCCTTACAGTTTTGAATAGAGGATTTTGGCCTGAAACTGAGGGAGTTTGCTCATCTGCATTTCACTGGATTCCTGACCCTTTGTATTTCTAATGATTAGAGGTATAACCATTTTAATCTATTCCGTCCTTATATCCTCTTTATTTTACCTCAGTCGAGAAGAAAGTTTGGGTCAAGTTTCACAGAGATCCTTTTCAAGTGACCTGGTCAGCTGCTCATTGTAGTCCTACAACTTTTCTGCTGTGTATGGAAAAAATGTTTATCTTTGTAGCCCCTGGGGATGAAAAAGATCTCTATAATAATTTCAATAGTCTTGACTCTTCAAAAGAGAGACAGAGTTTCACTTTAACTTTTAAACTTTTTCCTAGTTGATTTCTTTTCATGTGTTGCCTGTTGAGTGCCAGAAGGCACGCATCAAATTTTCTTTATTTGTTAAGAGTAAGATGTGTTCCTGTGTAATAATCACCACACACACGCACATATATATATATACATATAGAAACCATGACACATACACATATGTATAGTGCTGCTTCTGGAACTATAACATAAGTGTAGCCTTCTATGTAACATTTCATGAGACATCCAATTAATGCTTGAACTAGTAAAAGTTTTCAGAGGGAAAAAAATAATGGAAAATGTACTCATAAACCATGCTATGAAGAGGTGGAATGAGTAGATGCACTACAAAGCTGATATAGGTATGATACTGATGTTTCTTCCTTCATGAGGCTAGGAAGAGAGCTATATTGGCTCCTTAGGGACATTAAAAGTTACCTTGTTTAGGACCAAGCTCCACAGAAGTGGCTGCCTTCAGGATCTCTGCCACTGCTCTCCTTGTGTACAGGATGGTTGAGGCACTCATGTCCACCCTCACACTCTTGCGGTCAGAGGAGAGGTTGCTGAGGACCAGGATTAGGTTAATGTCTTTGCCAAAAACTGGAGGTTCGGCCAGCTTGAATTTCCCAGCGATCCCAGGGTTTCTCATTGTCTCTGAAGGTCTTCCCTCGGGGGAGTCTGTGCGTCCTTCTGTGACACTTGTTCCAAGTATCTTAGCCAAGGCCTTTTTATAAACTCGTCTTTCCTCGGAAGAACCTGGTGGAAGCAGAGAACCAAGTAAAATTCTAGTTCTGTTGCAAATGCACTTCCTCTGTGTAAAGGCTTTCAGACCAATACAGGGTAACAGCATCACTCAGAAATATGCAGTACTTAAAAGCTCCCCATATCTTCATTAAGCCTCCATTCAGATTTTTCACAAGGGATATACGGTTACGAGGTGAATAAATCACTAAAATGAAATATGATGCATTTGTATTTGTTTAGGATGTGAGATTTCTTTTTCTCTGGTCAGAACATGCAGTTGTGTGCTAAGTGCTACTCTGCTTATCTGACAACAGCCAGCCTCTGTATTAAATATGGTTGCACTAAAACACTGAGGAGTGAAACCCTGAGGATTTGTCTGCCTTGGGTAGTAAAATGTATTTTATAGCCCTGTTTTGTGTATGCATTAAATTTTACACTTCTGTGTAAGGGACTAAAGTATATTTTGTATTTTCCCTTAATAAGGAAGCTACTAAATGCACAAACCAGAAATATAACACGCACTGTATTAAGAAAGTAGTCTGAGAACACTGGCAGAAATACCTTCTAAAGGCGGGGGAGAGATGCTCAAACAAAGCAGGTTACCCATTCTAGCTTCCCAGCACCAAGGATTCAGTAGGCAGTAATAGGAGATAATTTGTGATAATTCCTTTACCTTCTGGATATTTGTAGTTAGCAGTGACATCCACACGGCCATTGCTGCCCACAGCTTTGGTGCTGATGGACCTGCCAATGATTTCAGTATCACAATAAACTCTTTTCTTAGTTCCATCATTGTATACAATCCATCTGTTGCAGTCGGCGTTCACCTCTGAGTACACAAACAAGGTGTCGTAATCCAGGTCTACTTCACCTTCTTTGATGGCTAAGACAGATGCAGGGCCACACTGAAAAATTCCTAAAATGTGAAAAAAAAAAGGTTACACTTTATTAGTTGTGCTCAGTTTGGAGAAGGACTCTTAAGTCAGGCTGAGAGCTTATGCTGTTACCTCTGCTCTGTTCTTGTGGAGTTGCATCTAAAACCTGCCACCCACTGTATGATCTTCCCAGGTCTGGGCGAATGAACCAGCTTTCATTCCAGACATGATAATCCCTGGAGACAAAGAACAATGTCTAAAAAGCACAGTAATACAGAGTCATGCAAACTTCCAATTGGAGAAGTGTAGTGAATTTTTAACAGATTTTTCTTAACTCTAAACTGAGACACAAACTGTCAAGTTACAGTACCTCTTTCAAAGGACAGATTTACTGCCTGCTTTTGAGGTATGGACCTCAGGGCAGGGAGGGAGAACATCATGAAGTATGTTGTTTGGTTGGTTTTTTCCCAAATGGATGTCTGCAGTATTAATTTAGATGGTTGTGTTACATTTTGCCCACTCAGTTGCTTTTGTACTACTAGTGTTCATGTTTTTAAGTCTCCTAAATCCTCTCTATTGTTGTTGGTGAGATGGAAGAAATTATATTTACCATGTGGAATCCTTGCTGATATTAAGACTCCTTCCAGAGCTGTCATAGTACTTGTCGATACTCAGGTTTCTATCCACGTCATGGGCAGAGTTAAAATTTGAAACCAAACGAGTTGGAATCCCCAAGCACCTCAAAACTGAAATATATTTTATAAAAAAAACCAAACGAGCAAGAAATGCAACAGAACCCACACAGCCTTAGTTCAATGATTACAAATATCTGAGAAAAAAGTGTCTAAATATTTTGTGATTCTTCAGCATTAGTGGTGTTCACAGCACTGTTCCTCTTGTAGAAATTATTGCTTTGTGGTTTTGATAAAACTGGAGGTCACGGATGCCTCCATTTCACCCCAGTCCTGTGTTCTTACAGCTTACCTGTACACATCACACCTGCAAAAACCCAGCACTGGCCATACTGAACAGGCCTGTAGTTGTCTTGACGCCATTTCTTGAGGATCACCACGCTGCCATCCCATCTGGATGGGTTCTCATGCGAGTGGAAACTTCCTTGCCACTTTCCCAGGAGAACTCCATTGTCGTTATCATTTCCATTGATCTAAAAAGGAGCCAATGGACAGAATGCACGAAATTAATTGTGTGTAATGCACTATATCTAGTTTATTATATTGCTTAGGATGCAGGTGGCTGAGTCTCAGTGGTGCTTTCTGCTTTCTCATGTGGGATTTGGGTTAAGTTGTCCATTTCTTACCATAGAACTGATTACTCGGCCCACATATTTAGGATCTCCTCTTCGTGACACATCCATGGCTGGGTCCTGACGATAGTACAGGCTCAGATCAAGCATGGTGAGGCAGATGTTTAGAAGATCTTGAAACTGTGAATAGACAAGATAATTTTTTAAGAAAATGGGTGGTTTCACAAACAGAATTAAAGGATTTTCTACTGCAGTTCCTCCTTTCTGAGATATTCCAGCACGGAGGTGATAGGGACAGTGGGGCACACTGTTAGACACACTGTGAGCAAACCACAAGTAAGGCTACCCAGATTTGTACAGTCGTTATATTAACAGCAAATAATGATAAGAGAAATGCTATTGGAGGCAGAATGAGAGGCCAGATGAATTCCTTGTGACTTACCTGTCCATAATACCACCCTCTTGCTTCAATGTACCTTGCATTGCCCACAAAGATTATTCCATTTTCATTTAGAACATATTCTTGTCTCTCATTTTCATTGGACATGTAGACATCATCACCTGAAAACCAAGTTGGGCAGACTTAAAGCTGAGAATACCAGCAACGTTTCAGAAACATTTTTGTCTTGATTTAGCAAGGAGAAAACTTCTATTTGCAAAACAGAATTGTTACAGCTCCATGAACAGGTACAGTTCAGTGATAATGTCTGTTATTGTATATGGCCAGGGGAGGTGTGGGGGGATGAAAGAAGGATCCATATTATATTACTTAACTTTTTTCCCCTACTTTTAGGATATCCTTGTGCATTATCTAAATGTCCCCTATCTGCACATTGTGTTTTTGTGAGGAAGGTGGAGAAAAGTCCAGGCTAGCTCACCACATTTTTCTGTCTTCTCAGGGTAGTTAGAAGTGGAACAGATATTTGAAAGGAGCCACACAGATGGCATTTTTCTCTCTTTTCCAGATGTATTTGCCTTGTTTTAAGATTCCTAAATGAAGACTTTTGCTTGACTGATCCAAAGTTCTATCAGGAATGTTACTGGGATAACCTGCTCAGCCATTCACTTGGATTTCATTGTTCCTCATTGTTTTTCCAAGTTTATGGCACAGTTTGTAGCTGCTATGAAAGCATTGGCTCCCACAGAGGTCTAGGTTGGTCACTCTTTAGATAGCAATATCTGCTTAGCTTTGCTTTTAATTCCATAATGTTTAAAAATATTTTCTGAAAGGTTCAGGATTTCAGGAAATACATACAAAAAGATCAGTTTTTCTATTTTATTGAATCAACTTCTTTACCTTCCTATAGGAACTTCCCATCCTTCCCTTCCTGCAAATAAAAAGATTGCAATTTATTTTTAAAATTGTATCATGTGATAAAAATCTATTTTTGTGGTTGTTGTCCACACTTTTTAAAAATAATATCGTTGTTGATTCCTGAGGTTTTGGGGTAGCATGGACATGGAGACCTGTGTGCAGTTTCAGGGGTTGCACTTCGAGGTGTGGGCCAGTTGGAAAGAATGGGAGGAGCACTGAGAATGCTCAGCATTCCTGAAAATCTGAAGTATGAATTAACTCAGAATTATTTTAGGTAGGGAAAAAATGGGGGTGAGGAATGGGGCAAGCATTGTAATCAATTCCAGAAATTCTTGTGAAGAGAATGGGGCAGGGGGAAATAAAATCTATTCTTGGTGTCTGTCATGTGTAGGATGAGGAATTATATGCTACAGTCAAAGCAGGAAAGATTTGGTTAGTTAATAGGATAAAGTTCTAATAGAATGGCTTGTGTTTAATTGGAGGGAATTGCCAGGGGAGGTACTGGAGCTTCCCTAATGGCTGGTCATTAAGAAGGAATTCAAGACCTGTCAGGAATGACCTAAGTGCTGAACTGAACCTGCCTTAGAGCCCTGGTGTGAGACTAGATGACTTTCTAAGATTCTTCTAGCCCTGTGAGTTGATTATTCGGAGCAATCTAAATGTCCTTGTATAATCAGCTGAAGAACATTTCCTTTTTTCTAAGGTTTATGTACTCTCAATAAACCTTTATAGCTTGCTAAACTAGAATATTTTTTTTTTGGTCCAAAAGGTTTTTCATGTGTTCATTTATCCTAGTAACCCTTCACTGAACATGTTTTAATTCTTGTCATCTCATCCAAAGGCATTAACATTTAAATCTGACTAACTGTTTTCTCTTACACAGCTTAAGATTGCATTTTCCTTTTTCAGGGCCATTTCACATTGGTTCTTGTTCTTTGATTAACAAGGGCTTTTGCATTCCTCATGATTTCCAGATGATAAGTCTGTCACTGAAATCATTGTTATTTCTCCCTAGAGGTATGGTCTTCTATTTCCTATTACTATATCTTATTTCTTCTCACCTTCTCCAGTCTCTAAGGTCAGCCAGTTATTTCTGTGTGTTGTCCCAGTCCATCTGTTCATGGACAATGCTGTTTAATGTCAGCATGTCAAAGTCAGTGATGAACTATTTGACCTGAGTGTTTTTTCAGATGACACTTAAGGATCCACTCTCTAGTAGCTTTTCTCCAATCCAGTGCTTTTCCTTTCTCTGGTCCTGACTGTTTTCTTATAAGTAGTTCTTTTCTGTTATTACAGTTGATGAACTAATTTCTGTATTCCCCAGCTTAAAGCCCAACCTCCCACCTGGAACCCTATCTACAGACCAGATTTGCCATTTATCCTTTGCCCAGAAAATAAATTTCCTATTTCCCTTCTGCTATGACACTTACAGTAGTGGGAACATACCCTCAAACTGAATCTGTTCCTGTTTTTCAGGATCAGGGAGCTATTCCAACTCTGCAGAACTTATTCAGCAGCATCCTCCATTCAGCATTAAGGATACTCCCTTTTATCTGTCAGTAGTCATTGCATCATCTGGTAAATCTGGAGGACTCTTCCACAAAATCATTAGTTTAAAATTGTAATGGGCACAGCTTAGTTTTTCTCAGTTTTCATCTGAGAAGAGTTTGGTCTCTTGGGTACCATTGCTATGCTGGTGTTCCAGTTCAGGAGCTGTCAAATATTGCTGTCCCTCCAGTGTGGTTTCCCTCAATTACAAGTTACACACAAATTATTTTTCAGGGGCTTCTGGGGAGGTTTTTCCCCTCAGGACTGTCTATGCAGAGATGGTCTGAGTTTCCTGAACATATTTGTATAATTATTTCTGCCTTCCAGGACTTGCTGGGCTAATTAGCAGCTTTTTTCATCTTGGCTATTGACGTATTCCTTAGTGGCTCTTGACTAACATATGGTCAAGGGAAAAAGTAGTGGATGAGTGTGGCTACTTTTCTCATATAAGTTGTTTACTCACTGGGATGGCTTAGAGTTCTCTTCACTCTAGAGTGTCATGTTTTCAGGCCAACCCAGGTTTCTAGACTATTGCAAAGTTGCAAAATATGAGGTTAGAAATTTGCAGTCTCAGGATGTTGCAGAAGAAATGCAGAAATGAAAACATGGAGCAACAAGAGTTGTCCATTTTCAGCCCAAAATGAAAAATATGGGAATTGGACAGGAGCCAGCAGTGTGTGCTTGTAGCCCAGAAGGCCAACCACATCCTGGGCTGCATCACCAGAGGGGTGGGCAGCAGGTTGAGGGAGGGGATTCTCCCCCTCTACTGTGCCTTTATGAGACACCATCTGGAGCACTGCATCCAGTTCTGGGGTTCTCAGCACAAGAAAGGTGTGGACCTGTTAGAGCCTCCAGAGGATGCCACAGGGATACTCCGAGGTCTGGAGCCCTCTGCTCTGGAGACTGGCTGGGAGAGCTGGGGGTATTCTGCCTGGAGAAGAGAAGGCTCCAGGGAGACCTCATTGAGGCTTTCCAGTACTTGAAAGGGGCTTATAAAAAGAAGAGAGAGCAACTCTTTACATGGACTGAGAGTGATAGGACAAGGGGGAACTGTTATAACCTAAGAAAGGAGAGATTAGCTGTTAGGAAGAAATTCTTTACCAGAGGGCAGTGATGCACTGAAGCGGTTTGCCCAGAGAAGCCCTTGTCTACAGAAAAAGTGATCTGCTTGTTTCTGAAGAGTCTATGATATAACCCCATAGCACATTTTGTTAGGGTAAAAAGGAGGTGGGGTGGTGGCAGCAGCTTTTTAGTGTAATGAAACCAGATCTCTGAGCACACAGCTGAGATTGCAGCAGCTGGTGACCCAAAGAGAGACAGCTTGAGGGAGCAGCTCTGTGCAGGTAGGAAAGCAACAAGGTCAGTTGTGTTCGACAGCAAAGGCACTGGCACCTACCTGGGCACCAAGGGTTGAAGAGTAACACAAACTGGCCCAGGTATCTGGAGAAGATCTTGTTCCCTGAGGTGACCCGGAGGGTGAGGTTGTATCGCCCGATGACAGCATTGGCTGGGCTGGTTATTGTAAAGTTCATGGATCCAGAATCGCTGGGTCCTTGGGCAGCACTCCAGCCACTGCCCCCTCCCTCAGAGAGGTTAAATGCAGCCCTTGTGCGATGAGATTCCGAGGGGGATGGCCCTGCCAGAAAGAAGGAGTCACTGGTTTCCATTCCAGAGTGTGGTTTCAACATTAACCTCACACTTGAAACTGAGCATTCTGGGGTGCGGGAAGCACTAAAAATACATGCAGAAAAATTGCCTCCCTAAATAGAATAAGGAGACAAATGCAAGGAATAAAGATTATAATTCTCTGACGATGGATTAAGCTATGGGAATGTTACCTATTTCAGTGACAAATCCTAGGCTCTCCCCATTCTGCCTTGGTCTGTTAAAGTACAGGGTGATGTTGAAGGCTTGTCCTCGCCTCACAGTCAGCTCGGTGTTGGCATATCTGTTGGTGTGGTGGTTGGCTGCATTCACTGATGGCTGCCAGCTGATGTGTGTTGGGGTCAGATCTGTAAAACACCAGAGAAGTCACAAAGAAGCAACTGGCATGAGGTCATTTGCTGTTTAGTGGCATGATGAGGTTACTAAGAGCAATTACCTCTTGTGGGAGGAAGTACAACTAAAAAGCAGATGCCCCATTAAATTAAGTCTATTGGTCGGTAATAGAAATCTTTCCTTGGGTTTTGTTAAAGAGCCCTCTTACAGAGTACTTACATACTCCTGTACAGTGCTGGATGCTGTTTTACCACTGGACTTAAAAAAAAATTTACAGGGGCAAATTGGTGTCATTTCATAATCAGCACCAAATAAAGTGGCCTGTAGCCCCTCTACATTTTTAACATACATATTTTTAGGATCACAGGAATGGCAATTAGGACATCTTACTTTTCCTGCTTAGATTCTGATGCCATTTGGCCTAGATGCAAGGAAAAATGCATAGTGAGAGATCATCTGTCTTATATGGGTGAACAAGAGGTATTTGAGGACATGCTGAAGCTTTTGACAAATCAATCTGTCTGTCTGGATCTAGCTCTGTTCAAGGTGACAACTGGACCACTGGCATTCCTGTTCTAGTAGGCAGTAACTTCATGTCACAGAAGAATTCTGACCTGCAGTGTGCTTGGAGTTCTCTCATACCGTGTCCTCCTGCACATTTGCTGTTATTATGGGCTGTGGTTTAAACCCCGTAAAGTGGTTCCTGACATCTCAAATGCTAAACTACCTTTATGACAAGCAAATATGTATATGATCTTCCTTGCAAGATTGTTTTCCCTTCCCTGTTCTGTTGCCATGCTCAAACCTGAGCAGTTATGCTGTCTTTGGGAATGCTGAGAAGCACCTTCTGTGTTTGGATCTGCCCTGGGAGACTCTACAAAATACACCTGGAGCATTGTGTTTCAAGTTTTGACAAATGCTCAGGGCAAGTACCTTGGTGAAGGTTCCTCCAAGTAATTTTTATTAATGTCAGTATCATAAATGCAACGAGGTTGGGGGTGGGGGGAGTGGGGACAGGATGGGGGCACATGACCACCACCATTTTAAAGGGAAATCAAAGGAAAACAATAATAACAACAAAAAGAATAGGATGGAAAGGATGGATTAATGCCTATGCAATATTATTGTAGGGATCTTCAAACAAGCTTCTAGAGCACACCATGGAGCTTATCAGTGAAATACTAAGTCAGATCTGAAACAATATAGGTGCATATTAAACCACAATTTACACCTAATCCTTGAAGAAGCGATAAAAGTAAAACTAATTTATGAAAAAAAGTGTTATAATTAAATTCAAGGAAGAACTGGGGTTTTTTTGGTAGTTTAAGACCACAAAGAGGTAATGTGAGAAAGTACTGATGGACTGAAAAGGAGAATTTTTAGTATGAATAATGGGACAACAGTGAACTGCAGTTAGCTGCTGCTCTCCCTGCAGAGCTGATTTGTAAATGTTTTTTCCATTAAATGAGGAAGAACCCTGCTTTGCAATTGCCCAGCTCAATAATCATCTTCATTTTAACCTTGAAAAAGCAGAGATACTGTCATTACTCTTTTCCTTTGGTAGGGTTTTAATGCATCTTTGAATTCCCATCTATAGGTTCCATGCTCACAGCTCCATTAGAATGGATTACACAAACTTTTTTTAATACCAATCATAACACATCTCTGAAAAAGCATTTTAAAAATGGTGGTTTTTGAAGTAATGAAAATTTCTTTTCTCCTCCCTATCCCAATATCCTTTGTTTAGCTCAAGAATTACTCTCAAACAAGTCTTAACAATAACAACATTAAAATTTTGAAAAGGAAGTGCAAGAACAAATTACAAGGTAAAATATCCTTCAGATAAGAAATCTGAGCAGATACCTACAGGGCATGAATCCTGAGGAAACAGCCCTGAGTAAGTACCTGCTGAAGGGAAACAAATGACTTGCAGAACTCACCTGCCATTCCCTCAGCTTATGAGAATTGCATACAAGTTCCACTTTGTTCTTCAAGGATGTCCAAGTCAAATCAATCATAAAAAGAACAAACCCAGCAATCTTTTTGTGCTGTCAGCTGAAATTTGAGAGAAGGGAGAGGTACTTAGCAGTTGTTATTAATACCTGTAAAGTTGTCAAACGAATTAACTGGTTCCTATAATATATGTCTGTCTAATGCCAGAGTTCCTACTCAATGTGGGTGTAATTATGGGAGGAGATACCAAAATTATTTACTCAGAGGAAATGCATGCTCTTGAATCCCAAGACAAAAAGAACTTCCTACAAAGATAATAGGTGTGCCATGAATAAGTTATCTTTAAGGACGAGGAAATGGGCAGCATGGTGGGATGTAAAAGCTGTCTGAAGGGAAAAGGAGCATTTCCTGATGACTTAACTTCCATGTTGGTTAATATCACTTCTGGGTTTGTCCAACAGCTGTGGGTTGGTTTCAGAGGGGTTTTTTTGTCTAATATTATCTCCACTACCCTCTGACATATAAAATTATAAGCTTCCACTAGAAACAAATATCTGTTTACCTGTTAAGTTAGCTCCATCTATTAGTATTTCCCAGAAGTTTTATTTCAAAAAGAACTTGCAAACTAATAACTTTGAGTACTTTTTGTCAGCACAAACTTTAAGCCTTTCTGTTTTAAAAACTCTTACTATATTTCTTTTTGGATTTATGAATGTATTTATTTTTGGTTTTGTACCATCACTTTGTAAAAGAGTACAAGTAATAAAATTATGTAGTTTTGAAGAGGATTATCTCCTTAAGATTCTGCAGCCCCAGTGATCATGTTTTAGCACTCAGTAAAGACTTAAAAATAAATTAGTCTGAATTTTAAGTTACAGTGAAAGAAAAACAAACTAAAAAAGCAGCAAGTTAAGCTCCAGCAGCTGTTTCTAAGGTAGATTTTACAAAGGCTTCTTGTACCTTTTTGAGAAACTTTGTTTTTGTACTACAAAGACTAAGAGCACTTACTAATATGACAGTCATGCCAGCCAGCCCTATCCCAAAGAAAAACACTGAAGCTTTTCCCACTAGGCAGCAGTATCTATCACAGCACATCTCCACTTACATTATAATTCAGCAGTTCTTCCGTCCCTTGGAAGTTTCCAGGATGTTCAGGCTGTCAAGACTTGTTCCGGGAATCACCTCAAATGGGTTTGATTGCTCTCCAGAGCTATTTCAGTTGGTTTTTTTCTCTTTTCCTTAATTCATATTCCTTGGAAACCATAAGAGCCACAAGCCTCTGATGTTACCTGATCTTCACACACAGCCCTAGTGACAAACCGCATCGACCAGTTCTTAAGTTCAGGCGTTCAGTACTTACAGTGATTGCCTCAGATGTTACACATTGCTCCCACTGGCATTTGACTATTTCCTTTCTTCTTCCTTGCTCCTCACATACGTAATTAAGTCTCAGAACACTTTTTCTGTCTTGGCTGCAACCACCTCCTTTACCTCTGCAAGGCACGCCCACAGTGGTACTCACCGAGCCACCAGAACCTCTCTCAGACTGGCCTGCATCCCAAACTGGTACCTGCCAGTCTCACCTTCACCACAGCAAAGCACCAGCAGCTGCTGTTGTAATCCCTTTGGAATGCAGCAGTCATGGTTCCTAAGTGACTAATGGCTGAAGGTTGTCACAGGTGTTTTTCCTAACTCCATTCCACCCACCCATCATCCAAAATGGTTCAAAAGACTTTGTTCCTCTTTTCCCCTTGTATCATATTCTTGGAATTGCCCTTCAATTTGCCAACTTTCAGGGAAAAATTTTATGATTTCATTCATCTCCTTAACAATTTTGTCTACTGTTCATATGCCCAGGGTAACTAAATCCACCTTATCTTTGTCTTGTTACTACTTTTTACTAGAAAGAGGAAAGCAGCATAAATTCCACAAAAAACCCCCCCCATTTCAGAATCTCTTCTGTGAGTCTGTATTGGAGTTGTCTTTTAGTTAGACACATTAACTTCATGTGCATGGAGTATTGCAGGGGAAGGTCTGATTTAAAGGTTTCTCCTGTTTCTGCTCATGCAATTCACTTGACTTTAGCACACTCTGGGTGTTTCACACACACAAGAGATGTAAAAAGAAGTCATTAAGCGTGTATCTACATTCTAAACTCAAGGTTGTGCTTGAGCTTGAAATCTACTGTGGTTTACTGTAGCCCAGAGGAGGCCACCAAGACAATCAGAGGGATGGAGCCCCTCTCCTGTGAGGAAGTCTGAGGGAACTGTGTTTCTTCACCCTGGAAAAGAGAAGGCTTTTGGGTGATTTAATTGTGGCCCGCCAGTATCTGAAGGGAGCCTACAAGAAAGATGGAGAGAGACTATTTACAAGGGTATGGAGTGACAGGACAAGGGGAAATGGCTTCAAACTGACACAGAGTAGGTTTAGATTGGATATTAGAAAAGAATTCTTCCCTGTGAGGGTGCTGAGGCCCTGGCACAGGTTGCCCAGAGAAGCTGTGGCTGCCCCATCCCTGGAAGTGTTCAAGGCCGGCTTGGATGGGGCTCTGAGCAACCTGGTCTAATGAAAAGTGTCCCTGCCCAAAACAGGGGGATTGGAACTAGATTATCTTTGAGGTCCATTCCAACCCAAGCCATTCTATGGATCCATGATTTACACAATGAGAACTCTTGGCTCTGGCAAGCCTTGAGGAACATCAGGAAAAAAGAGAAGCTACTAATATGGGTGCCTTGCACAGCCTCTCTGCAGCTCATCCCATTTTATGTCCATAAAATACTGACATCCTGGGACTGGCAGCAGGAAACCAGGGCAGCTGCAGGTGCCCTTCTAAAGCAATTCTGCAGGCTACAAGGACAAAAGAACTTTATAACCAATCTGACCTTGGACTCCTCAACAGTGAGAAGTCCCTGTGACAAGTCACAATACCCTGTGTAGTGTGGTGGAAGTTGGGGCACAGAGTTAAGATTTTATTGCTTCCTGGCCCAGCACTGCAATAGAGCAGCAGCTTGGCTTTCCAGCCACTTTACCTACACAGTCATTTTCAGTCAGAGCTTGACATACTCTTACACAGTTATTGCCCATAAACCAAGTCATTCACTGGGCTACCCCTACTTCACTGGAACCCATCATTTAGCCTGTACCAGTCCTCCCATAAAGGCTTTAAGTTTGCTTTACTAAACTCGAATCTAAGAGATGATTTTCTGACACATAATCTATAGTGAAGGACTCCTAACTGTTCTCAAATCAAAGTACCCTCAGGCTTAAGATTACCCTGCCTTTTATTCCCGAAGAAGACTTTCAGCAAGTGCAAAATATCAACATGCTAAAATATGTACACTGAGCTGGGCAATTACCCCAATGTTTGATGAATGGCTCTCAAATTGGACACCACCCAAATTCCTGTTGAACATTTCCTATGCCTCATTTGGTTACTGTGATTTACCAAAAAAAAAAAAAAAACCAACCCCAGGAAAAATGTCAGGACAGAGTTTGTAGCAAAGAAGGCAAAGCTAAATGACATAAATTGTGCAAGTCACCCTCACTCTTTTCTAGTATCACAGTTCCAGTAAGGAGAAACACTGCTTTGGAAGTCCACTGGATAAGGCTTTCAATATGTAATAATGAGTTTATGAATGTTTGTGCAGAGACTTCTGGAACCAGGAGGATTTAATTCCAAAGAAAGCCACACAAAAATCAGTCTCTAAGTAGAAGGTAAAATGTTCTTTTTAATAACATGGACACTCAAAACAGTAAATGAAGAATCAACCATTCCTCAGTTTATTTAAAATTACAATGTCAAATTGCAATGATTTGATGTTGGTGACCCTTTATCAGAGGAAGTGAAGATTTCTTTTGCTGATTATCTCAATGTTTTCTATACAAGATTTCTTATCACATTTTGTTCAGTTTATACACACACAGACCACTCCTTGTATATCTTCATGTTAGTTAATCACATTTACCATCTTAAAGGTCTTGATATCTGCAAATTTATCACAGGAGAAATTAACAAGTAGATGTTTGGGACCCGCCTCAGAAGGGATAAGTTTAAACTTGGTACTGGATTTCTCACTGGCTTTCAGTGGTGGTATGCTACAAAAAAGGAAACAGAGGGAAAATATAAGTTGAAAACAGGCTTATGCATCATGCTTGAGTTTCTTCACTAATCATCTTTCACCTGGAGTAAGAATTCTTATCACTTCAGAGTAAGATGGCCATGAAAAGACCACACATGACTTGGCTATCTGATAAGTATTTAAAGCCTCAAATCCATACATTAGGGCTCTCAAAAATTCATTATGCAGTAACCCAGATAAGCCCACAAAGAGGGACATAATAATATGTGAGATAAGACTTCATGCAGAACAGAGGGTGTAAGACATTACTCAATCATTGCAAAATATAATCTGAGAGCATGAAGAATGTTAATTCCAATGCCTGAATTAGAACAGATTATAGCACCAAGAAAACCTCGGTGTTTACAGAGCAGGAAATTTTGAATGGAGGTTAAAATGTTTTACACCAGTGTATTTTGTAATTCTTGGAAACTCTTGTTAATGTTTTTCCCTTACCCTGTAATATTGTCTTGTCTTGCCTGAGGATAAAATTGTATGGGATAGACAACATGAGGCTGGTAAATTCCCTCAGGAGAGCTCATAAATGATGGGATGGACCATTCCTAATTGCTCAAGTGCAAATGGCAATGTTAAGTTGCTGTGTTTGTTTGTTTGTGTTTGCTTGTGTATTCAGTTAAAGAGCATGTTCCCATATCCCAGGTATTTTCCAGAAATAACTGCCTTTGTTAGGATTTGTTGATATGCTAAGCATGGAGCAGACTTGGCTTTGTGCTTTTCAGAGGTCCCACCCTGTGAGAGCGCAACCTGTGTCTAAGCAGTACTAATTTTTGTTCCCAAAGCTGAGACTGGTGTATCTGCTTTTTACATGTATTTCTACCTGTTGGATATAAATATAATTTGTTTAGAATGCTGAGCACCCAGATTGGCACCTGCAGTCCATTTAATAAAGTGAAAAAAAAAATCCTTGTTAATATAGGTTGTAATTTGGGTAAGTATGGACAGAAATAGTCATGTATCCTATTGTTGGCCTTTGATCAGAACAAGAAGGTGCAACCTGTCTAGCCTATAGCAGAATAGACAGCCTCAGCAACATTTACAGCTTGGGTAAGCATGAATTTTTTTTCCTGGAACTGTGTGCTCCTGCTAGATAGGCAGGAAAACAAGTTCTGTCCAATTATGACAGCAATTATTTGACCTCCCAAACCGTGGAGCCAAAGCCCAGCCTAGATGAAGGGCTGGTTCATTGCTGTGTGCTTTGTTATGAGATGTTACACACTGAGTGGCCTCCCAAGTTACAGCAAGAAGAAAATGATGTCTCATCCCATAGTCCAGTTCCAACTCATCCATGCCCACATTCTTGCTCATGTATCTTTGACAGCAGAAATCAGACATTTCTCATACTTACCGTAACTCCAGGATTCCTCGGAGCAGGTCATTGCCTTCCACCTGCAGCACACAGTCCTTCACCTCTGTATTGGTAGGATTGGTAAATGCCACTTCCACAACCACCTCTTCATTCACTTTTGCTTCACCAAGTACCTGTGCAAAGAAAATCCTTGTGAGGCCAGGTTCTCAGTGGTCTTTTCTATCTGAGCCTTTTCAGGCATCAGAAGAGGAGGTATTAGGAGATGCTGTGATGGACCGTGGCAGAATGTGAGCAGAACATTTCTTTCAGGGAAGAAAGTGCTCATAAACAGCTCACTTTCCCTTTTCTCTGCCACTGCAGTTACAGCAAAGGAAATTTACCTGTATGTCGATGGCAGGATTGTCCAGGGTGATGTTTCTTTGCACGAGCACTTGAATCCCATCTTCTACATGACACAAAGCTGTGACCTGGATTGTTTTGTCTGTAGTTAACTGCTGCTGGTATTCAGGATACTTTATCTTAATGGGAAATTGTTTTTCTGGAAGGAAAAAAAAAAAGGAATTGGTACATGCTTTTATAAGCCCACAGAGCTTCATACTTAACATTAGTATTTTCCTTTTATGCTGTCACTAGGACTAGGAGGGCCTTCAACCATCACTGCCAAAATTAATTCATGCAAGTCTATCAGTTTGCTTTAGATAGATCGTGATTTTTTCAATGTTATCCCTTCTCCATTCCCTATTACTGTATTGCCTGGCTTGTTTTCCTCCCTATTGCTCTGAAAGATGCAACAGTGGGAGTTTAAGGAGTTTACTGGTGCCTCTCCAGAAGTTAAGTTACATACTAAAGAAATTAATTATTATTTCTGCTTCTTGCTAATGACTTGAAGCCTAAGATTAATACAGGATACTATCAGTTGTGATTCAATGATCTTTCACCTCACTTTAGAGATGCTGATATATCTCTTATCCCAGGCTCCTAATGGTAACATTTTCCAAAATGTGAAAAGTACCTGGGAACATGATAGTGGGACACATGCCTTGTTAATGTATGTGCAATGTAATATTTTTCTCAGCCTTTTCTTTGTAGGGATTTAAGATTGCTGTTTGTTAGAGCTTTTTCCCCCAAGCTGACCAGCCTCCAGTGCCCATTTACTGATAAAACCATTATGATTAAAAGTTATTTGAAAAATTACCTTCCTTTGGAGCCAGAGTGACAGATATGGAGTCCTTCCAGATCTCATTAACTGGTCTTCTAGTATACAGAGTACTCCATGCAGTCATATTTACATTTACAGTCTTAGCATCAGATTGTAAATTTTCAAGAACCAGAAGTAGGTTGAGATCTTTGCCAACTTCTAAAGAGCCAGCCACCTTGAATTTCCCTGAGATGTCAGGCTTCTGTTCAATTTCCTCTTGTGTCGGTGCTGTAGGATCAAATTTATCCTCAAGTCCTAGCTTCTTACGGGCTTTTTTAAAAATATCTCTTTCTTTTGCAGAACCTGTCAGGGAGAGCCATGAAAATTATCCTCAACAGTTAACATGCATCTCTTATTTTACCTGGCTGCTGGAGACAAGCTAGAAGGACGTAGTGTCTGTATTTAGAGATAAATAGACCTTCTGTTTTCCACAGCCATACCTCATTTTCTGGATCTGCAGTCAGTAATGTCACTGTCCTTCTAATAACTTTTTTTTTTTAACATAAAATCTTAAGTCTAAAGTTTCTCTTTCCCCATTTTTATCCCTTTTTATGGCTGTAACATTTAGAAATGTGAATTCTTATTTGCTAGTACAGAGAAGGCCCCAATGTTGGGGAAGGCTGATGGCACTGTGTGGTGATTTGACTCTGGCTGGCAGCCAACCATCCACCCAGCACCTCATTCCCCATTTCCATAAGAGGGGAGAAGGCTCATGGATTGAGGTAATGACAGTTTAACAGGGAAAGCAGAAGCTGCCCATGAGCAAAGGAAAAAGAGAAACACAAATGGGCACAATCAGACCCAAAGGACTGACAAGGTGCTGTGCTCTTGGACCCTTTGAAAGAGTTTCTTCTCCTGGGCCTAAGTGCTGGTTTAGCTTAGGTTTCTGTAACAGGCCTTTCATCCTGCAGACAAATAACTGAACTGTAGCCTAGTTCTCACTAAGCAGAGGCAGACATTGCATGTCAGCAATAGGCAGATGGAACAGTAAATGCTTTCTTTGGGGATACTTGGACTTGCCTTATTTACGTCCCATAAAGCAACTCCATATTAGAAAAGGCAAGCCAGTATTTTTTTCACTCAGTACCTTTTCTTCCCTCTTCTGTATGAATCAAATAAATAAAGTATAAATTCTGCTCCTACTTTATAAAAGCACAAAATTTCCCACAAAGAGACTCCAAGTTTATATACTTTTGGGAATGAAGCAGCTGTGTGATCAGAACAACCAGTGGTTTTACTTACCTTCCTCATATTTATAATCACTGGTGACATCTACACGATCATCTCTACCAACTGCCTTTGTACTGATGGAGACACCAATTTCTGTAGATGTAGAGAATATTAAAGTTTTCTTTCCAGTTGCAGAGTCATAATTCCAGTACATACAGTCTGCATTCACTTCTGCAAACACGAATGGGCAGTCATAGTCCAGATCTACTTCTCCTTCTTTGATGGCATACCGTGAGGCAGGACCACACTGATAAATTCCTACAGCATCAAGGAAAAAGAATTTAGGCATAATTAGGTCTTTGACAGTAAGCAGATTATTAGACAGATATTTATCACTGACTCCTGAATTACCCAATGCTGCTGTCCCATTCAAGCCCTTTCATCCACATAAACCCTCATACCAGGCCAGTCATCAATGTATCTTGTGTTTACTCTGAGAGTACACTTGATTTTTTTATATTATCCCTTAATTTTCAATGGCCTTTGATACCTACATTGGAAATACAGGAATTGCTGTAAAAACTGCTCCTGGAAGTCTAGCTTCTTTCTTGGCATCCACAGATGATCTGAAGCTAATGCAACCGATAAAGTATTTTCTTCTGCAGCTATTTCTGAGCAGGTTGACAAATTGCTTTTACAATGATTTTACTTTTTTTCCCCTTCTCTCTAAAAGTGACTGACTTTATAATTTTTCAACATTATTCCTGAAATAAAATTTGAATACCTCCACTTTGTTCTTGGGGAGTTGCATCCAGAACTTGCCATCCACTGTATGAGGGGCCCAAGTCGTTGCGTGTAAACCAGCTTTCATTCCAGACGTGGAAATTCCTGTGTGCAAGAATGAACAAAGTAAGCCACTAGTATGTATTCATGAGTTCCTGTCCACATCCTTTAATCAGCCATTTTAGTTAAATGGATCAAATGCCTTCATTTGCACAGGTTCTTATCTGAGACTCACCACTTCTACCCTGACCCTGACTACATTAACTAGAAAGGTGCTGAAAATTGCATTGTGGAATAAATATAAATGCTCAAGGGCAGAAAACAAATTTGTGAAATTATACAAAATGCCTTGAGAGGCTATTCTTCTCCAAAAGCTATGGGCCCATGCACTTCCTTAGTTATAGCTGGTTTCTTTCTGGCACAATGCTACAGTTATACATGTCACTTATATTTAGAAGGGGTCCAGAACAAGAAGGGGAGTAAACAGTCAAAAAATGAGGGACTACTGCTCTTTGCTGAATGCAAGCTTGTTTGAACTGCATTTGATGCTTAATAGAAGCAGTAGTTAAATTATTTTCACTGCAAATGATACCACTACAAGAAAAGCAAATAAAAAAAAAAAGGCAGGAAAGCTGTCTCTGTTGAACTTTTACAGTTTCATGTGAACTGGTTTTGAAGAAGAGTTTCAAACTAGGTTAAGTCCCCACTGTTTGATACATCCAGTGCAATATTGCAAATTTTCAATCATCTGTGGTGTCGTATCTGTAACTTTGCCTGCCCTGGCTTCAATTAGCTGTTGTAATTTGGGTCACAATTCTTTCCTTAACTGAGAAAGAATGAAAACACCAAGTCTGGTACTATTATTTTGTAGTATTTTTTTATTGATCGTCTCTGTGTGTGTAGTAGTTTTTAAGGCAATTTTTAAGAAGATAAAGCATTTGCCATTAGAAGCTATGCTCTGCACCTGAGGACACTATAGGCATTGACAAGCTCTAATATTAAATATTGAGCCTTACCATATGCTGTCAGCTCCCCTCTCCAAATGATTTCCATCTGCATCATAAAATTCATCCACACGCAGATTTTCATCTGCATCATGGGCAGAACTGAAGTTTGTAATTGTACGAGTGGGAATCCCCAGACATCTAAGCACTAAAGAGTGAAGAGAAAACCACAGTCAGGAAGCAATATTTCTGCAGGTTTCATATAGCATAGTAATGTCTTCAGAGACTTCCATATAGGAAGTATTATTAGTGCTTCATTTAACAGAATCTGTGCAATGTCAGTCATGTGTGTGACATAAAACATACCTGTAGTCAATACTGCTGCAAAAACCCAACATTGTCCATATTTAACAGGTTTGAATCCTGATTTCTTCCAGCTTTGCAGGATTTCACCACTTCCTGTCCAACTGCTGGGATTTTTACCACCCTCATATTTTCCACTCCAGTTTCCTAGCACCACCCCTAGGTCATCATTGGCGTTGACCTGAAAAGATATTCACTAAATCTATGATGAGGTAAATTAAGAGTTTACTACCTGTCTGAAAGGGGCCTGGGAGTTACAGAAAATGCCATATTGAATTTGAGCCAACAGTGCTCCCTCCTCAAAAAGGGAAAGCTCACAGTAGACAGCACTGGGAAAAGTGTGACCAGGAGGTTGAGGGAGGTTGTTAACCCCCTTTAATTATCCCTAGCAAGGCTGTGCCAGGAGTCCTGTCTCTAGTTTGGGGTCTCTCAGTTCAAGGGGATGTTGAGACACTGAAGAGGACTCAGGAGGGAGGGCTACCCAAATGGTCAGGGGTCCTGGAGCACACAATCTACAGGGAGAAGTTGAGTGCAGTGGCCTAGTTCTGTCTGGTTAAGGAGGGTGGGGGGAATGTAAAACCAGCTTAAAACCATTTGAATGTGTGTTCTAACAAACCTTTCTCTTTTATATACCAAGAGGCAACAGCAGAAAGCTGCAGCTTGGGAAAATCATATTTGACATAAGAGACAAATTCCTCATTAGGAGGGTAGTGCAGCTCTGGACTGCTCACCCATAGAGGTGGCAAATCCATGGCTGAGCTGATCTACAGTAGTAGTACAGAAGTACCACTGTACTTCCACTTCAAATGGCTGGCTGGACTAAAGACCTCCAAGGAACTGGTCCCTCAACCACCCCATGTCTTATATTTTCAGTTCGACTCCTGGATATCAAAGTGATAAGTATCAGAACTACCCCAGAGGAGATAAATCTAGGAGGCTCAGATCAGATGACCATGTAGGGGTTTCTCTGGCCCATACTTCACCACCCATAATATCTGGTGCATACAGAGGCCTAAAATTCTCTAAGAAATGTCTTCATATTTACTTTCATTGACTACTTTTAAAGGACACTTAGTAGTTTGGACTTTTTGAACATGTTGCTTACCATTGCACTGAGAACACGGCCCAGATACCTGGGGTCATGTCGGTGAGATACATCAGTGACAGGATCCTGACGGTAGTATAAACTTCGATCCATTATGGAGAGGCAAATATTGAGGATATCTCCTTGAAACTATGGTACAGAAATAAATCAGTGTTGTGGAAACACAGATTAGTCTACAAAAAATCAGGATGCAGAGAGCCATATAAGGATTGAATGTTTTTTGTTAATCACCAAATGAAGTGCTGCAGAGCTCAGCCAGGCATTACCATATAAAAATGTGGCCACAACAAACTCTGAAGATCAGAAGTCACAGAGCTTTTCAAAGCTTGTAATCTGTGGACTCGAAGCCTCTCAAGCATTGCTGCAGTACTTTACTACTCTAAGGCTACTTAGTCTTAGTAAAGACATAAAGGTGTCTGCTGGCTGCACTTCCAATGTAGAACAGGGACTAGTAAATTACAAATTCTCGTATTGATCACTGAAACAGGGCTTGGGACAAGTGCTGATTTCAACACCAGAGTCCTGCACTTCATAGATATGCAACGAACTGGAAAAAGCAGATGACCCAGTTCATGCAAAAACAATATCTGGTGACCCAGTTCATGCAAAAACATTTACCTGGCCAAAGTTCCATCCAAAGCTGCTGATACGATTTTTATTGCCTGCAAAAATTATGCCAAACTCTTCTAGCACATATTCCTCGCACTCAGCCTTGTTAGGCATGAACACATCATCACCTGAAAAACCAAAACAGAGAGATGTACAAATATGGCAGGCAAAATAAAACAAAACCTCAGGAGTCTTGCTCTCTGTCTATAAGAGTGCTAATAGATAGCCACCCTTTGCTGTTCTTGCTGCTATAAACAGATCATGCAACTCGGGATCTTCTACAATTAGAGAAAGGGGTGGGAGGTGTCTGAGTGAAGAGGGAGGTATGACACTGCCAAATCTGTGAGAAAATGGTAAATATGACTCTTTTTTTGGTTCTGTAGAGGCCAGACACACTCTTCTAAACTTGTGCAGCAGGAGGCAAGCTCTGTCAAAAGCAGAACTTTATCTTTTAGGACAGTGAGCTCTTCAGTATGTATATGCTACAGAGCTGATTTTTCATACCAGAAGGTCCTAAGAAACTGTTAGACACATTTTTTTTTGGTCACTGATACATTATGTTGTCAATGTTCAGCTGCTATATTAAAGTATAGATCAAATGGAGAAGCTGCAAATGTTAATGAAGCTAAAAGCAACTTTGGTCTTTAGAGGAATTTCGACATGTTCATACCTGAAGACCAAGGGTTAAAAAGCAGAACAAAAGTGCCAAGACTTGCTGGAGAGGAGCTGCCAAGTTGAACACTCAGCTTGTAACGTCCAATGACAGCATTATGCGGGCTGGAAATGGAGACGCTCACAGAGTTGGAACTGGTGGACTGTAGAACTGCACTCCAGCCCTCCTTGCTCACTGTGCTGGAGATACCAAATGTGGCCAGGGTCTTGGTTGCCTTTGAGGGTTTTGGACCTTTTAAGAAAAACAAACAACATTTCTTTTTCCATGCCTTGCTGAAATAGAGATTTAGTCATCAACAAACTCAGCAGGGATGTAGCCCTCCCCTCAGATGAATTTGTGCCGTATATTGGCAACTGAAGGAAGCTGTGGCTGCTTACTGAGGTAGGAGTAATACAACAAACACCTCACACAGTTCCATGGCTATGTGAGCGAGCATGTTGGCTCTGAGGTATTCTCTTGCTGCTCTGTAGTGCATATAAGGCCAAAAGAATATCCTGAGGCAGCATTACTCTCTCTGTGAAAGAAGCTGGGGGCCATACCTGTTTCTGCAAGGAATATTAAATTTTGCTCAGGCTTTTCTGTTCCATTGAAGGTGATACTGAAGGCCTGTCCTCTCCTCACAATCAGTTCTTCACTAGAAAATTTACTTGTGTGGTGTTCTCTTGCATTTTCTTTCAGATGCCAGTTGGTACTTGGCTGCGTTGCAGCTAGAAAAAAATGAGAAGAGCAAGAAAACTTGAGGGTACATCCAAAGAAGAAGGAGCACAAACACACTCTGAAGAATTGCTTATTACTTTCTACAGGTAACTGGTAACTATGTGAGGCTTCCACCAAAATTAAAAATAATTTAGATGTGAGCTTTGTTTTTCTTAAAGAGACTCCATTTTGCATAGGCTGTTAGAGATTATCTGCATAATTAAATATAGGAGTAGTATATCCTGTACTAAAGGAAAATCAGAAAGGCATCTAAGAGAAAAGAAACCTGAGAGAATTGAATATTTGTGAGTTACTTGGATAAAAATCTGGCTGAACTCAATTCTATCAAGGTGTCATTCATTCTGACATGGTGTCATCCTAACAGAGGCACAGCCTTGGTGCCTGTGAATGAGGAATAAAGAAACCTGACTGAGCTGGAAAACAGTTGTGTATTTTAAGCCATGATGCCATCTCTAGCTCCATTATGTCCCACAGCTGCCACTGTTGGAAGCACCTAACAAGAACATGTTGATGGACACTGGGCTGTCATTGGCGCTGGGAGAGGTGGCAGAATTGGAGAGAGGACACTACTAAAATATGCTGTAGAAAGTTCTTGCATGTGAACTATGGCTTCAATCAAAGGCCAGAGAATAAGCATCTGAGATTGGCTTGGATCTGACATCGTCAGAGCCTATGGAGGGATTTCTAGTAAGAGATGGCTTGATGGTTTAAATGAAGTGCAGAAGTACAGAAGAAAAAGATTTTTTCTCCGCCTGCGAAGAGGGAGAATAGGGAAGAGTAAGAGTGTGGTGCTTAGGAGTGGAAAATTGTTACCCTGTGCCATCATCGAGTAAAAAAATAATCATCCTATGTTCAACCAGATTTATTCATGTAAAGATTTTTTTACAGCATGGTCTTAAATTTATCAAGTTCAGACAAGCCTTAAAATAACTACATTGGTAGTTTTAGCAATGTAGTCACAGTCCAAATGGAGAGGAACATGGGTTTTTTACAGTATTGATGCGAGAAGCATGAATGAGTTTCTGAGGAACATATCTACTATTAAAAAAAAAATCTTCTGCAACTTAGTGGTGAAGCACATCTATTGTAGAACGAGCTGAGGGCTCAGGCAGTTTTGCCTTTAAAAAGGCAGGAGTTGGAAAATCAACATGGGATGATTTATAATAAAGGTCAGTTTGCATATCTATAAATATTAGCACATGAGCAAAAACCCACCACAGCAACAAAGCAACTGCTAAAAAACCCCCCAAATTTTTGTATACTCTCTGCCTTAACTTCAGGTTTCAGCCTTCTCTGCTCATTGCAGCCTTCCTCAGCCTTTGCAATGATACATTCTGCTTTCCTTCTTTCTCTCATGTCAGATTTGTCAGTCTATCATTTGCACTTTTCTGACAACTCCAAATAGCTGCAGACTTTCCCCTCCTATTTGCAAAATACAACATTTTTATGTCAGTTAATATACCTGTGCTGCCAAACCTTGTTCTGATAAGCTTGCTTTTCCCAAGCACACAATAAATGAAAAAATGCAATTCCCGTGAAAATCCTTCTCCTGACTCTTGATGGAAGAATTTTCTATTACTTTTTTCTTGGATCAAAACTCCTTAGAGAAGTAGTGATCTCTCAGTGTCCATTGCAGAGCTGAACATGATGTATGGATGTAAGAAAATAACTAACAGCATCACGGGATGGGCTTCCCCCTTGCTCACCTTGGCCCATATCTGATCAATACGTCCTCTGTAGGCAGCTTCTGAAGCTTCCTCTGAATGGCCTCCTCTACTTCTGCTGGCTCAAGGAATGACTGATGCCTTTCACTTCTTAAAATCTGTTTGCAATGTTTCCTCTGGGGGTGGAGTTTGAGAGGCTGCCTTTGCCCCCAGCCTTGATCTGAGCGGTGGGGCTTGACGATTTATTTTTTATTCATTTTTTTCTTCTCTCAGTCCTCACATCCTCATCTTGTTTCCTTGAAACTTAACATCTGAAGCTTGGACAATATTCATTCCTAACAGTCTGGCCACTTGTTAAGAGTTTTTCAATGTATTTAAAGTTATAAGAACTTCAGCGTTTAGCTGCTTTTCTTGCTACTATAATGATAGAGCATAACTCCTTCTTGTAAAACACTGTTTTTAATTTGAAATACTTCATGAGCAATATTTACAGGGACATTTTCTTTAAATTAATTCCCTAAATCTGTTGTTTCGGAGCTGCTTGCCACCCCCCCCCCCCCCCCCCCCGGCATTGTAGCAATTGCAAAACAATGACCAATCTATTGTCTCTGCCTCAGGTCCAATCAGGGCCAAATTTAAAGAGCCATTTTTTCATTTATCACATGATTTCTGTTTAACTCTGTTCAATAGACAAGCACTCCATGTCATATTTGCATGACACACTACAGTGACAAAAGGTAAGTACAGTTGTGACTTGTGATATAATATCTATCATTGTTTTCAGCTGGTGCACTACTATTTTTTCATAAGACATCTCTGACCATGCTATTGGCAATGCAAATTTATGCACAAAAATCCTCCACTTAATTTCAAGGAGAGTGAATTTTTTTTATGCTTTGCAGGTGGGTCCCCTTTCTATTAAGAAAGAGACTAATTTTGATACTTTTATGGAACTACCTGTAAAATTTGATAAACTCAACACACATCTTACAGATACCTCTCAGGGATACCATCATGCTGGACTGGGCATAGCTGTACACGTTCCCAAATTCCATCATTTTAGTTGGCTGGGCTCAGCCTTCAGTAGCCCAAATTGTTCTGTTATCAGGTTTGGATCACATTTAGAAAGTCTAGAATTGAACCTTGCTCAACCCATTTCATATACAGACGTGTTTCATTCCTGTTTCTTATAAAAAGGTGTTGTTACAAGAAACAGTTTTTACCTGGCTATGATTCAGACCTCTGCTTTGAATCTCTGTTCATTAATTGTATTTAATCTTAAGAGGGACCATGGTTTATCACTTGCAAAGCCCAATTGTGATAAGACTAGTTCTTAAATTTAAAATGTCTAGAATTTGGTTAGAATTTTTGATGTTAAGACATACTTTCCTATTCATACTTTTAAATACTGTTAAATGTCACACAAACAATTTTCAGAATAAATTTAATATTTCAGGCTATCCTTGGGTACACAGCAAACCGTTTTTCTTTGATAGGAAGGTTAGTTGCTTTGATAGGAAGTTAGTGTTGAAAGAAAAAGAACAACAGTTCATTTATGCTGGCAGACAGTATGTCAGGAAGAACAAGTTGTGGCTGTTGTGTCAGCTCCTGGTGTTTATTCCCAGCTCAGCCTAAGTTGCCTTGCGGGCCTCTGGTGTGCTTTGTTTGTAAAACAGATGAATGATACACACTGGACCTTTGGATTAAAGATTATGGGCAAAGGTTGAGAATGAGGGTTAAATTAATGAGAAATACTAACACTAGTCAGAACACACAGTCAGTCAAGCACAATGCATCTGACCCAGGCAGCTTCCTGGCCAAGTAGTGTTTGCAGAGCTTGAGTGGTGGCTGTAAATGTAGGAACTGTACAGGCAGGTGCTTGAAATTCCATGGATAGCAAGAGAAGACTCCTTTGGACCTCAGAAAATCGAAGCTACAAGCCACCTTACTATATTGTTTCATGTACCCAGAAGAAGGTATATCAGAATCATCTTTTGCAGACTGGTCCAGTCATATAATTCATAACATCCTTTTCCAGTAATACCCAGATTTTTTCCCCTCACCTCAGTAACTGTTAAAGAAATTAATATCTAGGACTAAGAGTTTCAGCACTGAACAGTGAAGGATATATTTGGTAACAGTCAAATTCCCCTCAGTATACTCCTTTCTCTCCTTCTTTCTAATGTTTTCTTTCACACCAAGTCTGTATGAATCCTCAGTGATACTTGAATTTTATGAAATGTCACCTATTATTAATTGTGCTTTTGTTCAGGATGGGAAATTATTACCTGCAATAGTCTATCTGCTCCTATGTTCTTTCTGAGCACAGCTCTTTTTTAACATATCCCTAAAGCATCATGCTGCAACCACATGGCCATGACTCATTGGGACCGCCTCAGTGGACTTGATGATCTTACAGGTCTTTCTCAACCTAAATTATTCTGATTCTGTGATTCAGTATCCTGAGAAGTTTGGGCTATTCTATCTCTTATCACATCCCGTTTTTGAATAATTAAGCAAGAAATTCCACCAGCAGCCCCCACTCCTGCTATCCTAGATACAGGAATTCAAGGGGTTTTCTACAGCTTTGCTTTATTTATGACCCAACTAGGGAGAGACCTGGGTCCCTGGAACAGTGGTGTGGACTGACCCACATTAGTACTTTTCAAGATTAGAACCACCTGATGTAAAATGATCAGGTCCATACGGAAAAATATTTGGCCAAGATCTCTTCTGAGCCTTACATATTGTCCAAGACATACTTCTTATTTTCTGTCTTCTTCTTCCACGCACATGGCTTAAACAGTAGGGACATTTGGAATGGAAGCTTGCAGCCTGCTGCAGCCTGAAGCCTTCCTGAAGTTCCTAACTCTTCCTGAAGTTTGACAATAACCTTCCTTTGAAGACAGCAGAACTTGGCACAATCATCTTCCATATTGTCTGTGTAAGAAGGGTACCCTGTTAGCTGGGCTCAGATCTTCTCTTGAGATCTTGGCTCGTTCTAGATGAGATGGCTTCTTCAGAAGGGAGGCTGACAGTGACATACTAGTGACATGCACTAATATCTGACCTTCAAAAACTACCATGGGACCAGGACAGAGGAATAAGCCAAACTGGCAGTGCAGAGACTGGGATGAACCTATGCTGGACTCTCCTGACAGCTCCCACATAGTCACACAGCACCTATTATTTATAGCCTATGATACTGAAATGTATTTCCCTACCTCTCCCATCTTCCACTGGAATGGAGTAAAGACATTATTTGGAAGTTTTAACTTCCAGTTATTGCTGCATACTCATCATGCAAGAATATCCCTGTGCAGGCTCCCATCACGGCCCTGCTCTGCTCCTCTCTTTGAGAATCCAGCATGTTGTCCCATTCTGCGGGCAGACGCTCCCAATGCTAATGCACAAACAAGATGCTTGCAGGTGTAACTCACGCCTTAATTGTAATGACACTGAAGCTTAAAAGTGACAGAAAGAAGCTGAGATAATTATTTTCAGTGTGAGACTATGAAACAAATTGTTAAATTTTTAGTAGCAATAGTGGTGCTGCAGACTATCAAAACCCTTTTAAAAATCAGGCAAACTCAGAGGAACCTTTTAGGTGCTTTTCCCTTTTCTTTATGCAAAACCTTCTGGATTCTGTTAAAGCAGGTCCATTAGAGACTGGCCCACAAATGCATAAAGATTTTCTGGGAAAAAAGGTGTGTCTGTCTGCAGGATGTGTGTCAGGGGATGGGAGGAGTAGGGACAGAGGAAGAGAAGGAGTGAAAACAGCTCTGTGCACACACACTGCACAGTTTTCAGCAAGCCCTCACAGTTTTTTATATAAAAAATTGTGCATGGTACCATGAGGAGCATCTGCTTGCAGTTCTGACATCTCCAGCTGAGCGGGGGCTTGGGTATTTCTTGGATGCTGGGTATTTCACAAGCAAGTGCTGATCGTGATCAGGAAATACCAGTTTGTTTGTTAAATGCTGTATTAAATGCTTCTTGCATTTCATGCAATAAGAAAATTGTCGTTGAGAAGGATAGACTGCTGTCTGAAATTTCAAGAGGAAGCTTTGAGAGAGAGCCCTGCTAAAATGTTCCAAGTTATTGGCAAATCATTGCTTAAAAGGAAGTGTTACAATGCAGAAACAATTGGTTTGTGGGTTTTTTCCCCCATTGCTGTAGATGAAGGTTTTAACTGTCCACCTTACTGTATAGTTCTTTTGTTAAAAAGAAGGATTTTTCTACTCAGTCTAATATTTCAGCTTTGCCTATCAAATTGTGTTTTGCTATTTATTTAAGCTCTGCTTAGAGGAGGAGATTTATGAAAAAATCTATAGCCCTGTGCTGATTGTATGGACCCAATTCCCTCCTAGCCTCAGTTTTGCTCTTAAACAAGTAAACATATAGATGGTATCACACTTAGCAGCTGCACTCAGATAGTCATTAACTAACCACTACCAGGCCAGACAAACAGCAGATGCTGTGAGGGATGCTGGCACAATGTCAAGACAATAACAGGAATTATTTCAGATAATAGATACATGGATAAACACTTGTGTTCTAAGAGTTTGTGCAATCACTTCTCCTAGAACTGTGAGAATGGGGTAACTGTGCCTCCCTTAAACTGCATGAGGGGAAAACAATGCATGTCAGTTCTGCACTTGAGCCCCTGATCTGTGGATGGTTCCTTTTTATTATTTTCCTTAGCTTGAAAAGCCTAAGTCACATAAAGCTAGCACAGCATGTGCTCTTCCTAGCATAGATAAAGTAGCATCATCTTAAAGTCAGGACTCATTTTATGCATTTATGAAGAGGACCTATTAAGAAAGTTGGGAACAAACTTTTAGCAGGGCTTGTTGCAATAGGACATGGGGTAATAGTTTTAAACTGAAGGACTCAATTTAGATGAGATACAAGAAAGAAGTTTTTAACACAGAGGGCAGCACAGGTTGCCCAAGGAGGTGGTAGATGCCCCATTCCTGGAAAAATGCAAGGTCAGAGTGGATGGGGCCCTGAGCAACCTGATCTAGTTGCAGATGTCCCTGCTCATTGCAGGGGAGCTGGAGCATTTAAAGGCCTTTAAATATCCCTTCCAACTCACACTATTCTATGATTCCATACATTTTTATACAAGTGCCAGCAAGTCAGGCCTAAGTGAGTACGTGGCCAATCTTACTAAAAGGTATTAATTTAATATCCTTTCTCCTAAGACTTCACTGCTGGACTTCTGTTTGCTTTGTTTGTGTTTTAAAGTGCCTTTGCCTTTCACACAAATTTTAAAAAATAGTTAAAATGGCACGACTGACTCTGGATCTGCAGGAAGAAATTCAGTCTGTAGTGTATCCTTCACATAAGTATTGCTCTTAACACAAGATTCATTCATACCTGACCTACTCTTTGATTCATTAAATTTCATGCTAAAATAAAGCTTGCAGTTTGCCACAACTTCTGCTCTATTTGCAATTTTACAATATTTTTAATATTTAACTATAATATAGCAATGGATGGATTATCTTCTTTTGCTTGTTTGCTTGTCTTTTATAAAATTCAGGAAAGAAGAACACTGAAACAACATATGCATAATTCTCAAAATGTTTTGTACTTCAACAATCAGAACCCTTTAGAAAACAACCCTGCAGAGAAAGCTAACACATGGTACATTATTCACTTTCCCATTCCATATGAACAAAGAGACTTTTTTTTTTTTTCCACTTACCAGCCATGCTCCTTTGCTCCTCTGTGCCTTGGACTTTGTATTGCTGTGAGCAACTGTAGACCTATATGATAAGACTTCAAGCTCTGGCTGTGTTGCAGCATTTATAGGGAAAACTTTAGGCCTCTCCTTATGTCCAAACCAATTATAATTCACATTAGGTGAGTGAGGCAGGTAAGTCATACCAGTGGTCATGTAAACTTCCTAGTAACCCTATATTAGCTCATGGGCTTTAAGACACTGGACTTGTGCAATTCAGGCCATTTATCCAGAAGGCTGATGAGATGCTTAGAAAAGCAGAGCATTTAATTGCATACCTGGAATCCAGAATTTCACATGCAATGATGCATCACTCAGCTAGGGATGTTTTTTGAGTCAGTATAAATTAATATCTCTTCCCAGTATGATCCAAAGTTGACTATTCATGCAATAAAAGTACACATTCATAATCAAATCCCCTCCCTATGAGTGTACTCATAAGTCTGGAAAAAAAACCTCAGAACTTTTCATTTGCCTCATCCGTCCTTTTTTGGGGATCACCACAGTAATGCTTTTGTGTCAGCCCCTCCTTAGAGTCTCTGTGAATTATACTAATGGTATGAATGCTGTATTGTAAGCTAGTAGTAACTTGACAAACCACGGAGCATTGAATAGCTTTGATGAGTGGATCTTGAGCGGTAACTCTCCCTGCACAGAGAGAAACTTCATCCCCGTAAAATAAAATGCTCATTTTGGAGCAAGTACAAATTATGACTATAATTTGTGTTTCAATGGTGGTTACTCATCTACTTTCTGACTATAAAGAGAGAATAATAAATGTTAAAATATCTTCATCAGCACATACAGGAAATCCTAAAGGTACGAAGAAAATGAATTTGTCAGAATGACCTCATAATATTTCTTTTTTTCAGGCTAATCCTTCATTTTCCATATCAGTGCTAGCAAACTGATCACAGATCTCTCTCTCTTCTGCCCTACACATACAGGAACTTCTGTTTCCTTACACTTATACAGACTTGAACAAGGTATTTTGCCTCTTCATTATTACTTCATCTCGCTTATCTACAATGACGAGAAGAGACTGAAGCAATCTCAGGAATGTCAGTGCTTACCTTGAAGAACTTGAAGGGTGGAAATTTCATAAGATCAGAAAGGGGCAAGCACAGTATCTGTATAAAATGGGGCAAGAGGCATGAAAAAGAGCTGAGAAATTACAGTTGACATCAACTAGTGTGATGCAAATTCCTGGAGAACACTGAAAGACATAAATTTCTTAGCATCTAGATGAATAACAGCCAGCTTAGATGTGCCAAGAAGTCAGCTGAGCCCATCAGAGGAGAAGAAAGAAGTGTCATCTATCACCACATGCTGACTTGGATTTGCAGCAAGATCCCACAGGGTATTTTCAAAAGTACACTTTGGAAACACTGATTACACAAGATTTCTATTAGTTAACTGCATAACTTGTTGTTAAAAAAACAAATGTTGCATTGCTTCAATGGATCACCATCAAACTGGAAGGGCATAGTGGCTGAAGTGCCATTAAAAGCTGCCTTGGAGCATTGACATTTTAAATATGCTCTTTTCTGTTGTTAATGTTGTTCAGCTGTAGCATTTTGTTAGCCCAGGGCTAATCTCAGCTGGATAATGTCAAGACTAGAGAGAATGGAGAGCTTAAAAAAAATAGAAGGATCAAGCTGGATCAGTCTAAAGCAGAGACAACTGCAGAGATACGATATTTTTGAATATGTAAAATGGTTATAGAAAGAGGAGGCCAACTGAGGAGTCATGGTCTTAAAAACTCTAGCCTTTGACTGAAGACTCTGAACTGAAACATAAAAATGGTGGCAGTGCAGAAAAGTGTTTAGCTAGACCCTCTGTGTAGGCTGTAAAAATGTTAATTTTTTTTTCCATAGAGATTAAGAATAGCTTGAATGCACATTTGTCAGGAATAATATAGGTGTGTAGTTGAGCTGTCCTTGAGGCATTTATTTTAATGTCAAAGCTGTGACAGTGACACTTTTCCCCACATTGCTTGTTGTTGGCACCTGATGCTGAAGTTCATGGTGTAGAGAGCACCTCAGCAGGGTAATGAAGCATTCTGCATCCAGCACTGATTCAGTCTCATTTGCCTTGGTTTTCCTCAGTTGCTGTGGCTGACTTACCCAGTGAATACACTTCACATTGTGTCCTATGGTGAAGGTTACCAGTTTCCGGAGTACTGTGACACACAAGCGTGCAGACTGTGTGTCACATTCATCTTAAGAACTGCTTATTTCAACGGAGTGATAAAATGTTTTGCATAGAAAGAGGGGGGTTAGCACTGTGTCTGTCCAGTATTGCATCTGCCAGTGTAAGCCAGTTCACAAGCATCACCTGGAAGCCTCACAGCAATCTTTCTCGATTATCTTGTGAAGGAAAAGTCTGTCCCATCTTCTGTCATTTGGTCACTTGTTCCCAAAAGAGGGAAGTTACAGAACTGACCTGAAAATAGCTGCATCTTTTTTTTCTTTTTTTGTGCAGAGAAAAGCCACCTCCTTTTTAGAATCCATTAGAGTTCATTGGTTTTTCATACCTTAGAGCAATGTGTTTCACATGCTAATTATGAGTTGTGTAAATAATGTTCTAAACATTCCCTTTCTTCATTTAAGATCCACTGGTTCTTACATTGTCAGGATTAAAAGCTACCAAGGCTTTGCTTTACTTTATTGTTCAGTACTTTGTATTTCTCTATGATATCATGTCTTATGTTATTATATTCCTCCAAATTACATAATATCAGACTTTTCAGTCTCTTTTCATGCTGATACCGTAGTTTGAATATGTTGTGCATTTCTGAAACTCATCCAGTTTCTTCTGTATGCTTTTGTGATATAAATGAAAAAGAATTGATCCTATAGGGAAAATACACTATCAGTCAATTGGTGGCAATGATTTTTAGTATTTCCTGATCTATTTTCTATTAATGCCACTTTTGTTTGTTAGTTCAGCATTTGCTCAGCTTAGCCCACAAGACGGTGATTGTTCATCCTGTACAAAGGAATTATGTCACAATAAGATATAAAATAACAAGCCTGGACAAGATGTTTAGCTGTGTGGATGGATAAAATGGGTGTATTGGAAACTGAGTGAAGAGAGGCTGCACAACAAGCCGATGTGTGAATTCCATAATGTTAAAGGAGAGGATTGGAGTGTATCAAATGAACTGGCACGGGATTTGTAAATAGGGTGCTCAGAGAGCTGGTAACCACAAAGAAAAAGCTGCAATGCCTGGAAAGGCAAAGGAAACAATTGTTTGAGATGGAAGAAAATACTATTATTAGAGAGAATGCAAACAGTTGTGGAAGACTAAGGAGCAGAATTAAGGAGATCAGGAATTGGGATGGAGCACAGCTGGAAGTGGAAAGGAAGATGAAAAGTTGATACATTTGAGATAAAAGAGAAATAGAGAAATTAAAGATGGAAAGTTAGGCTATGGGAAAGAGAAAACCAGACATTCTGGTATCTTATTCATGGAAGAAATACTCCCCTAGAAGAGGAGAAAGTGAAAATAATGAAGGAAAGTAGAGGTGAGTTAAAGATGGAGAAAACCGATCTAGAATGATGGCTTGGTATTTATTAGAGTGCAAGAAGAGTAAAACTGAGGAAAAGGAGAATGAAGTCTGAGGAAATGTTATCAGAAGGAGGTATTGAGGGAAACTCTAGCCTGGGGATGGTTGGGAGGGATATGAGTATGAGAGAGAAAAAGGATCTGGGATAAAGGAAATGGAAGCTTTAAGAGAATCAAGGACCAAAGCAAGGAAGAAAAGGGGATAGTGAGAAAAAAAGTACAGAATCATTATATATATAAATACTGTATTTCAATGGCTTCACTGAAATTCAAGATGCTCTCTAAAATAGTTAGCAAACCTTGTGTAAGACATCACAACATGCCCATAGCTTTTCCATGTTTTCCAGTTGCATCTGCTGGTGTAATAAGCGACTGTTCCATCCTTCAAATCTTGTTTGTTGTGTGAACTTGGACACAGCAACAGCACTGCTAGAATAGCTGTGGAATTTTGGCAATGCTGAATCTGTGCTGAGAATTTAAAGCAAGACTTCACCTGAGACCAAATGCTTGCATCTCTGTCAACACAGCCTTTGACTCAAGGTTAGGCATTCCCTTCTTTCAGCAGGAAATCAGGTAGGAAATCACACATGCTGTGGCTGTGCATAACTAGGATGTTTTAGGAAACGTTCCACAATTCTCCAGCTCCCTTGGCAGTGGACTGGTGAGGCTCTAACAGTCTGCAAAGCAGGAAACTGCCAAGGACAGAGGCTGCTGGGGAGTCAGCAAGATGCCATTGGGGTTTTTTTTGCATCAGAGTGTTGGAAAGTCCCAACAGTTTTTCCTGATGCCAAGCAGGATACACCCTGCCAGGAGTGCCAACTACTGTGGGATAGGGAATACTCTCCAAGAAGCAGTGGTTGCCATCCACAGCTCTGTCACACCAGTGGTCCCTTTTCTCCTGGGCACTTCCCACAGCTCTATTGTGCATCTCCATCCCTTTCCTTATTCTGTTTTCTTGCAGCAGGGGCAATCAGACAGGCACTTACAGATTTAGAAAGGCTGGAACTAGATCATTAGGAGTTCACCATGTAGTTCCATAGTGGATAATTGTGCCTAATGCTGACTCTGAAAGAGAATTCTTTGGAATATATGAGTGCCAAGAAACAGGTCCTGCCCACAGTATACTGGGCTACAAACACTGTATCATGGTTTGGGGAAGGTTTTCTCCCCAGTCAGTGGCATAGAATTAACCTGAACTACCCAAACCTGTTCTGCAGAACCCAGCACTGTACATTGGAGCTACCTCTGTAGCTCATCTTTACTCAGCCACACAACTTTGCTCAGTTTCAAATCAGACTGAAGATATTTCTGGCCACCAGTGACCTGGCATCTTATTTAGCTATGAGGACATCCTGTGCTTGCTTTGAGTTCCTCCAGGAAGAAAGCATTTGGTCAGTGGGGAATGCATGACTATGGCTAAAATAGAGTATAATCCATTCAGGTCCCACACTAGACTCAATCTATGAGTTGGAAGTAAGAGTGAAAAAGGTTTGGGGAGAGATCGGAAACATGACAATCAAATGAAGGCACTTCCTGAGGATTAATCCCAAGGCAAGAGATCAGGCTACATTTTCACTTTAGAGACTTAAGTGAGTCTCATTGCCTTGTTTGTTTATTTCAGGCAAATGAAACTTCTCTAACATGAAGGTAAGTTTTTCCCATTTTAAGACAATGGTGGCAGCACTCATTAGAACCATGAGACAGCTTCAACAGCAGAAGCTTACTGTTTTGGACAGGATTTACTTTTGAAAGTCTGAAGGCACTTTTAACTGTGAAAAAGGGGAAGAGGCATAGGTAGGTCACATGTTATGGCTTTGATACTATCCATTCTGTGTCCCTGAAAACATAATAATTTCATAGCAAGAATATCCATAATACTATCAGCTCACCTTGAACACTTTTAAAAAAACCTTCTTTTTTCCCTAAAACTTACTATCTGTAGTGAGTAGAATTAATATTTTACAGCTGGGCAAACTGGCAAGATAGGTGCCATGATTTGGCACTGTAAGTAGTGTGTCTTAATCCCATCCCACTACATTACTGTCAGACCTTTTGTCCTATAAAAATGTTTCCCTTTGGAATTTTTTTTAGCAAATAATTTAATAAATGATACTGCACTAGTTTATCCTTTGTATTTAGCAGTATAACCACTGGCATGACCTAGTGGCTACACACAGAAAGAACAGGTCCCTGGTACCAAATACCTCACCATTTTTAAACTGCTGCTGTTGGTGATAACAATAACAACATTGACTATCGCAAATGATTCTGGTTTTTTTCTTTCCATTCAATGTAAAATAATTTCTGAGAAGCCTTGAAATCTTCAGGGCTCTAAGCCCTGCAGTTTCTGTTCTGTATTTGAAATTGGGTTTCTAAGCGTCACAGATTCAGGTAAACAGAAATACTCATTTTCCTGGCCCTCTCTCTGTTCAGGTTGCTCATATTAGTACAGCAGTGCATGTGTCACTGTACACAAATGTTTAGGACATTTCCTGTAATTTCATACTCAGGGCTAGTTTTGAGAAACCAACTTGTTTTAACAGTTATTTCTTCTTTGTGAACCATGAAATAAGAAGTTATTGGTGTAACAGCAGAAATTGTAAATGTGCCAAGTCCCTTCCTTTGGGCAAAAGGGGAAAAAAGTATTGCCTCAAAAAGACAAGCCATTTCAAGCTTGCCATGTCCTCACTTCCCTAAATAGTTCTCTCTCCTTTGACATTCTTCTGTAAGCACACACTATTAAGTTTTCTTGAAATTTTTAAACAATCAGTTGTGAGCAGCTACTGATGTAAAACGAACATAGCAAAGCTAAATGTGAGACTGTATAGAAGGGGAAGGTGATTTTATTTTAAACAAAACTGATTTCAGTCAGTCACACTTATCCTCCTGCAGATTTCATTCAGTCAGTCTTTCATACTTGTTTTTCATACCTGCATTTTAACAAGGACTAAGATGTGTATGTCTCGCTAGTCCAACCAGGATTACTTGTGGTGCAACTGAGGACAAAGAATGCCAGTTTGGGAGTCATCAGGTTTCCTGGGTTCTTTTTGCTGGGTGACCACATGCTGACTTTGGAATTACGTTTTGTACCCTTCAGGGACCCAGGTCCATGAATCATTAAGTGATGTTATTGATTGACTGCCTGTCCTTTTGTCTCCTGTTCTGTGAAAAGTCTGTCTTTAGTTTTATTTCTAGACAAGGGAAGTACATTGTCTCAAACAGGTGACAAGCTATAGAGATCCTGTGCTAAGGACTGTACCTCTCACAATGAAGTTACACTTGGACGGACTTCCGTGCTGGTCATTCTGACAGAGCGGCACTCATTCCCAATGAAAGGCCATCAGTGTAAACTAGCTCACTCACTTGTTAAAGCATGAATGGTACTTGGGGTTTCTTGGTGGCTTTTTAGTCATGAAACTCAGTGCTATGAACACTTTCAGAAGGAGGACAGTGAGATGAAACCTCTGGAATGACTGTAAATATATTGGTGCTCTTTTGTATACTGTTGCTCCATTGAGTGTTACCCAATAATAACAACAGTTCTATACAGGCTTTCGTAAGAGGACTTTCTGAATTCAGGTACTGGTAGCTTTGTTTGAGAGGGTCTGCACTGTTCTTTCAGCTACAGATGTAGTTGTGGTTGAATAATGGCCTACAGTTCCTGGAAGCTCATTAAATATCATCCACATTGTAGGCAGTTAAAGACTGAGGGTGCTGGGGTTTAGGCATGTTTATACGAGGGTTTGAGAGAAAATATCGAATAGTAGAATAACACTGAAACAGAATAAAACCAATATTTTATGGAAGATGTTGCACGTGAGTGTAAGATGATCCTACCTGTCTAATAGTCAAAGGTGCTGTATTTAATGTGTCCAGAATTTTAACCCTCTAGTGCATGATGGTGAGTGATGTATTAGGACCTTTCCTTTAAGGGAAACAAAACAAAACAGGAAAAAACCTACCACCATGCTAAAGAGAAAAAAAGCACATACATAACTTTAACAGCATCTCAGTTACAATGAAATGTAAAGCTTATCTGTTACAGGGATGCAGCCAATGTGAGCAAATGTTAAAAGATAACAAACAAAAAATCTGGGAACATATTTAGCACAGCCCTGTATCAGCTGAATCTCCTACACAAGGAAGTGTTCCAACCTCCCTAACTCTGATAACTACTGAGGATAATTGTTGATTATTTCTGTCTCCCACTTGCACCCTGCCACTATTGTTACTTGTTGTCTATCTTGGCTTCACTTCAGATGATTCTGTTTGTAATCTTACCTGCCTTTGCTAAACCAGAAAGATACCATGCTTGGTTTTTAGATTGTCATGGCTGGAGTTGAAGACACCAGACAAACATAATCAAACTAAAGTCATCAAATCAAATAGATCTGATGGAAAGTTGCCTCCATCTTCAAACAGGAGAAACCAAGTTTCTTCTGGTGATTAGGAGAGTATGTCACTAACATATACTGCCAAGTTTGTATATGTAACACAAAGTATGATCCATACACATATATTTGTGTGTGATGAGGCATTATCCTTTAAAAGCTACAAGGCACCAAGTTATTATCTGAGGTAGATGGTTGTCAAGTGACCAAGGCTACGGAAGAGGAAGTGGGAGAACTGTCCAAATTATAAAGCTCAGAGATCAATTTCAGTAAGGCTCAATTATTGCTACCCCAGGAATTGTAACTGGGGAAATGGGAAGACAGATAGCTAGAAGAAAGGTTAAAGCTTTTTGTCAAATAAACATTATTTCTTCCCAACTCCAATTTAAAGCAGTTTTAGGAGAATTTAAATCTTCACTGCAGTGCAAGGTAACTTTGCCAGTATCAGCAGACTGCAAGGAAAATTACTGGAAGGACTGGAATGGAGCTGGAACTTGGCATTGAAGAGTCACAGCTTCACTGGGCTACCTGTGCCAGTGTCTCACCATCCTCTCAGTAAAGAATTTCTTCCTAATACCAAATCTAAACCTATTCTCTTTCACTTTAAAACCATCCTCCCTTGCCCTGTCACTACATGTTCTTGTAAACAGTCTCTCTCCATCTTTCTTGTAGGCTCTCTTCAGGAATTAGCCCTACAACATTAGGGAATGACTGCGCATTGCCACCAAGAACTACAGACTCGTATCTGCAGACCTTAGCATGCACCATCCCACGGCATGAGCAGTCAGCAGAACGTGAACAAACCCCCTGCACAAAGGCCTTCGGAGCTCTAAGCTGTAACTCGAACCTTCGATCGGCGCCCAGGCTCATCCAGCCCTGCTCCAAAGCTCTCACCTGTCGGGACACGCTGCCCAAACCCCGCCTGGAGCCGCCCCCGACCCCAAACCCTGGCTCGGGGTCCCCGCTCGGGAGCCGCGGCCGCCGGCGCTGCGCTGCTGCCGCCTCTCGGCCTGCGCGCGGTACTGCAGGTGCCCGTCCCGCGTGGCGCAGCCCGGCAGCGCAGCCCGGTGTCCTCCGTGCGGGCCGAGCGGGCCGCATCGAGCCCTCGGCAGGGGCAGAGAGCGCCGCAGCACCCCCGAAATGCTGCTTGAGAAAGAGCTGACCAACCACGGGTCCCGGCCCATCCCCTCACCCCAATAACTGGCCACCCTTACCATCGAAAGCATTTAAATACACGCAGCGAGATGTATGGGGCTGTACTCCCACTGCCCTGTTTTCTTCCCCTCCTTTTGACTCTTCTCAACTGCTTTTAATGTAAATTCCCTCATGGATTTCCAAGCAAAAACAATTAATGTAGTATTAACAGGAATGGAAGAAGAAACTGACTCTCAAGCATTGCTGTACACGAGGAGGGCACATGGAAACTTCAGGGCAGTCTTTGTTGGCCCTCAGACTTGATTAGTTCATATTTACAATCCTTTGTTTCATTTAAATGGAGTTTTTTGTGATTTATTTCTAATATATCTTCAGAAATGTAGCCCTGGCCTGCCAGCACAGACAGGAATTGAATTAAAATAGGCTGTGGCTTGGTTCCTGGCATTTATTTACTGTTCTCATAGTAAACAGCACGTTATGTTGTTCACAATGCTTAATAAACTCCCTTTTTGTTAAGAGTGTGTGTGTGTACCACCATGCCCATGCTGAGAAATCCCCCGAGCGCAGGAAGGCGGGTGTGCAGGATACCAGTGCCAGCTGCATGCTGTGCCCTGGACAGAAGGAAACACCTGGAGCCAGGAATGGGTCTCCACCCTTTGCCTAACAAAGGCCTCGGGACCTGTGCCTCCCACCAGGGTGGGGAGAATCCATCATCCAGGGACTCTGAAGAGCCCCAGACCCACTGGAGTGGGTACATAGAGTGTAAAGGTATAAAACTCCAGGGATTACTTTGTTCAGGGTCTGTGTCCACAGGCACCAGCCTGAGCTGTTCCTATTGTTGTACCTTTCAATGATTAAATTACTTTCCCCCTGAAATTGAATACCTGACACTACCAAAAGAAACCTAGGGTAAGAAATGTCTTTAACACCTGTGTGCATGCATATTTATAACAGTAAACTTCTCCTCTGAAAGCGCATGTCGAGATGGTGGGGTGCCCCATGTGTCACTGAAGGGACATAAGAGTCCCTGAGGAGAATGTGGATGTGTCGTGTGTCGCTGAGGGGACCTGAGGGTCGCTGAGGGGAATGTGGATGTGTCGTGTGTCGCTGAGGGGACCTGAGGGTCGCTGAGGGGAATGTGGATGTGTCGTGTGTCGCTGACGGGACCTGAGGGTCGCTGAGGGGAATGTGGATGTGTCGTGTGTCGCTGAGGGGACCTGAGGGTCGCTGAGGGGGAGGTGAGCGCGCCCCGAGGGGTTCCCGCCGCGCCGCCGCCGCCTCCTCCGCGCCGCAGGGGGGCGTTTCCCGCCCGCGCGCGGCGGCCCTGCCCCGCCGGTCCCCTCAGCTGCGGCGGCGGGAACTCAAATCCGCTGTGCTCGCCTCTCTCAGCGGGGCGCCGGGTGGGGTTCTCTGGGCAAAAGTCATTCCTGGCATTCCCAGGGCACCTTCTGGGTGCCCTGGCTGGCTTTGCGCTGGGCAACTTCCCTGGAAGCAGGGCAGGGTCTTTGCTTTTGCTGGCCTTTTGCCGTCGTGCTCCTTCGGCTGCCTGGAGAGAGGGGCAACCCTGTAAGGAGGGTGAGAGCCCCTGTCTCCACACCTGAGGGGGGAAATGGAGCTCTCCGAGCCCTCAGCCCACCCTGTAAGCAGGGCAGGGCCTTTTCCCCAGCCTGGGCCTTGCCCCTGCTTTCTGAGAACTGGAAATACTTGAAACTGTAAATACACCTTTTTTTTCCTTTTGTGTTTTCTTTTTTTCTTTTTTTTTTTTTTTAATCTGTGTTCATAAGCCTCCCTTGTTTGGTTTTGGATTTTTTTAAAGAAATCTGATGGTTGTTCTGTATAAGTGAATACTGGCCAGTATTTATTATGCTTTCTTTGGTATTTGATGAGGTAGTGTGTAGGAGTGTGACAACATATCACACTGATAGTGCTTGCATGTAGATGCAGTAAGCCTCCTGAAATGGGATGAAACACTTTAAAAATAATTTAATCCATCATTGACCTCTGTCACTCCCAAAAATGCAATAAAGCACAAAGTTTAGAAGGGAATTGGAAGAGAATTGTAAATTAGGTCTTTCCGTTTTGGGTTACTGCAGGAAACACAGATACTCGAACCTAAGCTCTTATGTCCATTTTAAATTAACTTCTAAATCTTTAATAGTGCCATTCTCACACCACTTGAAAGAAATAGTTTTTTTCAATTTTCTAATAAGGGAATACATTCAGTTCAGAAAGTTATTCTGATTACAACAGTTCACTTTGAATATAAATGATAATAGCTCCAAAAGCTCAGACATACCTTCCTGATTTTTAGTGAGCTTTATAGCAAACTGAGTTTCAATCTGAAATATCAAAGCTCAAGGAAATCACATGTGCTTTGTGCAAGAGTTCTCATTCTGAATGTCACGGGGTGTTGACAAAACTTTGAAGATATCTGGTCATCATTTGTAATGAAATTAGAGGTGAATTTTGAGGACCCATATGCTTGCCTGTTCTCTATGAAGTGTTGCTATGCATATGGTGAGCTTCTTTTAGTGCATATTGGAGTTACGTGTGTGTTGCAGGTGATGGCCGCCTTGTGCTTTCTAGTAGGAGGCCCAGTTTATTCAGGATTTTCTGTGTGCTGCTGCACCATATAAGAACCGTTTACTTCTAGCTTGTGTCTTTTTTGCCACCTTGACTAAGATCTGCTACAATACTTGATATTAAACTGTGACTTAAATGGCAAAACACATCCGGACTGAGAATCAGCAATGATTTCAAATGCTTCGTATTTGCTTGTCTTCATAGAATTAAATTATTGCAGGAGTTATTTGATGTGGATGGAGGAAGATCATGCCTTAGGAATCTCCTCTTTCCCACCAAATCCTAGGACTGATGTACCATGGGGACCTCACTAAAAAGTGGCTTTCTGGCTGTAGTGTAATGTCCCAAAAATGACCGCTAGGGGATGCTACATTCCTACACAATTTCACAGCTGGGCTGGGGGGGGGGTGTGTGTGTAACTACCAATGTTGCAGCCTTATTACCATTCTTTTCCACGCAAAAAATATGGAAAATAAGCTTTTGATTATTCTGTGCAATACGGATATTTTATTGGTATTTAAGTGAGTAGAAATAGATAATTTAAAAAATTCTTTGCTAATTGTCTGTCCTATTATGTATAAATGTCCTTTTTATATGTGCATAGAGGTTTATTTTTAAATATCTATCATAGGAACCTCCAAGTCAAGACCATGATCCCAGTCCAATAAATTGCATAGAGAAGTAGGTGGAGAACATCAGACACACTATACACAAATATACAGAGATCTTTAGTCCAGGGCTCAAATTGTAGAAAGTGCCCTTTGAGAACAAACACAGAACAATTTGTAGGTCTGAAATTTGTTACAGAGCAAAACTGGTCGTTCTGCACTAGAACTTGTTTTTCCTTTAAATAATTTACATTGTTTTCAAGTGGTTATAAAAACTGTACAAAATAGGAATATTTACATGTTTGACAATTATGTAAACTTTCATCATCTTTTAAAATGAAGAACAAAATATAAAAACAGATGTCGGTAACATTTTTCAATTAAAAGAATGAGCTTGGAACAAGCAGGAATGACAAGCTTACTATTCAAAGAATTGCTATTTAGAAATTGCATTTGCTTTACAAATATTTGCAAATAGAAACAATAATAAAGAGAATTTTAAATTTTTATACATTAGTTACAGAGGACCAGTTTTTGATATGTTAAATTATACAGGCAGCTGCATTTGAAGTTTCTGCTGAGAGCCCTACCTTAGGACATGCTGCTCTGTTCTTAAGACAGTGTAGCATTTGCTTGTCAGAGTCCCTTTGCTGGGTTTTGGGCCATCAGAAAAAAAGGTAATTTTTTGGGTGTAATTTGAAATGCTGGTGGTATTCTATGCTATCTATCAAGATCTAAGTTTTCCTGAGCAAATGCATACACGTGTAAATAACTCCAAGTGTCTGTTGCTCTTTACATGGTTAAAATGTTGCATACAGGTTCACCTTTGACTCCCCTCAACTGTGACATTTGTGCACTCTAATGTTGAGGATATTGTAGCCTTTAATAACAAAACTTACAGCCTAGTGACATAATTAATTAACACACACTTGGATTTGATTGTTAAAGGCAAGTAGGTTAAATAGAGCATGATTTGTTCTGCTCTTTCAGAATTACTTTCTTTCATGTGGGTATGCATTTCTTTACAGTAAGCAAAATGAAACAACTGTTGAAAACAATGTTACAGTGGCTTTAGCTCAGGAATGTCCTCATTTTTGTCACCTGATAAGGGGAACTCAGTAAACATCGGCTGTAAGTCCAGCAGTGCAAGAAAAATAACAATCTGTAAAGGTGGTAGAATGAATTCAACAGTTTATGTACATGCTAATTAATGTGAGTGATGTGTGCTAATTACAGGCAAGGTTTTCACCTGGCTTCAGAAAGCAAAGCCACAGCTGGAAAATGTGTTGCTTCTTTTCAGGGACATGATTGTATTTCAAAGGCTTTTTTTATTCCTGTCCTTTCATGAGGTTGAAGAGACAATAAAATCAGATCTACAGTGCCATTAAGACATGAAAAAAACCTAGTTAATACCACTACTGTGATGAAAAGATAGATGTAGTGCTTGGTCACATAGTTTCACAGAAACTTCTCACGGTAGTAGTGATTGTTTCAATTACCTGGAGCTGCTCACGCCTGCTCTCAGTCCTGCCATGGCAACTGCTATTGCAGCAGTGGTGTGAACTGGAGCCTTTCCTGGTTGAAGTTAACACAGTAAATCTTTGATTCACTGTTCTCGGTGTCAGAGTACAGACAGTTCTGCTAAAAGTGCGACTGAGTGCTGTGGCTGGAAGGAAGGGTGAGATGCTTTAAGCCACTAAGTCTGATTGAAAAAGAAAAGAAACTTGTGGTGAAAAAAGAAAGGTGAAAGGTGAACCACAAAACTGAGATGAAATAACAATTGGAATAGCACATAGAGAGGAGAAAGGTGTGAATATGCAGAGCCTTAAAGCTGAAGCCAAACTCTGAATTTAGTGTGTGGAGGAACATGAAGGAGGTTAAAAGTGAAAGTGATACAGTCTGAATCTGCAGCGGGTTGTGCAGGAAAAATTAATGTAATAACTATCTTTGTAATTCTGTCACTTGACATCTTTGGTATGAGCTTTAGCTGGTGTAGTCTTCTGGGACATGATCAGATTGAATTAAGAAAAACCCTGAAGTAAAACAACATTGATAACAAACCAAACATGACAGAAGTCATGTCATCTGATTGTTGTTAACCAACTGAGTCCTGAATGTGAAAAAATTGAGAAAGAAATCATAGTAATAGAATTGGAGTTTAGCATTATGTAGTCCTGAATAATTCCTCCCCAACAGCAGTGACTTTCTTTTGTTTCCTTTGGAAGTACCCTATGCCAGAGTAAGTGCTATATGCAAGATGTCTTACACTTGGCCGTTACAATCACTTGGTGAAGTACAAACTTCTTTCAAGATTCTGTACTTAGGCCTCATGCAGGGTATTTACATTTCCATGGCCACAGAGCTCACCTGTGCTGTGGGTTGGACCCATGTAATCACAACAGGGGTGATAGATCCATTTGTTCACCTGCACAGTGGGTATGCTTTAGGCCTGATGTGCACCATGTCTGCACGTGTCTCACAGCTGCTTTCTGGATAACTGAAAAAGTGTTTGTCTGCATATAAAATATGAAAGCAATTGTATCTGTTAGGCCTTTAATATAGAACATAAAATTTAAATGCATAATAATGAAAATTCCATTTTATATGGAATACCCAACAGCACAGCTGTTAGTTGTGGAGAGACTGGTTCAAAGCGGGGGTGAAAGCGATGAAATACATGGGCTTATGCCTTAAGATAACATAGGCTGTAGCACTTCTTTTGAAAAGCTACAGCTGTTAAAGGGCTCAAAGATGCTTTTTTTTTTTCCCCCCAGGTATTTTTGGCAGATGATTGAACACGAATGGAGATTTCCTTTGGAAAGAAATGTACATGAAGCAATCTCACAGCACACTAAAAATGGCTGTCAAGAGACACTCTCATAACGCACCAGATATTCAGTGTATGTTATAAACCAAATCATGTTTTAATCTGCAGACAATGAGTGACCATTTTAATCTAGAACAAGTAATGTCAACCCAAAGTACTGAAAGCTACTCATCAGAAGGACTAATGCATGCAAAGCCTTTTAAGCTCATGGGCAAATCAGCTGCCTGCTGTGCATAGATACCTTCTCCAGTAGTTTCTAATGATTTATGAAATTACCAATCTTGACAGGTCACTAATTTTAGCATCCAGCCCACTTTTAAAAATCCAGGAACTGTTTTTATAGACATTTATTGTTGGATTCTGTACTGAACAGCGGTCTACTGGTCTTCAGGCAGTTACTGATACTTTGCCAGATTCATGATAAAGTGAAAAAAGTTGAAGGGGTTTTCTTTCCAAGACACTGAATGATATTTTATGTTCTTACTCTAGAATTTAGGGTTATCAGCCAATGACTTGGAAATCCAGGATCAAGCCACAAGCTCTTAATGCATTTTCTTTTCCCTGTTTTTATCTATTTATTTATTATACTTTAAAAATATGACACTTCCCCTTTTGTGTGTCTGTTCAAAATGTTCCAACTTTTGTCCATCACTTTAATGTTCCATCTCTGTCAGTGATGATTCGCCCACTGTAGGGACGGGTAAATATCAACCCCTGCTTCTGTCACATAGGCAGACATTCTCCTTACTGGTATTTGTTTAATTTGGAGGCTCTGGTATGTGTTATGTAGTATAGGTCCTTATAACTCTGTGATGCCTGACGTGTGTGCTTTCTGGAGATGCTGCACAGTGGGCACAGTTCTTTGCAAAGACCTCTATAATGGGTTGTACTTTAACATTACTGTCTTTTAGTTTCCTTTTGACTGAATTTGCTTTCCATCTTTCCTTTGATTTCTCTGTTTAGCATTTTTTTCCCCCCCTGCCTCACAGCCCTGTTTTCCCTTAATATCTCTAAAGCACTGAAAAGGACAAATACAAGCTAATCTGATCTCTGCCCTCTTTTCTGCTTTAACAAAGCTTTTAGCTTTCCCTCTCATGCTATTTTTTTAAAATTTTGTTTTCTTTACCTTCTTTCCCTTCCTCCACCAAAAAACCCACTACTCCTATGTAAAAGAATTGGTCAAACTGCAGCAGGAAATGCAATCATGGTGACTTAAGACAAAAATCTGTATTTTTCAGGTGTTACCTCTGTGTTGTTATACCAGGCTTGTACCTCCTGCTGCAAAATAAGCATGTGGACAAGAGAATAAGAGAAATATATTTCAAGCTCCCCCTTTGATTCATGACAGAATTCTTTTGTCTTTTTGAGCAGAACAGCCGAGTGGCTGAGTATACATGCTATATATGTCTGATGTGCTTTCTGCGGTTTTGTTCTTGCTAATGACTGCAGCTTTATAAATTTTTCTTTTGCATTTGGGCCACTGCTTCCTTGAAACAAGAGGAGATGGGCCTTAGGCCTTTCCTAAGGCTGCTGTTGCCTCTCTCTCTCCACTTCGTGCTCATTTTGTCTGATAGGCCCAAGTGTGTCAGCTTGGCAGCGTTCCCAGGCACCATCAGCATTACAACATTCCCGGAGTCGGGTCTGGGTTAGCACAAAGCATTGACAAATTCTGTGTATTTAGTTTTGCTCTCGTGCTGTTCTTCATAGGGATTAGGAATTATTTTTTTTTAAGAGAAGAATATTAGAGTAGAGCAGTCACACAATGAGCATAAATGTTAATGACCGACAATACTCGCATTTACTGCTTAGAGGAATCAAAATTTGGATGTTTGTGTGTGGGGGGTGATATCTCTGAGCAACATAGGCCTTTAGGTGTTCAATTAAAAAGAAATCCATCTTGAAGGGTTTGAACTGTTGAAATTGATGCAAGTATGCACTGAATGTCATGAATTTTCAGTGCGTTCCTGCTGCTGTAGTGGGCTCTATGATTCCCTTTATAGCAGCATATCCCTAGTTTCTGCTACATTCCTAAAACAGAACAAACGGTCAGTGTAATCCATGAGCCTTCCTGCTCCCTGCCCTGAAAAACATTGCCAAATCTAAAAAGAGAAAATGCTTCCAGCAGAGACTCCAGAATTCCTTATGAGACGATCATTTATACTCTGGGCTGCTAATCCGCTGTTGCAGCCTGAAATGCAGGAACACAGAACTGTAAGCACAGCGATAGGCTGCTGTGGCAGTTTCCCTGTGACAATGCTATCTCAAGGAATAATCTGAATGCAGTATGGGACAATGCAGAGCAGGATGATTAATTTTACTGAGTGGCACAGTTATGAGTCACGTCGGCTCTCAGGCAGAGAGGTTTGTGTGGTAAAGTAGTTATATCATGAGAGGTGCTGTATGGAGGTAAGGGAGGGCACTAGTTTTTTTTTTTGTGGTGATTGTTTCTGGGATTATTAGCACTCAATTAAATGTGAAGTGCATATTCTGTTTGCAACTGTCATAGATTTATGGAAGAGGGCTTTTTATAGCTAGTTTTGCACAATTTGAGATCCTGCATGTTTTATTGGAAGAATGTTTATTTTTCTTTGGTTATTTTATCTCATTATTTAATAATTATTGTTTCAATGTTAAGTCATTCCCTCTACACCTTCGCTTGTTTTTTTTTGCTTTTTTAAAGAACTAGTTATTTGATATTCAATATGCTTCAGAATCACCCTTTCATCTGCAATTTCCACTGCAATCTTCATTACTATAGAATGATAATACAGAGCTATATAACACAGATGCAAGATTTTGAACAATAATATAAAGGCTTGTTGGAGGCTTTCTAAATATTTAACCTTTAAGATCTTCATCTGGAGTTAAGACTTCCTTCTTGGCATAACGATAAATCCTCCCACTTTCACTGCATTAGGAAAAAGAACGGAATCACATTTTTTAATCAAAAGCTTGGGAATTGGCCCAAGATCAAACTGGTTGCTTACATGCCGTTTTGTCATTTTGTTTCATTTGCAACATTTTAGTAGGAGATAGAAAGGTAAAGCAAAAACATCTGAAAAGCTACGTGAATGTTTTTGTGGGGACAGACGGATTACTTGCCACGTAGAGAAATCTGTGTTTTCAGGGCCTGTGTTGCCTCTTAAAAAGCACCAACTCCTACAGGGTTAACGGACAGGAAACTGCAGTTACAGCCGCTCCTAAGGAAGTCAGTTTTGTGTAACAGCCCGAGCAGGCCGAAAGGTGGGGGCCGGGGGGGATTGGAGATCTCGGGGTCTGGGGTGATACTGATATTTTTAGTTTTGTTCTGCAGCGTTTTAAACACACGGAGGGCCTGCACCAAATGGTAGCAACGCTTTGTGATAAAGCAATTTCCATTCTGGTATACTTTTTGGGAAAAGGAGACGTAAGCATTCTAGTTTAAGGCTCCTTTTTCCTACTAGGACTCAGCATATCGTGTTAGCTAAAGAAATCACACTGCAGGTTGTTCTGCTGTATGTTCATGTATTTAAATTCTGGAGCAGGAGAACCCTTCTCTGAATTCTGTGTTACTAATTTCAGTCCCTCCGGTGCACGTGCACTTTCGGTAAGTTTTGCTCTCTGTCTGTGGCCTGCAGAGCACCAGCAAAGCGAATTTCGCTTTCCGTGCAAACAAAAGAACAGCACTTGCGACCTGGGCGAACTCTGCCTCCTTCGGGTTTAGAACACCCAGATGCCTTCAATAACGGCATGCTGGGGCACATTTGCTCGGGCAGGCGGTCTGCGGCCGCTTCCCCGAGCAGGGCAGTGCGTGCCTTTGGCCGGGAGAGCGCAGGGCTAGGGCGGCAGCGGCGATGGCGAGCGGAGCCGGGCCTAGCGCGCCGGCCTGCTCCGAGCCCGGGATGGCTCCTGCTCCCGGAGCCGCACAAAGATAATCGCTCAGGAAGTGTCTCAGCCAATCCCCTGGCGCTTTACATGCGGATTTGCCGGGGCAGCCAATCCGGGGGCGGCTTTCATGGGGAAGACAGATCATCAAGCCCAAGTGCCAAGCCCTCCCTGCCCGAGTACTGAGAGTCTGTCCTCCATGTTTTATAAGTATTGACATAACACTGTGTTAACAATGCATCCACAGAGGTAAGCCTTGCTTTTTACATTGCTTTTTCTCTAAGACCTATGAGTTGTGGGTTGAGAGTGTGATTCTCTGTGATTTCTCGTGCAAAACTCACACCACAGCACTTATATTAAGTTGGAACTGTTTAAATTTGCTTTCTTGGGTCACATGGTTAGTAGCCATTAGCCACAGCTTTATTTTACAGTCTGGCAAAGCCTTGGCATGCCTACTTCTTCACAGGAGGATGGTGTTTTTAGAGTTTATCAAGATCCTGGTATTCCAAAGGAGGTTTCTGTCTCTGAGCAGTTTGCCAGCACTATTGTCTGTTGTGTCACATGCCTGCTGGAGAGAAAATGGAAGCTAGGGAGCAGATGCATTTAACTGCCCTACAGGGAGTCAAGCAGGGATAATGGCAGACAGAAGAACAGGCAAGTTTACCTTTCTAAACAGTGAATGGAACAGCTAAGATAAGTTATCTCTGAGAAAATATGGGATTTTTTAAAACCTAGACATCAGCAAAAAGTGCTAATGGCAGATTGTAGATATTGGGCCTAGGTGGTGGTGTGCTGTTGCATCATGTTTTTTATGCAGGTTATCTTAACTTAAAATGATTATTGAACCTTTTTTCTTGCAGGAATAATTAATACAACGCTTTTCTCTTTCTGAGGGACAATGTATGGTTAATATTTCGTTCCTTTAAAAGGGAGTTTTTATGCTGCAGATTTTGGAAGTGGGGTGCTGCCCAGTAAAACGCAGCAGTGCATCTGTTTACAAATCTGATGCTTTATGGAAAATGTTTTTGAACTGTTAGCTTTCTTGTTTTGCATAGTTCAAATAAACTAATGTAACTTTTATCTGTGCCTTTTTGTTTTACATTGTATCAGACACAGTTCTGTGTTGTGGAGTCCAGAAGATATAAAATCATGTGTGGTTCATGACAGTAGTACATGTTATTCTTTCTTAGGTTTTTTTTTTTCTTTTATTTTTTTTAACGTTTGGTTTAATGCTACGTAATTATTTCAAGAAATTCCTTTTTGATCAATTCCCAAATCTGCCAGCCTGTTGTATCTTCTTAACTGGGAAAATGAGATGGGTGCTTGAACAGTTGGTAAGTAAGCAGCATGCTGCTCTCTGAACATTTTTAATAGTTTTCCAAACATTTTGTTTTTACTGGGTCAGTTAGTGCAGTAGATGAAGTGATGTTAGTGGTTAGTCATATAAAAGATCAGATTTGCTTAGCATCCATTTTAAGGGACTTGTAAGCTGCTCTGTTTGAATGCACTGTTTTTCTGATAATTTGTCTCTAAATTTTGAAGCTTGTACTTCCTGTTTACCTCAGGCCAGTGAAAAATATTCTACTTGCTGCTTGTTCATAGATCATTAATTACCATGTTTGCAGGGTAAAGCGCGTTTTCACTGTTCTTGGGCTTTTCGGGTGTGATGAAAGTGCTAGTGCTCAGCAATGAAGTGACCTTATGAAGTAAAGTAAATAACACTTAATGAGCATATGTTTCTGATACTATACAAAGTGTAACCTCAGACAAACTTGCTTGGTTTATACCTAATTTAGAAACATTTTGTGCTCTTTATAAAGATTTTAATTGTAGCGCCTGCATGCTTGTTTGAACAAGCTGTTTTTCAGTGATCACCAGGGCTGTTACAAAAGCAGAGGAAGGATGCTCTTTTATGCTTTTTATGTAATTTTTGCACTTGTTTTAACAGTCCATACACATTCATTATTTTAGGAAAGAACTGAAAGCTAGTGTGGCTTTGCAAATGACTGTGCTGAGGCACAGTGCATGCAAACTTTCATAGACCCTTGCCATGTATTTGGTAATGTTCTTTAACATAGCAATTTACCTCTGGTTACTTGTTTACCCGTGTGAGTATCTTACTTTGAATATCTCACTTTGGTTAAAAGCTTTCCTCTCTCTCCCCCCCCACCCCCCCCCAATCCCCTAGGATTAGATTATAAGAATGTCTAGTTCAATTTGAATCCTGAAATACTGCTGGGGTACCACTGAATTTCATGCTATAGTATTTTTGTATGCAATTTTAATGCATTTTTCAGCATACATGAAAGTGCTGACACAGCTAAGAAGTTATTCTGGTTTTTGTTCTTCAGTTGCTAAAAAACATAAATTACATTTGGACACAATTTTCCGTATAGTAGTTTATACATGTTAGCAGTTTACTTTCAGCCTTTAAGAGTGAACAACATAATATTTGTTTAATACGAGGAAGCAGGGGTAAGTGATCTGCAATCAGAAAGCTTGTATTAAAATGGCTCCCACAGGTTTTGTTAGACCAGGATCTGTTTCAAATCTGCACCTCCAGACACGCTGCTGACAGTGAAGTGCATTTGTGTGAGCTGCCCTCGTGCGTATAATGAAACGGAGCATCGTGAGTCTGTTAAAGTTCACTATTTTCAATCACTTGAGTATAATTCTTTTATAGTTCACAAAAAACAAATGTCTGCATTGCAGCAAGATGTCTGAGGCAAGGTAGAGACAGCAGCGTTGTGCCTCGGCTCAGCCCAATGGCGCTGCTCCGCCAGCGCCGGAGCCAATTGCCGCAGCAGGCAGGTTAAAGATTGACAATTGCAGTGGCAAGGCTGAGAAAGGCCTTCTGGAAATTTCTGCCATCTTTGTTCCATCTAAGTAAAGTAAATTCAGCCAAGCTGAAGAATTTCATATATATACATTTTTGGTGCTTTGTCACTCACTTCCCTAGGTTGCATAATAAGCAGCACTCTACTGTTTTTTCTGTTCAGGACAGATGGAATGTGGGGTTTTGTTTAAGTGACAGATGCAGGGAAAAAGCACGTATGCTTTCTCCCCAAGATTTTGCTGGCCTGGATCTTGTTACTATCACAATTAGACAGGACATGTATGAAGCAATGCAGCTGAGGTTTATTCAGCTTGGAGCAAATGGCCATTATTCTGATTATAACTAGCAGTTAATCGTATAATTGCACTGTAAGTTTTCTGGCTACTAGAGAGTAATTTGAATTGCCCAGGATGAATATGATTAGCCATTATTATTTAGTGCCAACATCCAGTTACTTTTGTAATTAACTGGACAAAGAATGGAGTGGGGGGGAAAACAAAGGAGTGATCTGGATTATAAATCATGCTGAAAACAGTAGCTTTTTAAAAGCTGCATGCCTTTTTCATTCTTTGCAGGCAAACTGTTTTACTTGGAAGCTAAATAGTGCTAGGGAAAAGCTGAGTAATTCCTTTAAACAAATGACTCTACTTAACATATTGGGAATGAAAAAAATGCAGAGTATAAACCACTCCAAATGTAACAGTCACCCCCCCTCACAGTAGGTAGGAGTATTGAAATGTAGCAGAAAACCTACATTGCTACTAAGGGAGCATGTAATAAAAGGAACTTCATGCTCAAAAAGCATAAATAGATAGATTACATTACAAATTTAGCCCTTCATATCAGTGTCCACAGACTTCAACTGGCTCATCTTCCTGAGCTGTCTTCCATTTTGTGATATCACTTTTGCTTGAGATTTTTGTTGTTGTTTTGTTTCTGGTTTTGTTGGTTTGTTTCTCCTGTTTTGCTTTGTTTTCCAGTGTATTGTGTTGTATCACTTTTCAGCTACTGGCCCTGTGGATCCAGTAGCTGAAAAGTGATAGGTTGTGGTCAGTTTTCCGTAGTGGTGGTAGTACTCCAGCATAATTGGTTAAAGGGAGATAAATCTCAGTAAAGGGTCTCTTCTCTGTCTGGAATTCAGGGTATTAATTTGAATTTCCTAAAAATCTTGAAAGTTGAACAAAACCTTTGCCCATGTAAGATGGAGTAGACAGCAATTTTCAGATTTTGTTATTTGTGGATCCCCAGTATTTTTCCCATGGGCACATGAATCCCATTAGAGTGACTTTAAGCCTGTTAGACTAGGTTTGATTTACTTGGTTATTGTCTGAAACCCCTTTGTGCACAGTACAGCTGGCTTTGAGGGGTCTGCAGACTGGAAACCATCATAGTAGGCCATCAAGCTTGGCCCTTTAAATTGTATTTAGAAAGTATTTAAAATACATTTGTTAATAAATATGACTTGTGTTCATGGGCTAAAGACTAATTTAGCCGTAGCTACATAGGAAGTGAGTTTCATGTATTTGTCATTCTTATTTTAACCCTTTATTGCCCATTGTCAGAGCATCTGTGTTTCACACAGTGAGATTAAAACCATGCTGTAACAGGATGTTAACATTCCTAATTCAGCTAATATAAACCTTTACTTTCAAGCATGATTGTTCTCAAATTATATTTTTAGCATCTGAAATCTGTAGCTATTTGGTTGCCTTGCTTGGGCCTCAGCTGTATAGTTTATAGACTTAAAGATGACTGTGTAACACCAAGGATCCCCCTCCCTCCCCTGATTTTTCTCTTTTGTGCAGCTATTTTGAATGGACACTGAATAAGAGTAAGGTTTTAAAAAGAACCGAAATGTTCTTTAAATGAAAAATGGAGTTACTTTGCTTGTTATCACAGGTAACCAGCTTAAACATTGCTGTACATAGATAGCTGAACGTGCCTTTTGTGTATGTTAATTACTTAATACAAAGTGTTATTTATTTAATACACATGGAGCATTTTGCAGGGAATTCTGTGAAAGGAAATGTTAAATACGAGGTGCTCACACTGGAGGGTGAAGCTAAAATTGAGTGATTTCCTTAGTAACCTGTGACTTCACAAATCTCCCTATCTTGTGCCTTTTTAGTTAAACGTTCAGATGTCAGGTGTCCTTTGGTCCTTCTTTACCATTTCTGATATTTAGATGCTGGCTTTGGATCTTGCCCTGCTGTGTAAACAGGAGCTGCTGGTATTGAACAAAGTGCTACCATTTTAGCTCCAGAGCAGGAGTGAGGCAGTGCAGTGCTGGCAGACGCCATTTTAAGAGCCCTGCATAAATAGCATAGCTACCGATGAGTAAGAGACTGTTATAGGTGAGTGCTCATACAAAGCTGCTATTTATTCAGCAATGGCATGCAAATAGTGGTTTTTGTTTTAAAATTTTTATTGAATGCAGTTTTTTGAAATCCTTATTTAGAATTGCTGCTCACAAATGTGATGCATGAGAGGCAGGAATTGTCTTAAAGATGAAATTCAGTTTTAGTGCTTATAGTCTTTAATCATTTTTTTTTTGTTTTGTTTTCTGTTAATTAAAAGGAAAAATGAATTCCAGAAATATGTAGTTCTTGATCTGAAATTCGTGTGTTATTCCCTAATGTAGATCTAGATTGTGTATGTGGGCATTAGCTGTTTCGAGTGGTTTTCCATATCTGTCAGTTTTTCTTGGTTAAATGTCAAGGTGCAGTAGTTCATCTGCAACTTTTAATTGCTCTTTGTAGTTACTATGGGTTAAAACATCTTTAAATATTCTTGTATATGTACATTTTCTCAGGTAAGTACTACTATTAGTAAAGGAATGATTTTCATAAACAGAAAAGTCAGTATATAATTTAGGGATGTGAAATTTGAAAACCTGAATTTTGTATTAAAAAAAACCCACCCTCTCTTCAGTTTGGTAGAGAACATATTTAAAAATAAGGCAGCTAAGTTATGTTTTCATTTTTACCTAAGTACCAATAAATCTTGTATGTTTGCAATCCTTATTTTTTTTTCTTTCTGTGCCCAACTCTCCCCAAAGGAATAACCTCCACCCCTTCTACCCTCATTCAAGCATGCTAAACTAGTTTGTATGAAACAAATTAGCTTAACATTTTAGAAAACAAACTTTTGCTGTTGTTGTTGCAAGTTTTGTCAATATGAGTAGGGAAGTTTTAAATGATTAATTGGTGTTCTGGTCATTTGACAGGGAAACTGGCAGAGATTAAATTTCAGTTGTGTTCTTAAAATGTGTTCCTCTGTGTTCATTCATCTTAATGAGGAAATAAGAGTAGCTTTCAGAATCACATAAACTATTTGTTGTATTCATTTAGGTACTTAATTGAGTATTTTCCAGTATCATTTCTGATCTGCAGCCTCAGAGCATCCCATTCATACATGCATGACAGTAATACATGCTGGCTGAAATAGCTGCTCTGAGCCCTGCAAAAATGAATTCTCAAAGTAAACCTCTCTAGAACAGTCTACTTGACCACACAATTATTGTTTCCATGGAACTAGATACTTACTTTTAATTATTTTGCTGCTGGTCTTAATTTTCCTTTTATTTTGCTGTGGGTAATAGTAAGGTAACTGATTAAGAACCTGTTGTTCTTGAATTATTTAATTGGAAATCTTTTACTAATATCTGCATTTGGAAGTTTGTGGTTTACAAAGCATTTTAAAGAATATTCCTTGTATTGATGGAGGGTATAAAGGTAAAAAGATGTCAGCTTTAGAAAAGTTACTGTAAACTTGCTGTGAATTGCTGGTATGTATTTAAAGGCTTGAATCTCAAAGATGACCACTACAGTCACCACTGTCAACATTCAAACAATGTCATGTTGTGGAAGTCATTATTATACATTACAGCAAATAAAGCAGCGGGAGATGCTTTTGAGGAGCTGTGAATGTTCAGTATCGTTTATGGTTATGTCTAACACACTTTTATTTAACTGTTCCTCACCAACATTGGGATATTTTTTTTTCAGAACAATCTCTGTAGTTTTCTTGTATGCTTATATGTTTGTGCCTTTAAAAATTAATTAATTGCAGAGAATATGGAGATGCCTCTGTTCCTCTGAGGCTCAGGTTTCATAGTCTTGTAGGTAATTCCTGGATTTTGTGTGAGTGATGCACTGTGTGCACGTGTGTATAGGGAATGTGCTCCTCCATTGCTAAGGAAAGTGGAGAACCTTGGGATCAAGTGGAGAATGCATTTTTGACTGCTTATTTATACTTAAAGTCTTTGGGAAGGCTGCTTTCAGGCATCTGTTACGTGATGTTTGCATCCCTGCCCATGGCAGCAGTTTGGAACTAGATCATCTTTAAGGTCCTGTCCAATGCAAGCCGTTCTATGATTCTTTGTATCAAGATTTTGCAAGATACTTTGTTCCCCTTACAGGTGTTTCTGAAGAATCGTTTTTTTGTTTATAGAAGTATTGCAAGAACACTTAAAAGAGTGATGGAGGAAACTGACTCAGTTTCCTAAATTAAGCTCCTTATACGAGTGGGACAGATTCTGAGCTGAAAAACCCTTCTATGCTGTTAGTAATAGGTAGGAGTCTTGCCCTGTAACCCCCTGCAGTGCTGTGTTTGGGCCCAGGGGCACAGAACATCCTCAGTCAGCCTGTGGCTTCTCCTGGTGCTTTGGTCAGGGAAGTGGGAACAGTTCCTGCTATGGCGTTGCTGTATTGATCCCTCACTCCCATTTCTCAGCCAGGATTCATGCACAGCTCTCTGGGTTGTAATACTGATTTGTACCAACTACGGTATCTTTCATATTGGATCATGTTCCCCTGAGGCTGTGAGTTGAACAAAGTGACCTGATGGATTTGGATGAGTCTAGAATTTTATGATTGCTTTAATGTAACTTAAATGTGAGCTGCTGCTAAAAGGGTGGTGCCCTTTTCTCCCTGTGTGGTTCTCCCATTTTCTGCATGTCCAGCTGCACAGTGAGTTACATTCCAGAACTGATTCGGATAAAATGGACATGGTTTCTGGAACAAGTTAAGGATTGGGGAAACCATTCCTTTTACTACCCTATGTAAAATGAGCATTAGTGTTCAACCTGAGTCTTGTAAAGCCTTGTATGTCCCAGTCTGTGTCTGGAACTGGGTCTATATTTTAGAGGCAGGTAATGTGCACATGCCAGATTACTTCAGTCTTACAGAATTGCTGGGCATGAATACATATTGATCTGTATGCATTATTGATTATATATACATGATGTTTTAAAAATATGGGGTTTGTTACAGTTTGCTGATATTGAAATAGGATTTTATAAAGAGGGAGGGGAAGAAAAAAAAACCCCGATGCACTATTGGAAGAGAACAATGAACCCATCCCATGAGCCCATCCCTTCCCTTTGCTTAGGAGAGGAATGGGCAAAGGCAAGTGGTGCATGAAATGTTTTGGTGTCTGCAGGCCACTGCCATCTCCTCTTTGCTGAGGCCCCTGGAAAAGGGTGTAACAAATGTGCAGGATAATTGATCTGCCCATGCATAGTAAATGTGTGAGCATTGTAGTGCTGTTGGCTGTGTTGCGCATTTAATCTGCCCATGCAAGATAAATCTGAGAAGCATTGTGTTACAGTCAACTGTGCTACACATTTGCCATAATTCTGGTCACATGGGTGCCTTGCCTTGCTCCTGAAAGATCAGAATAGTCCATGAGCTGGGAGGTAGATGCTGGTAGACTAGAACTCCCCTTCAGTGTTTTGTGACTTTAAAGAGCTTATTTTGTAAATTATTTCTATATCCAAATGACAAGCAATAATGATTTCTGGCATTCGTGGAACTTCTCAGCTTTGGGTTATCCGTATTGAGCTTGGTTGATTTGTATGTAAAATTTCTGCTGACATAACTGTACTGTTTAGGACTGGGAAAGGAATTGTAACCCAACTGCCCAGTAGCGGATAGTTGATTAGAAGTAGTTTTGTCAAATAACAGACTTAAAAATCCTTCTGCTGTTTAGTTTTACTTTGTTTAGGAATCTCTTTTAACTTACACCTGTAACAAAACTCCTGCTAATATAAACTGTTTGTCAGGCTGAAGAGTTCTCTGGTATAAATGTAACCAAGTCCTCACAGTTGTTTCCGAGCTCTGATGAGATGTTTCAGGCAGATTTATAGACAGCGGCTAAACCAAGGCTTCCAGCTGCCCTCTTGGCGCAGACATCCCTCCAGGGCAGTGGCTGGGCATACCCCACACTGTCCCTGGAGCTGGGGTGGCTGAATGGAACCTCAGCCCACTTCATAGCAGCAGAAATTCATAACCTGCCATATCAGTGCAAGCTGGTATCAGCAACAACTTCCATTAACAGACTGAGTGGTAAATCGTCCCTGTAGAGGAGAAGATCTACATCCCATGGCTGTTGTACTCTGGTGGTATTAATGGACACTGCAATACCTGCCTGAGGCTCAAGAATGCCATTTGTCTATCCTTTTGAATTTGAGTTTACTTCAACATGGTGTATTTTCTTTTACCTTTCGTCTAGGATAGTCACATCTCCAAAACCGCTCTGTAACTCTGTGTTCATTCTTGTTAATTTTTCATCTCCCTTCCATCTTCTTTCCCCAAAGTGACTTAACTAGCCAAATTGATTGAGTTGTTTTCTTGAATGGCATCACTGTAAGAAAGTAGACCATCAGAAAGTCAGATGTAGTTTGTAATAATTTAATCCTTCCTGGAGCAAATGAAAACTGACTGTGTAAGATTGAATGGTAACAACTCTATACTGTATACTCTTTATGGTTAATAATTGGTGGAATTGTATTGCCAATAAATTATAAATATTCAGTTTTCTGTTATACAGTCCAGTTCCAAAATAATTAAAATTATTTATTTAATCGTTTTTGAAATTACATTTTACCTTCTAATTTTGCAAGTTGTTCTGTGTTGCTAAGTCTGTTACTTCAGCTAATCTGTTCACGAATGCTGATGAGCATTTAAATGTTGGCAGGCATCTGTCCCCGTGGTTTATCTGAGATTAGGAGCTGCAAGAAACAGAATTCCTGTTTGTCTGCCACATGCATACAATTCATACATACATTGCCATAATCTTCAGTACATGTTGCAAGACTGTCATTCGTACAAAAATGTAGCTTTTGTGCTTGGTACCTTGCAGCATATGTGTGTACCTGGATTGTTTCTCACTGTGTTTTGATCAATGTATGCTCTGGCAAACAGGAAACCTTTCATTCCATCAGAAATTTTAATGTAGTTGTGTTTGACAGTGTTGGGTTGCACGTGATGGATAGAAGTTAGTCATGGGAATAATACAGTCCATAAAGTATTCTAATTTCACCTTTTTGAATCCCGCAGCTTGGCTGAAGAGGAAATAAAGGCAGAGCAGGAGGTGGTGGAGGGGATGGACATCTCCACTCGATCCAAAGGTGAGTAAGAGGAATATCTCACTTAGGTTCTACAACACAATTATTTGTAAACCAGGATAGTGAAGCTGTGTCATCTACCATGAAGCTACTCTTTGAGTGGAGACTCAAGATTCACTGTATTTTTTGCAGTGACTACTGTATGTTAGGAAGTGTTTTAATTTTTGCTTGGTTTTCATTGTATGTCAAATCTACACACACAAATATTTCAGTGTTATTTCAGGTTTATGAATAACTTAGGTTAAATTATGAAAAAACAGCAACCTCTTGTATTATATCACTTATCATGGCATCCTTTAAAATAGTACTTCTAGATTTGCAAGACAGAAGAAAGTAGTAGTAGTAGTAGCAGCAAAAATATTAAGATAGTATTTCCTACAGTAATGAATTTTTTTTCTAAGAAAAAAGAATCACAGTAGCATTTCTGTTTCCACAGAAATTAATCCCCTGACCAGTATGTATTTCATGGACATTCATGCCTGTCCATCTCCTTTTGTACTTGCAACTGACTTTGCTGCTGAGTTTACTTGAAAGCCATTTCTGTAAAACAACAGCAATAGTTACTACCATCCTTTTAAAGTTCTGGCACATATCCAGTTACTCTTCACATTCCTACGGCAGGGCTCACAAATCTAATTAACTCAGAATGTGCAGGTGGGATTGTCTTGAAAGCATGGCACAGATCATCTGCATGTTTTTTAATGAGGAAGCTTGGCTGGATAACATAAAATTGGATTCAGGTCTTATTTGTACTTACAGTAAATTTCTTGTTTCAGTTCTCATGGTGTGGTTAGGTGAGGTAGTACATGTGATCTGACACCTCAGAAGAGATACACTTGCTCCTTTTGTCCCTTCTCCTTGTCTTTTTCTCCCTTCTCTCCTTCTGTATGTTAGTCTGCACCACTGGACTGCTTTCAACATTTACTTGTCTCTGTATTTCAGTTTTCTAAGCCAGCAGAAAGTAAATGTTTTTGTTGCTTTAATGATTGCTACTGACTAGGGTAAGCTCCCAGCTCTGCACTCCACCACTTACTTCCTTTGTGTTGCTTGTCACATCCCAGCCACTTGAACTTTCTAACCAACTTGAAAACTGAAGCATTTTTCTGCTGTTGTAGTGACCAGTTTGTTCATGAAAGAGTTTGATAACATAAGAACTTGGTATAAGAGACAAATGGGGTTAGTAGATACATCTAGCTGCCCGTGAAATCTCATCTTTATTTCTGCTTAGAAACACTGGCCCACTTACTAGTACTAATAAGAGTTTTGCTTGCCTCAAGTGAGCTAAACCATTACTTTTGTCACTCTGACATCATTAATGTCTAAAAGACACTTAAAAATCTGATATCTACTTATGTAGATGTTTATGTTTTAGTTCTGGTGCTTTGATTAGCCACAAACAGGTGTATGCACCATACAAAGTAAGTTTGCATTTCCTCATGGTAGTTCTAGTGCTGCCCTGACCTTAAGATATGCTGTTTCAATGAATTAAGCCCACAGGAAACTCTTTACTTTTTATTTGGTAAGGTTAAGATGAAGTTTCTTAGGACAGTGAGCTGATTTAATATAATGGTTATTGAAAGGGTCAGTCTTTCATCTCCCAACCTTCTCACACATGTGATCTTGCAGCTTGTGTTGTGGGCTCTTAACAATTAGAACTGGTCAGTTCACAGGGATTTAACCTGGCAGAAAGAGACTCAGGTTTTCATACTGTTTACTGTTGCAACTCCTTGAACCAGCTGATGACAAAGCCAGTCTCACCATGCACCACCAGGTGCTGGTTTAGGTTGACCCAAGCTGACATTGTGTGGAAGTCACTGGTCTATGCATAGAAGGACTCTTAGTGCTTTAAATACCAGTGGGAGTGATGTAAATGGCATTTCTGTATCACCATAGTAGAGATAAAACTTAGCAAGGGTTAAATCACTTTAATAATAAGGGAATTGGTATTTATTTAACTAGATACTGATTTGCTTTAGTTGGTTTGTTAAATTTTACATGTATGTAGATAAAACCCCTGCTAGCACCACTCTAAGGACAAGAATAACAACTACCCACCCCAATCCCTTACAGGCTTGCGTTTTTTCCAGTGAAGAATGTAGGATATAAAGAACTCTTTAGACTTACCTGTAAACCATTTCTCTTTGTTGTGTACCCAGCCTAATCTGTGAATTAGTGATAGAACTTTATAATAGTTGAATATGTCGTTTTTCACAGAAAATAAAAGAATCATAAATGTCATCTCCAGGAGCTGGCCACATTACAGGCCAGGTGTAATGAATCATTCTGGACTCCTGTTACTTGGATTGAAACAAGCTTCTCTGATAGTTCAGTGCAGTGTTGCTGCAGCAGAGAAGTCACAAACCAGAATTTCAAAGCTGTTACTCTGCTCTGTGCAAGGCAGAAAAAGTGCAGCAAAGTTCTCAACTGGTGGGATGGTGGCAGCAATGTCTCCACTTGTAGCAATTAGCTTGTGCAGAGTTTTGCTTTGTGTGTTTTAAAAAGGATATAGATGAGGAAGTTGACCCTATCTAGGCAAACCTGGAGGGGAGCACACAGCTCTTTGTGCTTTGTTTGGGTTTTTTGATGTGTGAGAAGCTTGTGCAGGACATCGATCTGTGGCACTGTGTAACTTCAGACTTCACCTAGAGCAGCGGATGTGCTGCAAGTCTGTAACCTACTTGCCCTGCTACAGTTTGTACAGCTCGTGAGGCTGTGTCTAAAGAAAGTTGTAGGGAAATAAATTTAATTGCTTTAAAACCAATTAGCCTGTTGCAGACATCTTCATGAACATTCTTGTTTTGGTGTAAGCAGTTTAATTGCTATAATTCAATTCCAGTTCAGTTTAAGCTAAACTAAACCATGCATTGTTTAATCTGTAACACGGGTCTTAACACAGCCTTTGAATTGGTCTAAGTAACGTGGTGGTTTCAAAGCAGCCTAAGCTGGTCAAACTGCTCAATGCAGCAGTTTCATCCACTTCCTTCCATACCTAAGCTGGCAGGAAACTAACTGAACCATAAAACATGAACAGTTTTCTACTTGCTCAGTGTGCTGAAACAGCTTGGTGGACTGCCAGAACTGGTGTAAGAGACAAGGCAGGAATACAGCAGTTGGGTGCAGGAAGTGTGGAGCTTTGTTAGCAAGCATTTAGACAGGGCTAAGCTGGAGTGAAACCAAGAACTTAAAGCCATCACTGACACTTCTTACTTCATATTGTGCTAGATAAAGCGAGTCTGTAGCTGGGGTCAGGGCTATGGAGTCCTACATGTTCAGCTGCATTTCTCTACCCTTCTCCTTTGCTGGCTGTAATGCTTTTGCTGTTGCACAGTCAGCTGTGTCAAGCAGCTGATCTAGCAGAAAATTGTTCATTTTTTGTAGTACTAGATTCTGCCTGCATCATGAACTGATTAACACTACTGTTACACGCAAGTGCCTGTCTCCAAAAAGTTGTGGGGACAGATACCTGGTAAGATGGGAAAAGGGGAAGAGGAGTAGTGTTACTCTAGAAGTTATAATTTAGATCTGTTTATAAGATGTGCATGTGCAGCCTTGTTAAAGACAAGGTTTTAAAATACACTGCTCTTTTGATGAGAGCAAGAAAGCATAAGGCATCTGAGAACTGGAAATGGGAAGTGACAGCTTAAAGAGAATGCAGAGTCCAAAAACATAAAATGGAGTGAACAGGGGATTGCTCTTCAGTGAAGGAGAGAGGCTGTGGATTAGATGATCGTATTTTCTCCTTTGCATATGATACATTAACATGTCCAGCAGAAACATCTTGTTATATTTCTGTTCCAGCCTTATGGACTACTTTTTAACCTTGTTTATTAAAGATTTCAAGATGGGGCTTGCAAGATCTGTGGATAAATGTCTAAGCATTTCCAGGTTGTGGTTCCAGAGCAAAAGTTGTCTTTGCTTGTACTTGTTCTCTTTGGACAGAATGAACTATCCACTGGGTGTTTTCTTCCTATTAACCTGGAAGAATTTTTTTTTTTTTTTTTTAAATCCTTTCTGCTAGTTTAACTTAGCTGCCAACAGCAGCAAGCTGTGATGGTAGATGCACTTCCATGTAGGTTTTCCTGTATTTCAGCTGGTACTGGAACTATTGCCTGTTTAGTGCCCAGTCAAAAGGAGATCTTTAACTCTCTTTTTGCCATCATCAGTCAGACATGTCTTCCATTGCCTTTGCATCTATGGTGGCTCTTAGGACTTAGGTGGAGAGGTTTCTACCTGCTTTTCTCACTGAACCAAATTACTGGGGAGTTGAGCAGATGTTGGGCATTGCTGGGAGCAGCCCTGCCCCAGTAGGGACAGCTGGTCATTAGATGGTCTTAGCTTGGCATAAAATCATATACTGAGGCCTTACTGCTTAATGGGGAGAATTCTGACGTTTACAGGTTAGGGGTTTTTTTCAGGTTTGTGTTAAAAGGCTTTGGTCTTAGGAGCTCCTCTCGGTGGTAAAATGTTCAGATACTATGAATATAAACACGAAAATGACTAATTAAATGGAATTCCCAGAATGCATGATATATTTTGTAACAGTTTCATAATAGTGCATCTCTGTCAGCTTTCTTTGTAGTGATACCAAGTATTTAATCACACAGAGATGAGATTCTTACTCCAGTGTGAAACTGAGACTCCTGCAGGGAACAGAAGTGCAGCCCTGGGCTTCTGTCTCTAGTGCAGAGCCCTTGTTATCAGCAATCCCACCTTAGGAAGGCCTTGGGACAGCAAGTCCCCCACAGCCAGGCTCCAGCTTATCCTTGCCTTTCAGCTCTTACCTTGCAAGTTGTTGGGAAGTGTTTCCTTTTCTTTACCTCCCAAAGTCCTACAGTGAAGAAGCACCTAACAGTGTCTTTTTCTACTTGTGTAAAACTGAAATGTGGCAGGAGTTCATCAGAATTTACACAACCATGGCTGACCTCTGTTATTTATTACATTAAGCAACTGGATTGGGTTAATTACATTGGTTTAAATTTCTGGAATGTAAACAGGGCTTTAGCGGTTGATGGCAATTGCATCATGTTTCAAAATTCTGGCAGAAAATTAAAATTCCTCAAAGCTGAGTGTAAGTTCTAACAGATTTATCCATGATTTTATTAAGTTTTTAAGATAAATACCCTTGCTGAAATATTACAGGTAATGGATTTGAAAAATCAGAAGTCTTTTAACAACCATTCAGGATAATAAATTTGACTGGGAGGCTTCACAGTGCTGGAATTCATCTAAATTATTAATTGAAACCTGTTCTATCAAATGGGAGAAGTTAGTATTGCTACATTTGCTTGCAGATTTCTTCATTGATTACACTCCATGCCGTTTAAAGTACAGGCGCTCAGAGATTTTGAGGAGGAAAGAGAGACACAATAGTCTAGGTGGTTTTGGTCTTCTTCCTTCTAAAGGCATAGATACCCATTTCTGGGGGGTAATGACAGCTTAAGCAATCTTCAGTCACTTTTTTTCTTGTACCTTCTCTCACACTGCCTTCTTAAAGCTGTTTCTTAAATCCATCAAATTAATTCATCAAGAAACTGTTTTCAATAAATTTTTGTTCTTCTGTTACATTTTATTGAATTTGATTCCTTGATTTGGTTCACCAAATGTTGGCAGAGCTGTTTGTGCCATAATAAAAGGCATGGCATGGCATTGGGAATTAACGTTAACAGAAGTAGCCTTGGGCTGGTTCTGTTTAAGTGACACTTCCGAGTGTCTGACTTACATGGAGCAATTAATTGTGTTTCTAGTTGGAAACGTTATTCAGAATTTTGCATATTTGACCCACTTGCATTGAGATATCAAAAACCTACTTAGGTCGCAGAAAACCCATTGGTGTAACTAAGTCTCAGTTTACTGATATTTCCTAGGAGGCTAAAATAATGCTTTCACTGAAAAAATACATTGATGTTTCTGGCTCCTGGAAAACCAAAATGACTGCTAATCTTACTATCTTTATCACAAATCATACTGAAAAGCTTTTTTAATTACTTTTTTTTGTTGTTACTGTCTTTCTTAGTTTCCCTCTTCTCACTTTCTGAAAATTCCCGGAACAGAAAAGTTTTTTTCTCCAAGCAGTAAACAGCTCATTTTTCATAGAATTTATATCTACAGTTTAAGAAAATTAGGTACAGAATAGGAATAAATAATACTCCTTATGAAAGTAAACTTGATATAGTTAAATTTTTTTTTTAATTGTCTGCATTTTGTTTTGAAATGCTAAACTTTTCTTCCCATCCACGCAAACTCAAAGAAGGATAGTTCTTCACTCACAGCAAAAGATTTTGTCCTGAGATTTCCACACTTTTTGGGAAGGCTCTTGTTTTATTTGCCTAACTTTTTTGTGAGGTTGAATTTGAAAATGATGGTCTCTTGTAATTCTGATTTACTCAGGCTTTTCTCATTTGCCTTGCTATCCGTTGCATTGAGGATGGAAGGCTAAGGCAACATATCCTGGTCTAAGTCAGCCCTGCCACACCAGCATCCCTCCTTCACGCCAGCCACATTTGCATCCTTTTCCCTTACACTGGCACTTTCAACTCTGGGACTTGCTACTCTGCTGATTTAACTGAAATTAAATTTTGAGGTTTTTGTTGATTTAAGCCGTATCAGTTTTCCAAACTGTCTTGCTTCCTGGGTGAATAAACCACAGTGCTAGAGAAAGAAAAAAGGAACAAATTTTATTTGCGCAAGGGTGCTGTGAAGCCTTGACTTAGGTGTGGATTTCAGCTCCCATTAAGGCTTTATTGATAGAGAAAATAATCTAAATATAGGAGATGGCTAGAAATACATGTGTAGACATGATTTCATTGTTGTTTTAGTCTGGAATTGCTTTGATTGTGTTTAGCTTAAGTTTTTAAACTAAAAAAACAACAAAATTTATTTTGAAAGGAAGAAGGCCATAAGGAGGTGTCACTGGCAGTCTTTGGCACTGAGCAGTTTATGCTGTGTTCTTACAGTAAGGCATGTTGATGTTGCTTGTTTTCAAGAAGAAAAGCAAGGAAAACAACATCCTACTTTTACAGGTTTTCTGAGTTGGCACCTGCTTCTATTGAGAAAAGTGAGACTTCTCAGTTGTCAGGAATCACTGCTATGGAGTGTTTACAGAGCAGCACTTTGCAATACACAGAGTATAAAAATATTTGGTTGTGGTCTGTACTCCATATGCTGCAGCAAGATAAGATCCCTGATATAAATAATATACTTTTGTTTGTTTTTATATATTTTTTAAGCTAAACTGTAGTAAGTCATTGCTGTAGTTGTCTGCTTACAAAGTGCATTGCCATCACATAAAATTGGACTTACAAAATAGTCATAAAGTGTGAAATGAAATTGCTTTAGGGTTTAAGTATGCCTTAGTCTGTCCCCTGGGAGCAATGGTTACTAATCCTTTAGTCATGTGATGGCATACAGAAGCAAAGATTTAAGCTTCAGGTGAAACTCAGGTTAGCTTGTTGTTCCCCAATGAATGGTTTGCAAGAGCACTCAGAGGTGCTTATTGTCAACCTTGACAACATCACAGACCAATTAATACTAACCTAGTGATGTAAAACCAGGTAACTTTTAATGAGAGTTAAAAAAGTTATTTCAAGTGTCCATTTTTTCACTTGAGCTGGAAGCACATTTTTTAAATGGCGCTAAGAAAGCAAAATCACACAAACCCCCAAGAAATAAGTAAACTAAAGTCGCTTGGCAAAATTAATATTTTTCGTACAATTGATTTATCAATGAGAAGTTTGGTTCAGGTTGATGTGCTCAGTGTGTGATGGGAGTTCAGTAGGAGCAGGGGGATTGCAGGATCCCATGCTAAATGGTGACCAGCTGGCGTGGTGAGATGCTTCCTAAGGTGAGACCATTCTTACTCACGAAACACTATTTGAAAAACATTTGCTTATCACAGAAGAGATCACAGAAATTTTGGCTGTTCCCTTTTGAAGCAGAAACTTGAGTCCACCTCTTAAGTAACTGTTCTAGTCACCAAGTTATTCAGAGCTTAAATTTGGTCTCTTTTGTTCTTTCCCCCCAGATTTGTTTCACTTTTTTCAAATAACACTACACTGGGGAAATGATTCAAAATTAAAAATTAACTGTCCTTCTGACAGGCTGTTTCAACAGGGATCAGTTTCTTGATCTGGTTCACAGTTCAGCTACAGGAACTCTGCTCACACAGCTGGGAGAGCCAGGGAGGGAGAAGCAGCAGTTTGTGCTAAACAGGGTATTCCCATTGAAAGAAATTCGCACAAAATGCAATTTTTATTATAATTAGAATTGGAAGCTATAGCTCAAACAGTTTAAGTAGGTGCTACCATTCTTTTGTTACTTCAACTGAATTAAAAGATTGTTCATATTATTAGGTCCCTCACAGACTGGCAAATTGGCAGCATACCAAGGTAAAGACACTGGCCTATTCCACAAGCACAGCTAAATCTGAAAGAATATGCCTGTGCATTGCTGTTTTCCTGTCTATTCCTTAATTTTTCCAGTTACATCCTACATTGCCTCAAGAAAACCTCTGTGCATTTGAATAACTTGCCAGTTAAAAAAAAAAAAGGAAGTGTATTTCAGGTCAGTTTTTGTATGTTGTCTATGAGTCACCACTAGTTGATTTGAAAATCCCCAGTACACTCAGGCTTCTTGAACCAAGGAGGAAAATTACATCACTTTAAGTAGTTTTTGAAATTACTTAACCAAACATACATGTTTGTGTGACCATTTCATAAGATTGGTATTGAATCAGCACCTTTTCTGCTGAATTGTAGCTTGGATTTGGCTGTGACTGAATAGTCATTCAGTTCTGGTTTAATTAATAACAGTTTAATCCTTTTCCTGACCCCAAATCAGTTAGTTTAGGAAAGGAACAACATTTAAAAGTGAAAAGCATCCCATTATGGAACTTTGCAGCTGATTTTCATACTTAGAGCTGAGACATAATGTGCAGTGTCACAATCAGCTTCTTTGTAAACCCCACAGTCTGAGTCTGAAGAGCTGAAAGGAAACTGATGTGCTCCACTGGTGGCAGTTTTGTGCCTGGAAGTAAGAAATGAAAGCCAAAGGGCAGAAAATTCTACTGTCCATTTACCCTCCTGGTTTAAGGTGTGCCTGCATAGGGACAATCTAGAAATAAAAGCCTAAGTCTCTTCAGGGAGTTATGGGGATGGCTTTATTTGCTGGTGAGAAACTTGGCCTAGAGATCCCGTTGAGGATATTGTTTGCAAATTATAATAAAGAAACAAAGACTTAATGTGATGATGGGAAGATGAGAAAAGACATGGTGTGGTGCTGTTTTTTGTGGATCTCACTGAATGCAAACAGTTCCCATGCTGAATAAGCTCCATTTTACAGTCATGAAAAAAATAGCATTGGTTTTAGGTTTGATCATTTTTTTAGTTGTGGGCTTTGGTTTAGCTGACACTGATGCTGCAGTTTCTTCCAGGATAGCTGGATTAGCACAGCTCTCTTGGGATATATGAAGCATATCCCAGCCCAAGGAGTTCTTCTGCCACCTTCTGTGCATAATCAGCTGAACTGACAAACCCTCTGAGTCTCCTGTCAGCACACTTGTACTGTGTTGGGATTTTATTGTCATAATTGCTTAAGGAGGGGAGGAAGCAGACACTATTTTTCACACACATAGGTGGCACAGCAGTTCTTTGTACTGTCATCAATCTAAATTTGGGGCTAAATGGAGCAGGAGGCAGATTTGCTTGAATCCAAACAGAGCAAGTAACAATAATGGCCTCAGACACATTGTATTGATTGATTCCAGTCAAGGCATGTCAGCAGATAACTGGTGCTAAATGCTGCCCATAGGTGTAAAAGGGGAGGGGTTTGTGGGAAGGGAAAGAAGTCACATGTCTTAGTGTCAAAGCTCAACACGTAAGTTTTTTTTTTTTTAAACCAGCTTTACTACCTTTCACCAAAATTTTATAACTTATGTCAACAGAAGAGTTTCTCAGAGAGCTGACACCTTATGTCTGCTGGGCAGCACTGCTGAAGTTGCTGTGCCTACAGAACTAGTGGGAGACACTTCTAGAATTGTTGAAATTCCAGATGTTGTTAGCCTGGTGTAGCTATTCTAGATTAGTAAAATGCAGGATGGGCAAACGCTCCTACATTTGTTGTCTCTCTTTCAGTTACATGTCCTTCCATTGATATTTTCATGTGGTTTTCGTATTTATTTAAAGTTTCCCTAAATGTTATCTTGACACATGTTAACCAAGCTTTTGGTCAATCAGAAGTCACCATATAGCACCATATTTTCCATTGATTTGTGTAGAAAGTAGCCAAAACCACTGGGTTGTTTTTTTTTTTTTGGGGGGGGGGGGGTGGTTCAGTTGTTTCTCTTGTGATATTGTTGAATACTGATCCCTGTGGTTCTATCTATAGTTTTGTTTTGTTGTATGGATTAAAAGCTTAAGGAAAAATTAAACTTGTTGACCCAACTCTAATGAAATTTCACTTGTGTTTTGTCAGAATCATATCAGTGTTCTTTGATTGCCCTTTACAGCTGATTGTGTACTTGTTTCTTTTGAAAAATATCAGTAAGTTCTTTTTAATTGAGCTGAACATTTCATATTCATTAGGGATCACTGAAATTTTGTTCTGAGAGAATGAAGTTGCAAATGCTCTTATTTTAAAAAGATGAAATAAAAATCTTTGAAGAGTGTGAGTGACAAACCATAACCTTGTTGGAATGTTTTTCATCAATTAGAAGTCTTTAACCATGTTGCTTGTATCTGTTACAGATCCTGGCTCTGCTGAACGCACAGCACAAAAACGGAAATTTCCCAGTCCCCCACATTCCTCCAATGGCCACTCACCTCAAGATGCATCAACAAGTCCTATAAAAAAGAAAAAGAAACCTGGTCTATTGAACAGTAATAATAAAGAGCAGGTAAGAGAAGTCATGGTTTTATTGTGCTGGAATATGAAACAGTAGAGGATGTAGAGACAGCTGATCAGAAGCTCAGTCTTCTTTAAAGAAGCTCCATTTTTGTACTCTTAAGGAATGGATATTAATTTTTGAATGCAGTGGGGGTAGGAGTTGGTATTATAATTTCCATTTGAATGCTCTTTGATTATTGTTTTACATCTGTTGAAAAAGACCACCTGTGTCCTGTTTAGTGACTTCATAAAGGTAATAAGATGTGTAACAAATAAATGCAATTTGGAACAGAATTACTATGAATAATTACAGTAATGAATAATGACAATAATAAAACCAACAATAGCTGGTTTTTAAAATTAAAACCATTAACAGGAAATGTTCAGTAGTGTGATACCCTAGATTAGAAAGATCTCATAATGTCAGTGGAAGTTCCTCATCTGCTTGCAGTCCTTTCCTACTGTCCATTAGTCAGCTCCATCCTTGGTACTCTGTGGATTTCCTCCCCTTCCTTAAAATTTCCAGGCAATGTACACTCCTACCAAACTAGTAAAATCAAAAGGTCACACTGACTTCTCTGTCTTTATGCTTGTAACCTTATTTTTACTGTCTTCTGAATGCTGAATTGATAGCATGTTGTCCTTCTTAGAAGAACTTGACTCCACAAGAGTTTGACCTTTTCGGATTCATTGTATGATGCACATGAAAAAATTACATGAATTGTATTAAATAGCAAATGCTGTAAAGCATCTGCATCATCTTGGAGGAGATTACATGAAAGCAGTCTTCAGCTTTACTGAAATTACTTCACACCTGATGTACTGATGACATGTCTGTGTATTTTTCCAAGTGCTTTTTTGTGTCATGGGGTTTTTTGCCAGTATTATATAAACACAGGATTAAGTTCTGAGTGTTCAAAGCTCTTTCTCCTCGCATAAGAGTATCTACATTATCCTGGTACAATTGCACTGGTAAAGAGAGAAAATTAAATTCCCACTCACTGCAGTTGTCCTGGAACAAAGGCTGTGAATAAATCAGGTCTTAAAACCCAGTGTCAATTGTATTTTATTTCAGGATAATCAGGAGGTGCAACTGTATCATGTGGAGGTGCCCTGGGGTCAGTTTGGCTTTTGCTGAGCTTCACTGCAGCTTGGGTTTATTCCTTTATATCTTGGACATTTTCTGGGCAGATGTTGCCCCACTGAAGTCTGAGCTTGTAACTCTTCAGTGCAGAGATAATTTTGCAAACAGTGGAATTGAATCCTTGGGTATTAATTTCCACTTTTTCTTCCTGCATTTAAAAATATATGTGAAAACACAGTTGCAGTTGTTGAACTTGATAAATTCCCCTTGGTAAATACTTTTCTGTTTTCCAGGTGTCTCAGACCTGAAATGTACAGGATAGAATAAAGTTGTGTATCTAATGAAGAAAACCTATCAGACTTGCTTATTTTGCTGTGTTTATTACAAGTTAGCAAGAAAATATAATCTATTTAGTTCTGTTTAGCTTTTACAAGTTGCTTTTCATTTAATGTTGTCTTGCATGTCAAATTTGAAGTGGGCATGCCTGAAGATTGTTGTGTCTAAATAGGTTCAAACTCTGCTCTATGTGGTAGTGGGAGTTAATTTAAAGATTATTTTAGTGCTGAGTAGATGTGAGCTGAACATACAGGTTCTAGTTTTGTTTGAAGTATGATGTAGCTGATAGCTGTGGTTCTGATTGACTGATAAATCTGTTTTGAGGTATGACAACCTCCCTGGAAATGTCTAACTTAATATTCTACATTACAAAATGCTTTATAATACATGAACATTTCAAGATAACATTGCTAAAATTATAGTTGCATGAAGCTTTGTATTACATATTGTGGGTGCAGTAACAGATCTTCAGAATTGTGCCATCAGGTATTTAAAGTGCTGAAAATCAAGCAAAGAATTAAAGAATTGTAGAACTAAGGTGAAAAATCAGAAACTTCTGACAGTTGGTCAGTTATAATGTAATTGAAGTAGTCAGCTTGTTTTACTACTAGTTTCAATATTAATTTAAACTGAATATAAATAGTGATCTTTTTCTCCCCAAAACAGCACTCTAATACTGTTTGTTTTCTTCAGTTTTCTGTGTCATTCTACAGGTCTTAATAACTTCATTAAAGCCTTTAAAACAGCTACCATCTAGTTGAGCTTGAACTTAATAACTGTTAAAATTTTAACTCCTAAAGCATATTACTCTGTCTAGGACAAGTGAAACGGTCCCTTGATGCAGTTGAATCATTCATTTTCAGTCTTTTAGTTTTCTTCTTTGGGTTTCTTTTGAGTCTGTGAACCCTTTTTTGTTTTGTTTCTTAAGCTTGGCTTAGGCAAAATAAAGTGATAGATGTCTAAATGATAGAAATATCCTTGAACAGAAAACTTAATTCATCTCATGTTCCAGCAAAAATTGACTTCTCTTCAGTTTGGATGTTATGATTTCTGTGGAAGTTTCACAGGTTTTGTTTGTCTTAAAGCAGAATCTTTGAGTCTTAGAAAGTTAGTGTGGATATACTACTTACATCCACTTCAAAGTCAGAATATGTATTAAATTCCTCTGGTAATTTCCTTTATCTGCAGTGGAGGAAATGCCCCATAGCTGCATTTCCAAGTATAAAAGATTGAGATGTTGGTCTCACAGCTGTGGTGCATTTAGCTGCAAACAAAACATGTTTCTACACTGGAAATTGCAGCTTTCCCTTCCTCACTCTGGTTTCTTTGTTTGAATGCTTGTTGTAGAGATTCATTTGAAATGGAGTTAAACCCTTATGCTGTCCCACTTATTCCGTAAGATCCCATAGGAGCATCCTTCTGAAATTCTTGTCATGTGATTAAATGTGTGTATATAGAAAGTACAGAAGTAACACTTTGCCCATTTCTGTGGTGGGAACAAAGTCTTTTTGGGCTTTATCATCTGTAGAATAGAAAATGAAAACCACCAAAACTGGCGCAAAATCATGCAAAATTTTATGTGGCAGAATGTTTATGGATAACATCCTTTCTTTGCCTAAAATATTGTATAGTGTTAGATAATCTGGGGGTTTTTTTGATATACAGCATCTTCAGGTGGGTTGTTGCTTCTACCTTGAAGATCCCTAATTCCTGCAAATAATTAGACCTCCTCCTTTGTAACTTTAGGTATCTGGAAATACCATGGTTCAAAGTGGCATGATGGTGCTTTCTGGGGACATTATTTATGCCCCATGTGACTGATTTTGTTCAGGATGCTTCAAAGGTACAGAACACGCGTATGGTTGCCCTGTTCTGTGAATCACACGGGTGTGTGACAGCTCCAGGGTCTCGGAAGTTGCAGATTTGTAAGTGGTGTAGGGCACCATTTACAAAATGAAAAATGACCTGAGAATCAAACAGACTGGTTCTTCAGACTACAAGTGTTTGCGTAATTACAAGTGAAGTCACGAGCAGGTGGTTTTACATCCAACAAAAAGGTCACATTAAATGAGCTGTCTAAAATCTCAAGGCTGTTTCCCTCCTCAGCAAACCACCCCTCTGATGAATACCAGAGAGTTTGAGTTCCCTTGTCATTAATAAACAGAAAGTAGTTTTCCAATAAATGTTAGCAGCTCTTCAAAGCTGATAAAACAAACTTCAGGTATCTGTGGACCCACTTAAGCCATCCCAGGCTCTTCACTTTTTGTGTTTTGATATCAGCTGTGTCGTCTTTGAGCTGTCAGGCTCAAGGGGAAGACCAGTTCATGCAGGTTACAAAGGTGACACTGTTTTCTAGTGCAGGCAAATCAGTGGAGATGTGAGTCTTAAATTCTGATACACATTTAGGTGGTGAACGAAATCTCTCCTGTAGCGGAGGTGGCTGCTCAGGATGTGAATTTGCTCCTTTGTCATCCCTCTCTACAGTTTGCCTTATTAATCAAAATCAGCATTGGCTTGCTTCGTGGTACAAAGCTATAAACTGCTGCAAACTAGCACAGATTTGCATGGTGTTCAACTCCTTGTTTCAGGACTAACTTCTTCAGTTGGCCCAGGTTTAGCCACCACTAAATATCTTGGTATTTAGCTTGCACAGCCCCATGAAATTCTGAGTTTAGAGGGCCTAATAGCTTCTATAGTAATACTTCTTTCTTGAAGCTGAAAGTGTCTGCTGGCTTTTGTTGGATTGCATGTCTTGCACTCAATGCCCTCACTTGCCACAAAAAATTTATTTCTGGTCTTGAGTGCAAAGTGTCATTTGACATCTGAATAAGCAGTAAACTTCTTTATGAATGATTTTGTGCAATGACTAAGATACTGTGCTTGCATAAATGTTAATCAAACTCTGTAAATTGCTGTTTGCTTATATATTATGAATATTATGATTTGAAAAAATGCAAATTTGTTTTGAAACCAAACCTGTTTTTCTTGCCTACATTTCAGTCAGAACTAAGACATGGTCCGTTTTACTATATGAAGCAGCCACTCACCACAGACCCTGTTGATGTTGTACCACAGGATGGACGGAATGATTTCTATTGCTGGGTTTGTCATCGGGAAGGCCAAGTCCTCTGCTGTGAACTCTGTCCTCGGGTTTATCATGCTAAGTGTCTGAAACTGACAGCCGAACCAGAGGGGGATTGGTTTTGCCCAGAATGTGAGGTTAGTTGGATACAAGGAGTGGATTTCCTTCTTGGGTTTGAGATTTAAGCAGCTTTTCCTGTGTTCTGAAATGTTTCTGGTTTATTCCTACGTTGCCTCTTGGTCAAGGTACCAGAAAAATTTGTACAGAAGAGGAGGCATCCATGGTTCTGCTTTATCACTTTTTCTCTGCGTCACCTGGGTTGTGTTTGCGTTCTTACCACGAGTCTCCAACTTCCTTTATGTCTCCAGCTGTAGAGAAGCACCATTTCAAAGAGTGATCTCTTCATCAGGCACCAGTAATTCTGAAATCTTTCTGCAGTTTTCACTAGCTTAACTTGTGCTTCTTCTGGTGGCCTGATCAGCTTTTCAGCAGTGCGGAAAAAAATGCACTGTAGGGTCTACATAAACAAGTGGGTATTTTGTTACTCTTTTTTTCTGTGGAGTGAGGAAGAATTTAATCATTCCTCTCCGGTGATTTCTGGGGAGAGAATACTTAGCATCCAAGTATCTGTAATGAAGGCAAATTGGTTTATGGCATGTTTTCCTCTTATCAGTTATTGTATTAGAGCCCAGGTGACTTTCTCACTCTCACATTGCTCTGAGCCCACATTGTATATGGGAATTTTATGTATTCACATATTCACTTTGAGTGATCTTGAAGATGCTGGATAATTTTTTTGTTTTTTCTTTTTTTCTTCTTTTTTGATAACATACCCAGACCAAAACCCAGGTAAAACAGGCATCTGAAGTACTTACACTGCATTATCAGAAATGTTTTGTTTCTTATAAAACAGCTATTATCTTTCATTTGAATGCTAGAATGTTTCAGTGGAGAAGGATTTATCTAGAAATGTTTGCTGACAAAGTATTTTTTTAATCTGAACTTTTAGAAAATCACAGTTGCAGAATGCATAGAAACACAGAGTAAAGCAATGACAATGCTCACCATCGAACAGCTATCATATCTACTGAAGTTTGCACTACAGAAAATGAAACAGCCAGGGGTAAGGAAATTTTTGTGGGTTTTTTTTTAAATACTTGGATCATGTGTTTGTCATAATCCTGGGGCTTGCTTCCTTCCTTTAGTGGATGATGAATGTAGTTTAGTTTATCAGATTGTCTGTGACAGCTTCTGTTCTAGCACAGACAGATTAGTTTAGGTTGTACAGACTATTTTGGACTGCATTTAAAATGTAGTTTCATCATGTAACTTCTGGATGTATTTTCAGTAGGTGTAATGAAAGTACAATGCGGTTTTCCAGTGAAACGTGGTGGTTTCTTACTCTCTGCAAGTGGACAATGCTGTCTCGGAGATAGAAGGGGAATGGGGAGACACGATCTCTTCCCAATATATTTATATGGACAGGAGCCCTAGGCATTGACACTGTTACATTATTGATTATATGTGTTGAAAATGTAGCTGCTATCTGTTACTAGAAATTGTTCTTACCACAGAAGTTGGTTGTATCACATACTTTTAAAATGCTGAGGATATTTTCTTAAGTGCAGCTAAAAACTGTGTCATTGTGTACTGTAAAACACAACAGTACCTTTTACAAATACCCCAGTTTTTGCAATTTCTGCAATTCATCACATCCAGCATGTGAAAAATGAGTTAAATGAGACTTTTTAATTCCTATTGTTCTGCTAATAATTTATTACCTTGCAACGTTTTATAATTACCTTTGAAGAATTTTGTCAGATAACACAGCAGGAAGTAGTATTAGAAAATGAGTGAGTATTGTGTCATTGATGAAACTGTTCAGTATTAGTAACCAGCGTGGTTATTATTTCCCCTAACAGACAGAGCCATTTCAAAAGCCAGTTTCACTGGATCAACACCCAGATTATGCAGAATATATCTTTCATCCAATGGACCTTTGTACATTAGAGAAGGTTTGTATGAAGCTAACAGAGGAAGGTTCCTTGAGTTTGATTGCTGTCTGTAACATTTCTAAAATGTTTGATGGCAGTGGGAGAGAAGTTGCTTAACATTATTTTGATGGGTGGGGTGGTTTCTTGGTTATTATAAAAGTCAGTTCATTTACAGCTTAAAAACAATCATGTTAACTGAAGTTCACTGTTTTGTCTGAGCTAGTAACAAATGCTCAGGAAAAATAGTGGGAAAAAGACAAGCTTATGCTGCTGACTTCCTCCTGTTAAATTCACCTGATTCCATGAATGATCTCCAGGAGAGACTTTTTAAAGTAGGATTTTCATTTGATCATTGTTTGTAAGCTATTTATGGATCATTGCTTCATTAATTAGGGACCATTTGATGTATCTCCAGGGGTCATTTCAGACTCATTTTACTGATCATTCAACAAATACTGTAATCTCCACTGCACCTGAGGTGTGGAAGAAAAACGAAACAGTCAAGAGGTGGATAATGGAACTTTCATTCTCACTTCAATAGTAATTTGAAAGTACACATAATGAAATTCTCCATTCTCCATTGCTTAATGAAGAGTGAAGCATTGCAGAGCTTTGTTCTGTCAGGACCTGGTGAAGAGACAACTTTTCATTCTCTGTGTCCTCACAGTGGAGGCCAATGTCTTTATGGTATAAAGTGTAACAAAACCATGGGACTGATTTTATTTAATCAAATTGCTTTGCCCACTGGGTAGACTGTAATATCAAACATATTGTCTAATGTACTGTGACCAGTATTTTTTCTGGGTCTTGTAAAAATTAAAACTGCTGTGGAGTGATAATACATCAGTAGAAGAAATCAAGGACATTTTTCTGCAGAAACATCACGTTCCTAACACTGTGTTAGGAACCATGTTTTTTTGAAATGTTGAAGATATTGATCTAAATAATTCACTATTTAGATTTAATTTAGACAGTTCATACATTTTTGGGGCAGTCAAAAGGCACCTTTTGAATTTGATAGATTCTTAAGCATTTAGAATCATAAGTATCAAAGAATCACAGACTGGTTTGGTTTGGAAGAGACTTTAAAGCTCATCTTGTTCTGACCCCCTGCTGTGGACAGGGACGCCTTCCACAGGACCAGGTTGCTCTGTCCATCCTGGCCTTGAACAATTTCAGGGGTCAGTTTTATTTACTGTATGGCTGATAAGACACAGCATTCAGGAAAAAGCTGTCACTTTTTATTAACTTCTCTTTCCTGATGCATTCTTAATTTCTTCTTTACAGAATGTTAAAAAGAAAATGTACGGTTGCACTGAAGCATTTTTGGCTGATGCCAAATGGATTTTGCACAACTGCATTATTTACAATGGGGGTAGGTATTAATATGTACATCTATCCTCAGATATGAAACTTTAACATAGTTGAAGTCATGGAGCAATTTGTAGACTTCTACACTGAAAGGGTCTTCCTGTTAATGACCGTGATGCCATAATTTTTTTTTAACAACTGGCATAAATAAAACTGTAGGGCCAGATACAGCCTGTGCTGTCACTTGCTCATTCCACCTTAGAGAAAACATATCTGAAATAAGTTAGAATCATGGAATGGTTTGGGTTCATAGGATCATTGGATAGTTTGGACCTTATATGACCTGATCCAACCCACATCATTTCATTCCAACCCCCAAATTGCTTTAGTGTTTTGCATTGTGCAGCACTTAATTGAGACCTAATTGAGAAGATCATACAGCACATCCCTCATTGAAAGAGTGTGCCAGTGGTGGGAAGGCTGCAATAGGCCACAAAAAGGAGCATTTAAAGATTATTAAATGTTACATTGAGAAGAAAAGTGCTGATGTTCTGCTTTTGTAAACATGTAGTTCATGCATATGTTTTTACATAGTTTTTTTAGATGTTCTCTTTTGGTTTCATGAATGACTTTTACATCTGGAAACTGTTGATTTTATCATAGTTCTAGCATAACAATTTTCTTGGTTAAAGTATTTTATTGTTTCCTCAGGAAATCACAAATTGACACAAACAGCAAAAGTCATCATCAAAATCTGTGAGCATGAGGTATGAGTGCCCCAATTAAATTAATTTTTCTGTATGTTTAGTGTTCCATTTCATGTATTTGTGAGTGACATAATAAATAGTTTATAAGGTGTGTATTGCGGATCGATAGTTTTTGAGGGCTTCCTTATGTCTAGGTACAGATATCCATGACCTGCAGAATGGCATTGGACAAGGGCATTGCTAATGTGTCTTCCACTAGGATATTCACTATTTATAATTGAGACTTATGGGGAGGGGAGGGAAGAGAAGAAAGTGGATATATGGATTCTGCTCAAAGGCACCTGTCTTGTTCATGAATATTTGGAGTTGGAAAAAGAGACCGACATCTTCTGATGCATAGATGCACTTTTTGGTGGTTCTTTTACTGTAACAATATGATTTTCCTCTAAATAAATGCAAATGCTCACACTTTGGACTCTGTTTAATCTCTCCAATAACTTTGCTTTTTCTTTTCAGATGAATGAAATTGAAGTATGTCCGGAATGTTACTTAGCTGCTTGCCAAAAACGCGAAAATTGGTTTTGTGAGCCTTGTGTAAGTTAAGAATTATGGTAGTCTAGCTACTACATTAAACTAGCAGCTCTCATTTGACTGTTACCCCCTCTTTGTTTTAAACCTGTGGTGGTTACTGAGTCAAGGGAAGCTGCTGTAGTTTACCTCGTAGTTTGTGCTGGCGTATCATCCTTGTGGAGTCAGACTGTCTCAAGATACTTAACTGTTAAGATTGCAGGTTTTCACAAAAGGATTGGTCCAGTCAGAAATAGTTGTAAAGGCTGTCAGCAACCAGTTCACAAGTTCTCTGTCCTCAAATATAAGGTAACTGCCTTGTGCCACCTGTGCTTACATGTGGTACCCTCAGTGCTCGGAGGATTTCTGAAATGTGAACATCTTTCTGCAGATGTGCATCAGTTTAGACTTGGTTTTTCTTTTGTGACCTGTTGATGGGTTGTATGTTTTCTGTTTAATACTGAACTGAATTTGGGAAGACTCCTTAAAATTCTTAAGTAGAAGTGTATAATCCATCAAGTTCTTTCATGGGCTGTCCTGGTTTCAGCTGGGATAAGAGTTCATTTTCTTCTTAGTAGTTGGTACAGTGTTGTGTTTTTGATTCAGTATGAGAATAATGTCGATGACACACTAATGTTTTGGTTGTTGCTAAGTAGTGCTTACCCTAAGTCAAGGACTTCTTAGTGTCTCATGATCTGCCAAGACACAAGCCTAAGTGAAAATTAGAGTGTTTCAAAGATTGGCTCTAGCGTAACTTATGTTATGCTACATGTTTGGAGGGGACTAATCAAAAATAAATGAATAAAGACGTGCAATTACGATAAGTTTAATCAAGATATGTAAGATTTTATGTTTTGGGAGTTTTTTAAGTACAATTTTATCATTTTGTCCTCTCAGGATTTATTATGTTTATAGTAAAATGGAATCTCGTATTTGGCAACTGCCTTGTGCATATTGGATCTTTATTGAATCTAAGTAATACATACAATTTTTTAAAAAATCATGTTTATTAGATTTGAAGGTAGTACTGCTTACGTTTTCTTACTGTGTATTTTGCCTCTTCCTCTAGAGCAATCCCCACCCTTTGGTCTGGGCTAAACTCAAAGGCTTTCCATTCTGGCCTGCTAAAGCACTGAGGGATAAAGATGGGCAAGTCGATGCCCGTTTCTTTGGCCAACATGACAGGTGGGAGTTTAACCAAAGGATGCCTTTGGCCGTACTTAAAAAATTCACGTTGTAATTTTGTGTGTTTACAAGTTTTTGGATCCTGTCTTTAGAGCCTTGACCCTAACAAACTATGTAATACTGTAGCAAATACAGTTTTAGTTCGTTACATGATGTCTGTAGAATGTGAGCTGTGTTTGTAAGATGATTACATACGTAGTCTGGTGAGTATGCAACTTAATTCCTGTGTCTGGTGTTGTGCTGGGGAGAACTGCAGTTCTTAATGGTGGAAAAGAACAATGAAGTCATTTATGTTGTCTAAGCAACATGGGAACAAATACACACCTGTAGGTTTGAAAAATACAGAAATATAACCTGTGTTAAAAATGCCAGTTTTGCTCCAAAGGGAGTTTTCTGTACTTGTGAATCCTCTGCTTAGATGGGCAGGGCCATGATGAATACAAGTTAATTTGTCATGAATTGGAAATATAAATCTATAAACATGTGCTGTAAAAACCCCAAGTCTATAGGGCCACGGAATAATTAAGTTAAAGTTCCTGGCATCTTAGGATCTTGGGAGACAGTTTCAGGGTCTGCTTCATTTCTAGATAAATCAAATCTGTCCAGTACTTGCTGATAGAACTTTTGCTGGCATTGAGGAGTTTGGCATGGCAGGTAAAATGTTTCTAAGAAGGTGCTTGTGAAGTATTCTTTTCCTTAACTGCTTTTTACATTTTAGTGCCATGACAGAAAGATAGACTCTTTAGCAATGGTTGTTTTGCAGTTATATAGACTATTCCAATTAGGAATATTTTGTCATATTTGACCAGTGTTAAGTCATGTTTTATTACTACTGGGTAAAGTAAAATAAGCTAGTGATAATCCAAGGCATACAGTTTGCTTACTTACAGAAATTAAACACTGAAATATTAAAAGAATGTAATGATGATTCTTTAAAATTATCTGAGCTATTTGTATCTTTATGATTCGGCAAAAATAAATTAGTATGTGCGTAAAAGTTGGCAATGTCAATTCACAGTATGAAATGTAGTTATATTATCTTTTCTTTCTCTGTTTTATATATAGGGCCTGGGTTCCAATAAATAATTGCTACCTCATGTCTAAAGAAATTCCTTTTTCTGTGAAAAAGACTAAAAGCATCTTCAATAGTGCAATGCAAGAAATGGAAGTTTATGTTGATAACATTCGTAGAAAATTTGGGGTATTTAATTATGCACCTTTCCGGACACCATATACTCCCAACAATCAATACCAAATGTTGTTAGACCCTGCAAACCCAGCTGCTGGAACTGCAAAGACAGACAAACAAGAAAAAATCAAACTGAATTTTGATATGACAGCGTCACCCAAGATTCTGATGAGCAAGTCCATGCTGAGCAGTAGCACAGGTCGCAGGATTTCACTGACAGATATGCCACGGTCACCAATGAGTACAAACTCATCAGTTCACACTGGATCTGATGTTGAACAGGATGCAGAGAAAAAAGCAACTTCCAGTCATTTTAGTGCCAGTGAAGAATCCATGGACTTCATTGACAAAAATACAGGTAAAAAAAGAAAGGAGGTACAGGACTTTGGTAGTGGACTAGTTTTATTCCATGTACTTTTTAAAGACAGGCTGTATTATTACTTGGTTTATGAAGAAATTTTAGAAAAAGTGATGCATTTAACTTTCAGTATCACAGATAAGAAATGACAGTTCTCTCTGACACATTGAGAAGGAATGAATAATCTTGAAAAGTGACTAAACCCCTTCAATTTAAATAGCAGAAAATAGTTGTAGCTATCAAAATGAATGGAGAGTGGAAAGAAATAAAAAAAAAAAATTAGAATAGTCATGATTAGGTGTTGTAGTATTAAATCTGTCTTTATTAATTTTGTACTTTTTCAGCTTCTCCAGCACCAACAAGAACAGGTCAAGCAGGGAGCTTGTCAGGCAGCCCCAAACCTTTCTCTCCTCAAGCATCAACGCCAATTTCTGCTAAGCAAGAAAGAACTTCCACTCCAGGAAGCATTCTGAATCTCAATCTTGGTTAGTCTTGATGTTTGAAAACCTAATATTCTTACAGCTGAACAAATTATGGTGGTATCAGTGCAGCATAGTATGAACAATCATGCTTGTTACGTGGCTTTAAATTAACAAAGGTCTTTAAATGAGTCACATGTGTAATTATTGTTTCATCAGATTTACTGGGTTTTTTATTTTGTGAAAGAAAGTTATTGTTCCTTGTTGATGAAAGGAAGTAGTTAAAGGATAATTTTTTCCTTAGCTGACCTGTACAAATGAATGTGTCTAAACAGTAGGTAAGTTTCTAAATGTTGTAATGACATGAACATTGCTGCTCTTCACCATTCAGCGTCTCTCAAGTAAATTGCTGGCAAGGTTTTCTTGTGATCTTTAGGATTTAGGATTTACTAGGGCTTCTCTCTTGCTGACTTCACATCACCTCCTCACTGACCATCCCTCTCTAGGGAGGTAGATCGATGAAAGGAATTAGCAGAATTCTTGAAGTCTTGAAACTCCCTAGAAGTAAATTTTGGGATTGTGGAATTTTGAAAGATGGAGTAGGTAAGTACTAAGTTGGTAAAATAGTTCTGCAAGCCAAACAGATGTAAATCAGTTTCCTCAGTCATGCTTTGTTCCTGTGAGCATTCTGATTCAGTTCTGGCTACTTTTTACCTCCACGTGATACTACACAGAGAACCAGGATTTTGCACCTTGGTGTTAGCCAGGTATTTCAGGAAGGCTTAAGTTCAAATAATGAATTCATGTCTTCAGTGCCTTACAGATATTCTGATTCTGGATACAAGCTCACAAGTCTGTTTTTCAGTGGATCATGCTATATGTGTGGACATAATTGTAGAATTAATTTCTCCTGCTGCACTGCAGCTGATGCATTTGGAAAAACATTAAGAAATACATAGTGCTGCAATTGTTTGAGCCACAGATGGGAAGCATCAGCTGGAGCATAGAACACTTTGAATAAATAGCGTAGATGGGAAAATCCGATGTTATGGTCCATGAGCAATACCATAAAAGGAGTGCTTGTATGCTTTCAAGTAGAATATCTGGGGTTTTTTCAGGTTTAGGGGAATTTCCTGTGTTAAATATACTTTTTGGTGATGGGAGTGAAAATGGCAACTGTTCTTCATTTAATAGTGTCAGCTGTGCCAGACATGGATTCTTCTACGGATGTTAGAATTTTTCCGTCGTATGTGATGTGACAGGGATTCTCTCTGCAAACACAGAAGTGAGAGTCCAGAAAACAAAGACACTTTGTATCTTGAGCAGAGTGCTAGGAGGACTCTAATGATCTGCAATTCAGAAAAAAGGAAGGAAAAATAATAGAAATGAGCCATCTGTTGTTTCTGGCAGACTTGCTAATTTGAGAAATGGAGGTGTGAATGAGCAAGATATACAGGGATTTGGGGGGGAAAAACCCGTGTGCCTGATATTATAGGACCTGCCCTTGGATAACAGAGGCAAAAACAATAAGAGTATACCTTGATATGAAATTCAAACTTTAAAAGGATGTCTGGTCAGAGGAATCATTGGTTCAGTGTTTTGTATTTATTTCACTTTTCTCTAAGTTGCACATCAACAGAAAATGTCTTGTAAATAAATATATATATACACACACATATATATATAAAGTAAAATAAGGCAACACTGTGTCATATTTAACTGCTCTGGAATGAAACTTGAAAATAAAGCACAAATGCACGTTGTGCCAGTGTTGCCTTTTGCCTTCTCCGTGGCCTCTGGTCTTTTTCAGCATATGGCATTGGCTCTTTTAATCCTACCACAAGCCAGCTGAAGGAGCTAAACTGGCCAAACATGATTCTTCTCTTCATTCTTTCCCTGTTCTTCATGGGTCCTTCCTCTTCCCCCAAGTAACTCCAACTGATTCGGTGCCCTGAGCACTGATGGAGTGTCAGCCCTCCCAGCGAAGGGTAAAGGATAAGGACTTATGCTACAGAAATACATCTCTGAAATGGGAAAATTGAAGCAAAAATGGGAAACTTAGTTGCTAAGACAGTTTCAGCCTTAGCACTGTAGTGTGTACTCTTTGCAGACAGATGTGTGCATTTCAGAGTGAAAATTCTATACATGTAGATGAAAACTCAAGATTTTGCTGACATATACTGTATTATTCTATCTTTAATTTACTAATCTATCCAGTGAAACAATCCACGTTTTTGTATGTGTTCTCATGACCTAACTTTTGGATTTAAAATGATGACTATAAAGACTTTTATTTCTATTCAATTTTCTCTGTGAAGGTGGTACTCCTTGTAGTAGATAGCAATGGTGGTTTAGTAGGGGTGCTGTCAGACAGCTTTACAAACCTGAATGGGGATTTCTTGAAAAATTCACATTGATGAAGAAAATGTCCCCATAATTGATGCATGTGTTTTGTGTGTGAAGAGAGGAAGAATCCATTTTTTGTGGTAGTCATTTTAGAGTTATTATTTAGCTCATAATTATTAAAAAACGTGCAGTATGTTCCTGATTGCATTGCTCTTTGGTGAAACTTGTTTTATCTGGATCGTGATCTCGGTTCCCTTTGTAAGATATTTTTCTTAGTTTCTGTTTCTTTTTGCAGATCGTAGCAAAGCTGAGATGGATCTGAAGGAGCTGAGCGAGTCAGTCCAGCAGCAGAGCACCCCTGTGCAGCTCATCTCTCCCAAGCGGCAGATCCGCAGCAGGTTCCAGCTTAATCTTGACAAGACCATAGAGAGTTGTAAAGCACAACTGGGTGAGTGTCCCTCAAGAACACAGTGGACATCAGATGGATACACTTAAATAAGTTTTTGAATAGTAAAACCGTAATTATTTTACATTTTAAAACAAGAGTAGAGGATATTTGAACTCTTTGAGGCAAGTAGAATGCACTGAACTAGTTCGCTTTATAACACAGTGAGACCTGATGCTTCAAATTTTTGTCAAAAAGCTTTCATCTTTTAACCTGTATTTGTACCATGCTGATGTAGATAGTATGAGAGGATTATAGTCTTGTTTGCTTTGCATGTTGAGAAGTTGGAGAATTCTGTCTAAATTGTGTCGGTTACACAAATTAGAATGAATGTAAGTAACTATTATCAGGTGAATAGTGTTGCTGATTTTTAAGATGGCTTCTTGTGGATAACAATAATTTATTTTTGTATTTGCCAGGATTGGGAGTTGAACAAAAGAGCTTGCAGGTAGTGGGAAAAAGCAGTGAAAGGAGGGCCACTGAATAAAATAAAAATCTTAATTGGAGTATGTAGAAGTTTATTCTTATACATTGTGGTGCTGGGATAGAGCACTAAGATTTGTAGCTTAAGGACTGACAGTTAAGATAATGGTGTGTGTACACTTTGTTCCAGTATATAGAGTATTTTCCTGGTAATGTCAGTCAGTCTGATGTCAGCATGCAATGTACTTTCCTTCCCACAATTAGGAATAAATGAAATATCTGAAGCTGTTTATACTGCAGTAGAACACAGTGACTCTGAAGATTCTGAAAAGTCCGATACCAGTGACAGTGAATATAGTGATGAGGATCAGAAATCAAAGAATGATCAAGAGGATGGTGAGGACAAGGAAGGTACAAGAAGTGACAAAGAATCATTGAGCTTGAAAAAAAAACCTAAGCCTTCAGTTCAGAATGAAGACAAGGAGGAACTTAAAAGCACAAGTCCAGAAGTGGAGAAAACAGAAGAACCGGTCAAGGAAAAGGCCGTTTCAGACACTGAAAAAGAATTTTCTGAAAAGGGAAAGAGTTTACAGCATCCTGCAAAAGAAAAGCTGAAAGGTAAAGATGAAACAGACTCTCCAACTGTGCATCTAGGACTGGACTCTGATTCTGAGAGCGAACTTGTCATCGATCTAGGAGATGATCATTGTGCTCGTGAAGGAAGGAAAAACAAGAAAGAATCTAAAGAACCTTCTCCTAAACAAGATGGTAGGATGAAATGATTTCCTTTTTTTTTTTTTCTTCTCTTCTGTAGGACTGTTACCAAAGGTAGAATTGCTACCTTTATTTTTGCATTAAGATAAAAATATCGATATTAAAACAATTTTTAGGAGTGATTGTTCATACTTTGTGATTATGAAAAAAGTTTTTGGTGCCCATTGTAGTTTCTGGTTTAAACAAAATTTGTTTTGCTGTTTCCTTCCAGCAGTGTAGAACTATGAATATCCCTAATTTTTGCTGTGTGACAAATGTAGAGTTTATTTTGCAATTTTTACCACTTTCAGTTGAATCTTTAAATTTCCATTGACCTCCCAACATTTCTGGTATAGAAGAAATTAGAACTTACCAAACATAGAAATTGCATAAGAACCCATTCAAATCAATGTAAATACTCTCAGTCATAATCAAAAGAACAACTAAATCACTTGTTGTCTGAGATACTGTACTTTGTTCTTGTGTTGCTAAAAGAGGAAAGCAATCTCAATGAGTAATATGCTTTTGCTAAGCTTGTTTTGCATGTTAGTCTTTTGACAACAGAAAATAGAAAACCAGATTTAAATGGTTAGATTGAAAAATATTTTACTCTTCATAGAACTTTTTATCTTCTTGTTGATATTTTATAGCATATTGGCTCAATCATTTTATTTAAAATAGTGTTTTCAATCCACTAACTAAGCATACTTTAGAAGACCACTTAATGCTCCTGAATTTTGAATCTTAGAACTTAATGCATAAATGTTACTATGAGGTCATCAAGAAATAGGCTTATAAAATAAAAAGAGAATTGTAATTTTGGGTATTCTTGTTTAAAAATTAATTAATTTAAGCTTTATGAATTTCAGAACCACTGATTCATGTGGTCTAAATGAGTGATGGTCAAAATAATAAGTAATCCTAAAATTTTACTTTGATAGAGAGGCAAAGAAATAATACATATTCTGGGTGAATTCAAAACTGAACACAGTACTTGAAGTGTGGCCTCACCAGTGCCAACTATTGCAGCACAATCACTTTCCTGATCCTGCTGGCCACTCTACTGCTGATACCAGCCAGGATGCCGTGGCTTTCTTGGCCACCTGGGCACATGCTGGCTTATCTCCAGCACCCCCATGTCCATTTCTGCTGAGCAGCTTTCAAGCCCCTCTGCCCCTGCAGTGCTGCAGGGGGTGATTGTGACCCAAGGGCAGGACCCAGCACTTGGCCTTATTGAACCTGATTAAGTTGTCCCAGCCCATTGATTCAATCTGTCAAGATCTTTGCAAAGCCTTCCTGCCCTCTAGCAGATCAGCACTCCTGCCCAACTTGGTGTCATCTGCATTTGGTTGTCAATGTCAGGTCGCTGTTGTTTAGAAAGTTCTTAGTGTGCTGTTCCTTCAGTTACTGCTCAGACATTAATCCTTTAGAATGTTTTTTTTTCTCCTGAAAGCAATTGGGATGATGGGTGGAAGTGGTAAGGCAGCAACATCTTAATAAGTGCGAACCTCTCACGTATCTTCTGCATGAGGTCAAGCTGGTTTTTCTTGGTTTTGTGCTTTTTGTTTTGCTTAGTTACTGATGCATCTGAATTGCCACCAACTTCAACTAGACTGAAATGACTTTACTTGTAGAATATTGATTACTTTTGAGGAAAATAATTCAAAGCAGACTGGAAGGTATATATGGCTGTTCCAAAAACTAGATGGAAAATAATGAATCAGATGTGTTGGTGAAAAGCTGGCATAATATTTTATGTTTGTTTAGTTGTAGGTAAAACTCCACCTTCCTCCAGTGCAAGCACCCAGCCTCTACCAGAAACTCCAGTACTCACCCGCTCTGCATCCCAGACCCCCCCAGCCGGTGTGACAGTAACCACCAGTGCTGCTTCTACTGTCAGTGCTCCCTCTGCTGCCACAGGAAGCCCTGTGAAAAAGCAGAGGCCTCTGCTGCCCAAGGAAACCGCCCCTGCTGTGCAGCGGGTGGTGTGGAATTCTTCAAATAAATTCCAGACATCTTCTCAGAAATGGCACATGCAGAAGGTACAGAGACAGCAGCAGCAGCAGAGCCAGCAGTCTCAGTCACAGCAGCCTCAGTCCTCTCAAGGGACAAGATACCAGACAAGACAAGCAGTTAAAGGTACACGCTTCTCTAACCCAATGTGCCCGTGGTGCTCAAATTCCCCAGTAGTGATCTCAGTGCTCCAGGGGTGCCCAGCCAAGAGTTCTTGTGTGTAAACAAAATCTCTAAGTGTGGTTCTACTCTGATAAGTGCCTTTAGAATACAAGTTACTCACCATACCTGTTCTTTCTGGTGTGTATTTAGAGTCATGTCTCCTTATTTTAATGACAAAAAAATTTGGTGTGTCTGTATATTGCTTTTCTTAGCCAAAACAGACTTGGAAGGGTGAACTGAACCATTTTCTGGATTATATGCTAAAACCATTAACTATTCCACTTCATGTTTACCAGTGTCACCTCAGCATCTACAGATTGCTTCCAGTTTTGTCTGACAGGCAATTGGTCTGAAGGGTTTTTCAGAGTATAATTTGACAACAATGAAATTACCCAGGCTCCAGGATTTGTCTTTGAAATCCCGGTTGTTTAACAAGACTTTGATGCTAGTTTACTGAGCAAACACCTCTGGCATTTCAGGATGTTTTCACAACTGTTTTCTCGCCATCCCTTTGCTGGAGCTTTCACCAATAGCAGGCACAGGGTAATACAAGCCTGTGCTGCTGTTGATTCACTTAACAGCAACTTTATGTAGATCAGCTTCATTTGTAATTTCAGCTTAATAAATGGAAATGTTTACTGCTGTGCCTAATGAGGACACATTCTCCACTCTGCTGACACCACTGGCACGCAGGTGATTTTAGAGGAGAGAGGTTTTAGGTTCACATACAGACATTTACAGAGGCTCATTTCTCTGGTCCCAAACTGCTTTTGTTTCTGTCATTTGAGTGTGGAGGAAGTGGTGTCTTTCTGCTTGTAGACTGCACAAATTGATACAGTAATATTCAGTGAGGAAAAACAAATGTGAAAATTGGAGAAGTTAGATGTGAAACCTTTAACAGAATCATACTTTTAATATACACCTTAATAGTATGGGCTAAATTTCGTGTTCAGCCCATGAGTTTGTTTTTTCAATACTGTTTACTATTAAGCACATCATAGCAATGTTCCATCTTAAATATTATAGTCTAGAAATCTATCAAGTGAAAACTATACAATCTATAGATTCCTCATATGCTGAATGGGCATAAACAAAAATATAACACATGAAGATGAATAACTTGTTTATTCCACTACTGTTCCAATTACTAAGTAGTAATTCCACTACTGAGGATATTGGCAATGACGACATCTTTTATAATATGAATCAGTAAAAAGAGCTTGAAAAGTTTTGTTCTTAAAACTATAAATTTTTTAAAATACTTCAGCAGATAAGTCATTAGAACTGAGGGAGACTTCTGCACTGGCCAGTCTAAGATGATAAGGTTCAAAGTTGTATTTGCTTCCTTACCTTTAAGCCTTACAGTTATGTACAAGTTCAGTGGCTGGGCACTGTGTAATTAATCATATGATGGCACCATTGTATAAATAAAGCAAGTCTGAAATGGTTATGTGCAGACAGTTAAGTTAGATATTGAAGGTAGAAGTTTGCCTACTGTTTTCATAATTCCTTGTGTGATTGATCCACTCAATGTTCTCTTTTCTTAGCTGTGCAGCAAAAAGAGATCACCCAGAGCACTTCCACATCCACTATAACCTTGGTCACAAGTACTCAGCCTATTTCTATGGTTACCAGCTCTGGTTCTGCAAGCACACTTTCTTCCTCACTTAACACAGACTTGCCAATTGCAACAGCTTCAGCTGATGTGGCTGCAGATATTGCTAAATACACCAGCAAAGTAAGTTCTGGAGGAAGGTTTTAATGAAGTTGTACTTTTCTTTGAAAACACCCTATAGTTTCATCAGGTGGTAACTTGTCATAAATGTGTGTTCATGCATTAAAACAGTTGCTAAGTTGTTCAAGAGAAGGGGTGTGGTACTGGTCTCATCACAGTGACAGTGAGGGAAGGGACATGAGCTTTCCATACTCCCTTAGATCTTTAGATTAAAAAATCAATGAATACTATATATTTTTGCATTGAGTTTCTTCCCCAGATTCGTGCTTATATATTTTTTGTTGATAAATTATATCAGTAGCAATTTCTTAGAAAAGTAGAAGGTCAAGCAGTTCACCAGTTCAGGACACTTAAAAATCAGAGTCCTGATCAAAACTGTTATGCTCTACCTTCTAAATAAGTAGAACCAGGTAAATTACATGTATTTAGACAGAGAAAGAAGGGTAGCAATATAGGTTCCCAGTAGAGGGCTTGAAAGAAAATGAAAGTGGGAATCTACTAAAAATATATATAAAAGAATTTTTTTTTCTTTTTGTCTTTCAGATGATGGATGCCATCAAAGGAACAATGACTGAAATATATAATGATCTTTCAAAAAATACTACTGGAAGTACAATAGCTGAGGTTAGTGCAAGATTAAAAATAAAACCAACTTGTATTTTAAGTTTGAAAAATGCAAATTAGTATTTTTATGTATAAAAATGTGCCACATAACTGTATCTACGAAGTACTATATATGGAGATTGTCAAGAGATACTAATATCTGTGGGCTCTGTAAGATAAGCATTAAGCCATCAAACCCAGGTCCTTAAATCTTCTGTCAAGCATTTGTCACCTTGTTTAAAATTAGAAATTAAGTCAGTTTTTTTGAAAATAAAATTTTTGTAAGCTGTGTAGTGCAGTAGCTTATTCCAGTTACATGACCATATGACCATAGTTTTAATACTTCTTTAAAATACTTTGAACTTTTAACATTTTTAATGAAATGCTATACATTGCTTTTAATTTTCCCTAAGGGTAGCACTTAATATCTTCTAAGGGTTTTTTTTTTAACATTGGAAAAAGCAGATTAAGCAGTGCAAACTAAGTATGAATGGGAACAAATAAAGCTCAAAGTGTGATGATTTATTTACCTGTTTTAACCAAAATAAGGAAGTCAAAGTTTTGAGCAAAGATATTTGTATTCGTGATCCACAGTGAATAGAAAACCTTGCTTTTCCAAGCCTCAATGTCATACTAATAAATGCAAACAGCACTGAGGAATAGGTTCTTGATTCCAGTCAGAAATTTGAGACTTGACAGTTTTAGAGGAATCAAGAGTTAAGTTTAATAAAATTTTTTTGTCTTCAAAGAATCCTGTGCTCTTTATGGTGAGCAAATCTAGCAAACAAGTATTTAGAATACATCACACTTTGCTTTGGGGTTTACTATTGTCTTGTCCTCATGTTAATGTGAAAGAGCCTTGATGTAAATGATGGCTCATTACTTTGGGCGTGGTTTTTTATATAATAATTATGTATTATACACCACACCCTGTTTATTATTACTAACTATTACATTTTTAATATTTAGATTCGACGTTTGAGGATTGAGATAGAAAAACTTCAGTGGTTGCATCAACAGGAACTTTCAGAAATGAAACATAATCTAGGTATGAAAATGACAGTCCCAAACAGTGTGTCAGGTACTGTCCTACGTGGAAAATGGAAATGCTTGTAGTATGTGTTACTCTCATCACATGATGCTGCACATTGTCTCCCTTGGAACTTCCACATTTTTCTTTGTAAAGACACCAAGATACGATGAACAAATTAGATGAGAGAAGAAATGGAATTCTCTGTATTTTCTGATTATTGAAGCAGAACAAAAGTTTGGGCTTGTAAAGAAAAAGCATGTTAGCAGCAGCTGCATATGTCCTTTTTGTGCTTGTGCTGTATTCTGGTCCTTTGTGGGACATCCAGAACTGCAGTGCTAAACAAATGGGAGGTAATGGTTAAAAATCATGGTGCCAGAATAAGAAAAGAAGATGGAAGACTTGCATTTGTTGAGTAGGTATGAAACAGATGCCCAAACTTGGGGAATACCTTGACTGCTAGTTTTAATGTCATGTTGTCTTTAAACTCATATTAGTGTTTTGCTCCTTGCTGTTGGGTAGAAATGCAAACCCATCTTTCTCTGGATTTTGAGTAGAACTGACAATGGCTGAAATGCGTCAGAGCCTGGAACAGGAACGAGATCGTTTGATTGCTGAAGTGAAGAAGCAGCTGGAACTGGAAAAGCAACAAGCAGTGGATGAAACCAAGAAGAAGCAATGGTGTGCCAACTGCAAGAAAGAGGCCATCTTTTATTGCTGTTGGAATACCAGCTACTGTGACTACCCCTGCCAACAAGCTCACTGGCCTGAGCATATGAAATCTTGCACACAGTCAGGTAATGGTGCCTGTTTCACAGCTGAGGGGGTTTGGGTGGGTGGATGGATCCACAGTGTCTCAGTTCTTCATGTGCAGGTGGGACCCTGAGGAGGGACTGTGGACTGGCTCCCATGAGTAGTAGCCTCATCCTTTTTTCCTTTATTTTAGCTACTGCGACACAGCAAGAAACAGATACTGAAATTAGCACAGAAACACTAAATAAATCATCCCAGCCCAGTTCAAGTGTGCAGTCTACACCCACAGAAACAGCCAGCACCCCTAAGGAAAAGGAAGGTTCAGCTGATAAAAGCAAAGAGTGTGTTACAGTGAGTATCATCACTTCAAACAAAAATAACGTGTAAGATTTCTCTGAAACCTTCCCCTAAAGGCTTCCCTGGAGAAGCCAGGAATTGGTAACCATTTGCATTATTTCAAAGAGTGTGTTTTGGGGAGTGATAGAGATTTGTGGTTTTTGTTCTTCATCTTGTAAAAAAAACCTCCTCTGTCCTCTGGGAACACCCTTTCCCCTTCACTTATTCCCAGTAAAACCTTGTGTTGGCTTTATTCATCCTTCCAGCCAAGGGGGACTGGACCTCTTTCTCTCTCTCTCTCCAGGACCCATCAGTGTAGCTTCTGGTCTGGATCTTTCGATACAAGTTGCCTTCTGATAAGCAATACTGACTGCAGCACTTCCAAGCCCTTCTTGCCTGGGGGTTCAGAGGCCAAGCTCAAGACCTGCATTCAAACCAACTTACTTTCTCACCACAGACTGCCATTAGGGTACCACAATGTTCCATAACACTTATACAACACTTCACCTGGATCTACGGTTAACGGAGCAGTTTTGAAATCTTCCATAGCATCTACTCTGATAATTTTCAGTGGGCAAGGATGAGCAAATGCTCTAAAAAAAGGGACTTAACATTGCATATATAGAAAATGTTTATAGAGAAGATTCTGCTTTCTAGGTAGGGCTTGACTATTAGCAATTTCGGCATCATTTTTTTTCTGCCCTTGCAAGATTTATTAAAAGAAAAATTTTAGTGGGGAGGGGGGTGGGGCTGATCCTTCAAACCTTTACACATGATCCTCCACATCAGTAGGAGCCTTGTTGTATTTTAAAATATTAAAAGCAAACTAATTTTGTAGTATTGTGATTCCAGCATGATGTCTCATTGAGATAGTCCTGTAGAATTGGGAAGCATAGTAATCTAGAGAGCTGTGTTCATTTCTTGACACTTTTGCTACTGTCTGGTGTTAGATCTCTCGGCTTGAAATGTCATCTAAGGGAGTAACTTGGGGAACAGATTTGAAGAGGGGGAAAAGAATGTGCTGTTTCACTTAAGTATTTTGATGAAGTTGGTTAAACTGGCTCATTCGGTTAATGTTTGTATGCACTGTTATGGCAGCACAAGCTTTGTATTTCTGGGTAAGTAGGGAATATGAGACCTAAAACCTGCCAGGGAATATTCCAGTTAAACAGATATGGAATTGCTTTTATATAGATGTTCTACCTGAAACATCATGCTGTATACATTGATGATGTTCATAATCTGAATTTTGTTTCATTAACAAGGAAGTAACCTGTGAATTCATTAAGATGCAAATTTTTAACACAAAGGAAACATCCAACATAAATTTCATATAATAATAATAATATAACAACTAGGTGGAATTTATGTAAAAGCTGAGGCTTCTAGAGGTTGCCAGTGCTGTCTCTGCAGATAGCAGCAGGTGTGACAAGCAACCAGCCTTTAAAACTGGTCCAGGTACTGCAGACCACCACCTATATTCCAACTACTCAACCCACAATTGTAAGTACAACATCATAATTTAAAGTCTGCAGCAATGCTGTTCCTGGCATTAAAATTGCTCAGTATCTCTGGGGGGTTGTCTCCGTCTGGTGTTGTATCAAGAGATGAATTCACTGGTATAGTCTCAACTTGCAATGCAAAATGCTTTATTTTGCTGTGCAACATTCCACCCTTTCACTCCATTCACGATTGCAAGGATTCAGAAATCTTTAAGTGCAAAGGCACTGAGGACAGGCAGAGGCCATTTCACATTATTGGTCCGTTTCATGTATATACTTGACCACAACATCAATGTAAATATATAGAATTCATTTAAAATATCTTTTAAATATCGTTTTGTCTATGTATCCTAAAGAGATTTAGAGATTTAATTATTTCTGAGCTATGCTTGATATTCCTGTGACATCTCAGTACCTGTAAAAAAGGATATGCATTTGTCAGCAGTGTCTCTCCCATGCAGTCTTGCACATTAGCATTATGAAACAAGAAATCGCATTGGAATCAGACCTGGGTTTTTTCCATCAAAGGCTTAACCAAGGACAACCGAATTCCCTAGTGTCAGTCACAGTAGATGGGACAAAAGTGAGTTGGATTTTTGTATTTTATAGACCATATTAGCCCATTATTTCAGCTGGTTGTGCTCTGCAGTGCTCATGTCAGAGTCAGCTCCTGAGCTGATGCTGCCCTGGTCATGGCACATGCTCTGCCTCTGTGGTGGGTTCAGCAGGCAAACCCATGTGTGGGTGACTTCATTTCTGACTTAATTTATAACAGTGTGTAGTATTTCATCTGACTTAACAGTGTACCTAACCCACCCTGTGACTGTGAGGCCTGATGTGCTGTAGAAGTTCCTCTGTCTCTCTTTCCCTGTGCACACCCCCGGCTGCAGGACACACCTGTGTGTGTTGGTGGATATGTGCTCATGCACAAACAGTGCTTCACAGCCATCAGATTCCACACAAACACAGCTCTTACTGGGGATTGAGACTTCCCACATTCCTCACAGCATTTCAGTTCCACTTGGTCTCAGCTGAGACCACTGTGCACCATTGCAGCATTGGCCCTGAGTTGCTTGGACTGAACTACCATTAACAGTAAGGTTTTGTATGTGTTTTAAAATCCAATAGCAGACATCTAAGACATCAGGCTTCTTTTGTGAATAGCTGCGAGGTTGTAAGATCCTACGGTGGTTTTGTGTAATATTCAGAAAAATGGCAGTTACCCTCATCAGTTTTCTGTAACACAAAGTGTATTGAGTTATGTAGAGCAGAACTGGAAGGTGTGAAAGGTTTCCAACTTTATTTGTGCATGTTTATAACTTTGTACACATTTGCATTAGTCTTGCACAGCTACAGACACCTCTGTATTCTAATGACTGCACGTGCAATTTAAATAATTTTAAACCTTAGTGCATGTTTAATATGTATGCAAAATGTACATATGTGTAAAACTGGCAGAGGTGGAAAATTTACCTCTCAGGGAATGATCTTAACACATTTAAGGAGTCTCGCACATTCCATATTCCGTTCGCGCTAAGAACTGAAACTTAATTATTTCCATGTGTGTAAGTGCGTATATTTAAAAGCAACTGCGGCAACCTTAATTTCCCCATCTCTAGTACTGACAGTGACTTACATAATGGCTTCTTTAGAATTCAGTTTGCACTTTGTGTCCAACTAGGAATTTCTTCCTCTGAACAACTTCCATTGTACTTTCTGGGTACTGTTTCCATTGAACCTTGTAGACACATCTGAAATCATTACAAAATGGCAGTAATCTGGAATTTATTTAGCAAATTGGTCCCATGTTTGTTTTTTATTCTTTCTGCAGTTAAAATAATGTAAAAATATGAACCCATCATCTTTGCATTCTGGGGAATGGAATGAGTAGGCTTCTGGAAGGCACAGACTCAGTCACAAAGGAGCTGTAATCCATCTCAGCAGGGATACTCACAGTCTTTCTGGAATATCATTAAGACACTCATGTGGTTTCTTGAATCAGTGTGGGAAAACATTGGGCTTCAGTGAACTTGTATTTGTTCTTCCGTGTTCTCTCTGGAATGTCACACTACCATTGGGGGATGATCTGGGCATCCCTTTCAGGTTCCTCAAAATCTCACTCCCTGTTTCTTCCACAAGATGTTGTGAACTGAAATAGATGCGTTTGATCACCACTTGTGCATCACTGGAATTGTATCGGAACACACTTTGCAGTTTGTATGGTAGAGACATTTCTAGACTTTCTCACGTTTTTGGAGGAAGGTTAAAATACAGACTTTAGGTTCAATAAATCCTCTTACAGATCTCCAGAGTGATGTGACCTTGACCAGATTGTTTAACATTCTTGTGCCTTTGTCTCTGCATCTGTAGAATCAATTACCACCTATAGAGATGTCCTGAAACTCCATTTGTTGAGATGTATAAATCATGATCTGTATGATGGAAGTGAAAAGTTTATTCTATATTAATATTTTTACAGGGTGTGTAAGACAATTCCCAGTAATGCTGATGTTTTTGCTATTAATTTGTGCAGAAGTTAAATTAAGTACTTTCTTTTGTTCAAATGGATGTTCTTTGTTCTCTTCTGTATAGACTGAATGCATGGGGGAAAGTTCCTTTTGGGGAAAAAGATTTAAGTAATGTGTAACAAGAATATACTTATAAACAAGGGTATTTTTGTACTCCAGTTTGATTTGTCAGAACTTTTTCAAATGACAAAGGATTTTCTTAGCCCTTTTTCTTCTTCCCATGTGTTAGTTTGCAGAAAATACATAACTGGATTTAACTCTGAAACCCTCACCCTCCAAGCACAGACAATGTGTGCACCCCTATAGCACCTCCTGTCCCTGTAATTCTATAGCAGTGATGAGAACACAGAAACTCTTGGCTATAGGGAAGTAATGCACTACTCTCTCCCCCGGAATGAGGTAATACTGCGGTAATAAAGGTATTAGTTCTTGCACAAAATTGGAACTTGTTCTGGATTTCCCCTGGAAAATAAATCTCTGTTTCTGTGGTCATGTTTATGTGACCTTTAACATAACAATCTGTTTCTCTTGGTTTTAATCCACAGACCATTCCTGTAGTGGTAAGTCCTTCTGCTGGGACAGTGGCAATGAGAACTGGAGTTCAGTATGTTCAGACCACAATGCCAGTCCAAGTACGAAGAGTCTAACTGCTAACAAGAAGTTCATACAGTTGTTGGAATAAATAAATCTAATAGAAATGTGACAAATAAACACAGTTCTTTGGATTAACCTCAGAGGTTCAGACTTTAGCTTTGTGTATGTGTACAAAGCATTAATTACACTACATTAATGTAAAGCATTAGTGCTGGCTTAGAAAAGCTGAGGACAGGTAAGATCCATATTAAATCTATGCTTCTTTTGTAAATAATGTACAATTTGTGGATGTCATTAGAGTACCATCTCCTTTTTTATATTTGTATTGACTTTAACTTATAAAGAGTGTTTGAAGTTGGAAAAGGAAGGTTTAAAACAGCCTTATCACAACCTAATGCTGAAAAATGGTCTTGGGAAACTGCATCAAATAATCTGAGAATCTGAACAACTTTTTCCGTTTGGAGTGAAAAAAATTTCTGCACTTTGAATCTCTTGTGGAATTTCTCTGAACAACCAAGTGATGAAGGATATCTTTTTTCAGTTAACTCTATTAGGCAAATTATGTGGATCTGAAATCCATAAAAATTTACACTGTTTTTCACAATGACCAGGCTGACAACAATATTCATGTTGCTTACAGGTTAAAATTAATTTAAAATTTCATTCAGTCTAAGATCAGAGAATTTGGAAAGTGTAACAGCAGTTGGTTGTAGCAGGATTTCTGATACTGATATCAAAGATTAAGGACAGTAAAGTTTGTTCCTATGCTTTACAGTTTTCTTATTTTTTTAAAATCCTCCCAGAGGACTTTGAAAAAGAACTAGGTGTGGAGAAAAACATGGATTGGGAAACATGGGCAAAGGACTCTTGATGCTGGGCCAGAGCATGTATTATTTATATGATGGAATTTATGTTTTTATGTAAGCATGAAGCAGTACAGTATGAGAGGAAGTACCCCCTGGAGATGCTGTCTGTTACACTGAGACTGTAGTCCCATTTTGTATGTTGTGTAAAACGAAAGCATTGAACAAAGCAAAGGTGATGTATGTATATGAGAAAATTAATTGTATGATATCATTCCAGTACATTCTGTTGTACATTTTAGTCATGTTGATTTCTCTCATTGTTTATATAAGAATGCGGTTTGTACAGTCTCCAGCTAGTACCCTGATTAGAGGGAAAAAAGTATTAGAAGAAAAAAAAAGTGAGAACAGAATATTCATTAATTGCAGTTGTGTCAAAACTAGCCTAGCTGGCCTTATTTGTGAAGCATAATTGCTTTTAGCATATGGAAGTATTTTTTCACATTTTCTTTGTATAAAATTTGTATTAAACTTAAATATCTTTTTTGACAATTGTGTTTCTTTGTGACTAAGACAGGTGACACACACGATATGCTTTGGGTTTCTCCAATTTTTCAAGAAACGTCACCATTTTTTTATTAAACTGTTTTAGAAAAATGTTCTGTGTTCCTGGATTTCCAGTTTTGGTTCAATCTGGAGGAATGTTCATTTCTGCACAATCTCCAGATCACAGGTAATTTCACTTACATTGGCATCTTCTGTCTCAGAAGTGTGGGGCCTTTGGATCCAAGTGTGTCCAGTTTGATGTGTAACATTTATTCATTGGTTGGATTGGGGTTGGACTGATACACATCAGCCTAACACCATGTTAGGTGTATTTGTGGGTTAGAAATGGGGCCTCTCATGGTGAGTGCAGTTGTAGCCTCTCAAGAGGGCATGAATTGGGCAAGACTTCTGTGTGTGTGTCTTAATTATAAGTTAGAAGAAACAGGAAGCTTGTGAAATGTCTCATAGTAAAATCTGTGAATATTGTCTGAAGTTCATGCTCCTGCATTTACCTTGTTATGTGCATTTGTAAAGCAACCACAGTTCATGTTCCCAGTGCTACTGTTTACAGAAAAGCACAAAACTGGAAAGCTTGAAATGTTGTTTTGGCCTTCCCCATGGAATCTGGATGCTGAAATGAGGCCTTGTGTTAGAGGAAAAAGAAAGAGATGTACAAGATGTACACTGCTTTCTGACACCTTTTCCAGCCTGTGGAGGTTTTTTCCTACAGAAGAGTTGTTTTCTTTCCTCCTCCAAAATAACAAGTGACCAAATCCTAGAAAAGTATGTAGAAAATGTAGAAATGCATAAAACCACAGGTGAAGGAGCTGAGCCAAGACCTGTACATGTGTCTGTGCATGTTCCCAGACCTTTTTAATGTTCCTAGGTACAAAATTGCTGTAGATCCCCTCTTCTATCCATGATAAATTCCCTGGAACAGTAAATCTTGAACAGTAAACAGTAATTCTGAATCCTCTTGCTGCACTGAGAGCCATGGTGCCTGGAAGGAAGTGCTGACACCTGAGTGAGAGACGTGTTCCTGACCCTGGTGTGTCCTGCCCAAAGCTCTGCTAAAGCAGAATGTCAGCAACAAAACCAAGAGCTTTCAAACCTTTAAATATATTCAGAAAGCAAAATCTTCCAAGAAACTTTAAGGAAAAAAAACCAATCAGTGCTCAGACAATTGACTCAATTAAGTCAGGTGTTAAATTTGGAATTTCATGGCAGATCAATTAGCTGATTGAAGGGGTATTAAAAGCTGAAGTTGTGCTTCTCTAGGAATCTACAATCCCTGGCATTTATTCCTCTTTCAAAAGTTTATTTACCAGAGAGCTTATCTTGCAAGCATTAATCAATTCTCCACTGACTTTGTCACAAATAGGAAATTATACCACAAGTGAAGGAAATCATTCTTACAGCTGGGAAACCTTGAGGAAAAAATTCTGCTCAGCAAGCCCTGAGAACAGCACTGCCTCTGCTAGAAAAGTGACATTTTGGATGGAGTTGTGCTAAGCACAGAGAGCAGCTCTTTGCAAATGCCCCCGTAGCATCTGCTGGAAGGCTGGGTTTGGTCATGCTGATGTGTCACAGCTGCTGTGGGGCTGCTGCCTTGGATTAATTTAGGATCAGATTTTCTGCTTTAGCTCTGCAGAAAATCCCCTCTCAGATCTAGCACTGTTTTCTCTAAATGTTTTTAAAGGTTAGGAATATCCTTCAGGTTTGTGGAGCACTTGTGTAACCCTTTGAGCGGTGAGGGCTGTAGCACTTGCTGCATCTCTAACACCTCCTTCCAGAGGGGCTTTGATCCTTCTGACCTTACCTGGTGCCACAGCAAGGAACAATCAGCCATTTTCAAAGTAAGAGATTCCTCCAGGCCCAGAGAATTTAAATGTTCTGACAGCAAGATTACCAGGCCAGCCTTGAAATGGGGAGCACACACTGCACATCCTACCTCTAGATTCAAGAGTGGCGGGAGAGAAGGCAGGTAATCCAGTCCCCCAAAATGTAAACATGTTTTTATTTAATGCCTTTCACTCATCACAAGGTACTTTTTCCCAATCCTCAGCCCCAAGATGGCAGCATAAGGCACCGTGTAGACACATGCACAGTCCATGTACCATCTTGGTAAGGTTCAAAAACACAGCTACAGTTCTTACCAGCAGTACCATGTGTCCTTACTACTCATGTACACAATATGATTGTCCCCAGAGTTTGTTCTGGAGAAATGAACTATTAATTTAGAACAGTAAGACTTTCCCCACCCTCCCCACCCCCAAAAAGCCAGATGAAAAACACAGGTACAGAGCTTAATACCAGAGTAATGAGATTAGTTCATAAATTAAAAAAATACAAAAAAAAAAAAAAAATCAAAAACCAGAACAAAACAAAGAATCAACAGTTTCACTCCTATTTTCAGAAGGTCCCATGTGATAGGATGGATTGTGCAGACTCCTTGCTGTGTCCTCTTCCCCTTTCAAAACCAAGAACGCTGACAGGGAGGCCCAGATTTGTAGCATTTGCCTTGTTGATGGCAAAAAGGCCATTAGAGCTCCATGCCTCCACCTTAGCCAGCAACTGCAGCATCCCAGTGACTATCAGGAGGACTTTCCTCTGTCCAAAGGAAGGAGGACTTGAGACAATATTCTTTGGCTGCAAGTTCTTAAAGGCTTCCACTGAAAGGGTTCTCCTTCAAAAAAAAGAAAAACTGCAGTTGCTGTGGGATTTTTTTTACTAAGAAAATGTTGAGGAGTAGGTGGAACCGATGTAAGAGTCTGAGTGAAGCCCTCCCAGTGCTAAGATGTTGGGGTCTGCTACAAGTATTCAAGTTCCAGGGCGTGCCGAAGAGCTTCCAGGTCAGCGTGACAAGAGATTCTCCAGAAGGGCATGTTGTGCTAGAGTGAAACCAAAAGAGTGGAATTTTTTTTCTGTTTTTGTAGAATACTGATATCAAAACAACTTCGTTTGTACCCTCAGGAACTGAGTTTTGTACTTGGCTGTCACAGTGCCAGAGGCAAGGAGGCTCATCTTAGGGGAGGGAGGAAGAGACAAAGTGGGAAGTGTCTCTGTTGATCTGTCTCTCCTATGCAGACAGGAAGACACATCTTCCACAATTTAGGAGTATCCTGCTTCACAGGTGATGGAGGATGTGGGCTGGATACTAAACTTTGTTCCTGTTTTTTTTCCCCCCATGAATTGAATAGGAATGTTTCTAAAACTGCAGTATTACTAGAAACAGTTTTAGGCAAACATCAGTAGTGAAAGCTGTTATCAGTGATTCACAGACAAGTGAATTAAATCCATCTATTGTAAAAGGAAGTTATTAAAATTTATAAAAATGTAATTAAAGGGATAAAATGCCACACAATCAAAATGCTTTCTAACAATTCACCTTCCCAATTAACTGGAACTGTAGGTCATACTGCATTTTCTACAAATGTAGGAACTGGTATCATTGCTCAGATCAATTTTTGTTTAACAGAACACTCTTGCCTCAGAGGAAGGTGCAATGAGGTTATAAAAGTCTGTCCCCAAAAAACTGTCCTCCCATTTATGGGAGGTTATCTTAAAATTATTCTACTGCCTTCCTGTTTTTGAATTTGTATTTGCTGTGATAAATCTGAAGCCATGTACACACATGTCCAAGTTTTAACCAGCCTGCTCCACTTGAAATCTGAGCATCTGGACAAAATCTGGAAGGTCAATTACCTGTGACCTATTCTATCTTCTTTATATACTACCCTGATCATTCTCCTAGAAGTTGTGAATATACTGTAGAAAAACAAGACTTGTATCTGAAAGAGGACAAAGCATCAACTTTTTAACTGCTGTGAAACAAGTGCAGTTCAATTTCATCAGGGACCTGGGATGTTACCTGTAATCAGGGTGCCCTGAAAGCATCCCTGAACAGCACCGTTCCTTAGCAATAGCTGTGATCCCCATGGTTACTTGCACAGAGAGCACCTCAAAATAATTAGAACATGCTCTTAGATGTTAAATACAATTTTTCTTGGTGTGTTCTGGTGAGCCTGGGGTTTGTGCTGGATTTGTTTCTTTTCCAAGACTGTTAAAGCAGTTAAATCAAAGACACAGTTCTTTTCTGCACTGTGATTTTGTAACGTTTGGGACTGTGATTTTCTTTGCCTTCTCCCAAAATGCCAGTCTCTGCACAGTCAGTGGTGTATATGTAGTAATAAATGTACAGAAAGCCTAAACTGACAGCACTTAGTCCCTTCCAGCACGGGCATAACACATCTAAGAGTCTTTTATCACTGCAGGAATTCACCTGTAACCACGCTGCTTGTGCATAAACAGCTTCAACAAAGCTTCAGAGAACATACACTTCCTAGGCAGATTCTGATGAAGGGAGATGTTCCTTTTCCAGTTGTACCTACCTGTGTACAAAAAATTCCAGTGGTTCCAGAGTGTCTATTTACACTCCTCCAACCTTTAAATACAACTAAAATTTCTCTCTGGTATATTGCCTGTTGCCTACCAGTAAACAAATGTTTCCTTTGAGCTGTTTATCAGTGTGTGTAGAGACAGCAAACAAACCCAGACAGCTGAAGTGACTGAAATCCACCGTTCTGCAATTTCACTTTATGGGGAAAAGTTATTTCCTTCTCCCTCCCCCAGTTTCTATTAAACCCCTTCCATTAAATTATCTGTTTTTCTTTCTTAAACCAGAAGAAAACTTGGCCTCCCAGCCACTCCTGTTGTTCAGCAGTTACAGATTTATCACTTATCAGACAGGTGAAGAAAAATGACCCACAAAACTGGAGATGTTATCAGTTCTGTCAGCAAAACAGCAAAAGGCTCTCTGCCTGTCCCCTCCCTTTTTTGTTTTCTCTGTGTAAAGCTCAGGTGTGTAGAAGGTTTGATTAATGATTGTCATCAATCAAAGGAGGCCCAGCAAAGAATGTGCTCTACTAATGGCTGAGCTGCTTAGGCCAGGAGACATGAGCAGGAGGCTCTTGAAATCCCAGCAGAGGAGACTGCTGAACCTCCCCACCTCACCATGCAGGCTGAGAGCCCCTGAAGCCTTTGATGCAGTGCTGTTCACTGACCCACTGCCTTTGAAGTGTGGCACTGAGCTGCCACAAACAGCAGGCTATTGTCACTTCAGCCCCAGTCATGCATTTTGGACTCTTCCTGACAGCTCCTTAACCCTTCATGAGCTACAAAACCCTCTGCAGTTTTAGGTAGTTTTCCAAGGTGGGTGCAGATATTGTTGCTTCCACTGGCCAGGAAAATTACACTATAAAAAAAATAGGGTTTCTGCTGCTTTGAAGATAACCTGAGATACAAATTCTGGGGATAAAATACATGCCCCCCACTTATTTGCTGGGATCCCTTTGTTGCTGGGCTTGTGCAACCAAAGAGCTCAAATTTGCTTGGAAAGTCTTTGCAGGATCTTCAGCCAGAATAAGATACCAGGTCCTCCAGCACAAGGTTCACCTGTATAGCTGAGCTCCTGTGACACACACTTTGTACATCACCTGAGCTACACCAGTTGTTGGTGTATCTGTTAAAAATTAACAAGTTTCCTGAAGATGGAGCTCATTCAGCCAGTTCCTGCATCTCAACTCATGTGCAATGCTCCTGGAGCAAACGCAGCTCTATCACATTTCTCCAGTCACATCAGGAGCACAAGACCCAGGATGCACAAAGACATCTTGCAAATAATGTTTGCCATTAACAAATTGAATTCCTGGCCCTGTAAAGCCAAATAAATGGAAGCTCCAGGCAATTTTCTGTTCTAAAGTTTAGGAAATGAAAACTTTGGCTGTTCCAATTCTCATTATTCCTGATCACACTGCTTTTGCAGTTTCTGTTCTTTGTATTCAGTACAACTTTCTAATTTCATTTTGCTTGTGAAATTAATCACATTGATCCGTAAGTCATTGAGAAAGGCAGCGACTCTGTACAAGCCCTTTAGGTATTTGCTATAATGAAGTTACACTCCATGATCTCAATGAATCATAAATATAAACACACGTATGGATATAGGCATATTCTAGTAAGTAATCCAAAATTAACCCCAACAATTTAGAATTTACAAAAGGAGCACATGTAGATCAGAAATTCACTCTGCCTGCTCATCTGAGATCACACGCTGGAATTTCCCTTTTTGTGTTTTTATAGCATCTTTATTAAGCAAGAATGATTCCTGGAACATGTGACACTGCAACTACCTGAAATATTGTACCAGCTGCCAAAGTGGGGGGGGATTTAGAGCACAGAATTTCAGACAAGGTGATTGCTGAATATTTTGCATATTAAGAAATGAGACCAATTGTAAACTGCTTCAAGTGGAGGGAGCTTCATTAAATGTTTAAATAATGAAAGGGTCATTGCAATCAAAACTTGGAAGAATCCAGCATGGCATCCACAAACTGTACCTTTTTTGCTCCCTGTTCCTCTTCAACACCATCTCCTATTACAATGTACACGGCTTTCCTTCCAAACCTCTGCATTATTCTTTCAAAACAGCTCTCTTTCCCTAAGCAACACAAGAGAAGATACATTTTTTTATCTGGACACACACCACAGGCAGAGCTAATATTCAGGTACAGGACCTGGAGTTATAACCTAATTGAATTGGATGCAACATTCTTTGCTTTCTTTTCAAACTGGAACCAAACTGGATCTTCTTCTGAGGCGGATCCTCTCCATCTCATGACAGTTACTAGCACTTGTTTTGTCAGCCAAGGACTTCCAAGTGCTGCTGTGAGCTTTGTGACTGTGATGCCCTGCTAAGACACCAGCTGGCAGACTGATGTGGCACTCATGGCATTCAGTTTCCAGAGCCCTCTTCTGTTCATTCTGGTTGCAGTAAAAACATGAAAAGGCAATCCTCAGAGGTTCAAACACACCAGAAAGAACAGAATACAAAAAAGCCCCAAGCCAACCCTATCAGTACTTATTACTCACAAACCTTCACAAAGCTCATTCAGCACACTTGACCCCTCTGCAAGAATAAGAGGATCCAAACAATGTTTCTGTAACAGGTCCAACCAGCCCTTCCTTCCAGCTGGGTGCAGCTGGACATCCCATGTGCAGTCAGTGCACCACAGGGTGGATATAGATCTCTATATCTGGCTCACTCCCCCATGGAGACACTTGACAAGTGTTTTTTAAATTTTTTTCCCTGCAGTCTGTACTAGGTTAAGTGTGGGAGTCAGGATGTGAATTAGACATCTCTAAGTACAGAGCTAAAAATAAAGCTCACTCATTGCTTGTTACAATCAGGTTGGATGGCTGTGCCTGACTTAGGGACAAAACTTCAGCCTGTCTTAGGTGAGACTTCAGTCAGTTTGCTCTTACCTGTTTTTGTTGCACTGTAAATGTTTTCAATGGGGAAGACAGTGCCCAGTCCATAGAGAAGCACTTTAGCCAGAGCTGGTATAAGCTGAGTTGTGGTGACCAACACATTCACACAGTTGGGCCTAGAAAACAGAAGTTATTAGAAATCTGAACTGAAAGATGGCAAGAAGCAAACCTTTCCTGCCACTGGAAGTTCCCGAGCCAATGGGGGATTTTTCAGCCAGAGGAAGATAATGTGAGTACCAGAGATGCCTTTTGATCAGCTCAGTAGAATGAAAAAAAACCAAACCAAACCAGCAGCAGTGATGTAGCCTTACTGCAAGCTTGCCAGGATCTATTTGGTGGGAATTTAAACACAATGGATTAATGTCCATACTGGGTTCTGTGAGTGAACGTGTTCAGGGACAGAAGGGCTCTTTCCTCCCCCTCCTCTTTTGTAAACCTACTCACATGCAAATGGTGCCATGGATGAGGAAGCCAAGGAAAGGCAAGGAAAGGACCGTTGTGCTTTTGCTCAGTTCATCATCCCAAGCTCACCCCAACCCTTGATAATTCAGCCTGGCAAACATGTGCAGACTGGCCTCCCACAGGCTTGGCCAGCAAAGTCCTGTAAATGTGTCTTGATTTGTTTAGAGGGGGAACACAAGGGAAGCAAAGGAGCTCCTGGATCAAACCCACAGGCAATTCTTTGAGCTGTTCTTACCGGGAATGTATCAAATTCAGCGCCTTCAGAGCATGTGTGAGCCAGAGATCAGTCAGCGCTTCCAGTTCTGCTCTCAACTGCAGCCAGGTTTCTCTCTTAGGAGCTCCTATTAAACCTGCAAGCAGGGAAAGTGTCCTTGCAGAAGCACAGAAAGGGAACTGCGTGGCTTTTGTAGGCACAATACCAAAGGGCACCTGCCTGTATTCTGAACTCTCACACTGCCCCTCTCTTGGTGGCCCTGGTGCCGCTGCCTCCCTTTGTCACTGCCAATGTCACTCCAAGGCTCTGCCCTGAGGTCCGTGAAGCCCAACAGCAGCACAATCCTCTGCTGCTGCAGCTCAGCTTCCTTCCCCTCTGGTGGAATGGTTCAGAGTCAAGCACACACTGTGGGAACGCCTTGGAACACCTTCCTTGGAGTGAGAATAAAGCTGGCATGGGAAGTGAGCAAGAGGATCGAAGAGCAGTGTGAAGTGGGCAGTGGCCTGGGCAGAGAGACATCTGAGGCCAGGAAGGTTTTGTTTCCCCTGAAAAGCTGTGCCCCATTTCCAGAGCATGCCAGGTAGACTTGTCCTCCAACCAATAAATAAGTTGTGGTGATACTTTTTGAGTTTTGCTTCTTTCTTTTTTGAGTCAGAGGGCAACCTGCACTCATGTACTGAAAAGGAAGCTGAGAGTCTCTTGGAAGAACCGTCTGCAACTAGGGGAGATGAAGGAACCCAGGGAACCCTGATATCTGGTGGTATTGTTTTGGGGGAGTTAAAAACAAGTAGTTATAATACAAGAAAGCCTTCAAACAGAGATCAGACATGTTGTGTAGAAAAAAAGGAGCATATCCAGTTTTGAACTGTTTGCTTGCCTGCTAAACATTCTGGAAAATTGGAGAAGGTTGCTTTCCTGCCAAATAAATCACAAAATTAAGCCCCACACTTGGACTTGAGTCTTTTTCAAACCACTAAACCAGGTATTTCAGTGACTGCTGCAAATCCTGTACAGAACCACATTTCAGGGTGACTGCGGAGGAACTTGCTCAGCTCACTGTGAAGCACCCATATCATGAGGCTCCCTACAGCTCCTCCAGAGATGTCCCTAAAGGGTCTCCAGTTTTGGGAAGATGAAAGGCCTGCTGGTTGCCTGGCTACTGGCACTTACCCCCCACATTGTTTTTGTAGGTGTTGTACATCTCTTTCACCCGGCGGTAGCGGAACGCCAATTTCCTCATCCAGTCAACTCCCCCGTGAACCCCTGAGCCCAGACACAGGTTTGCACTGGCAGTGGAACTGTGGAAGCCATCCGCAGAGAAGTTATACGTGCTGGGAGAGGGAGGAGGGAAGGGGAGAGGTCAGTGTAATTACAGCCTGCACAGTGCCAGCAGGGAGGGGAAACGACTGAAAAGAAATGTGGAGACAAGTGGCAGCAGAGACACACAGAGGACACGCTGTACGGAACTGAAGTTCATCTTTAGCACAATTACCAGCACGGATCTAAAAAATGTTCTGTTCCTGCATCAATTTCTCACAATAATCATCCATAAAACCACAAATTGCAAAGCTCTATGTGAGTTCTGCACATTTCATTCTTGTCCCTTTACCGTGGCTCTGCAGGCAACACTTTGGGAAAAGCAGATGGAATTTTACAGAAGTAGTTTCTATGAACGTGATGACCCAACTTACACAGGTAATGGTAATGTTTGGTGCATTTTGGGTACAAGTTTCAACAAGGATCTGGCATGGCAAAGTCCAACTCCTCACTACAGATTGGACAGGGGGAAACCTTTCAGTCTGGTTTTGAAGCATTTTGGTGACAACTGTCTGGTCAAATCATATCAGAAACTGGTATGGTCTGACTGGAGTTCAAGCTAATTTAGATGTACTTCCCAGACTGGTTCAAAGCTCAGCATAGCCAGGGCCTGACAGAAGGCACAGGCACAATAACGTGAGAAAGTGAATTGTACTTGTGTGTACTTGATAAATGCAGACAGCATGGAGCCAGGAGGGGAGAGAGTGCAGGTTTGAGAAGCACTGACCAGCCTCCTGCTATTTCCAAATGGCTGGGGACTGCCTGTCCTGCAACTTCCAGCTTGGGAGATCTCATACCTTAGATCTTGGCCATTGTCATCTGATGATACATCATCTATGTGGATCTGGTCACAGTCCTGAGAAGCAGATGAAAAAAAATACAGTGGTGAGTAGATGTTGTGGAAAAAAAAAAAATTGAAATCATATAATGCACAATTATTTTAAGTGTAATATTAAGGAGACAAAATCTTACATATTGCTAGTATTGTAGTCTAGCCAGTTAATTGTTAGCAACAAATATCATATAACACTGGCACAAAATATGAACAGAGAGTGTGTGTGTGAGATTCGCTGTTATCTAAGGGCACAACAGCTCTTGAATAACACACTAAGTGGAACTCCTTCCTATGCAGACAGGAGGGAGAGAGATGCTTGTGTTTTAGCCAGGAAAGCTGTGTTTTTTCTACTCTGTATGCATGATAAGGCAGAGACTTGGCAGCCTTTCCCCCTGTGAGAATACTGCTTTGGACAGGAGGTGTATGCCCAGATAATTACAGGGGGAGAAGATCTGTCCCAAGGAGATTTCCAGAGACGCCTGTCCTGCCGGTGTCTTCCCAGTTTGTTCTGAGAGGGCTGAGCTTCCTTTGATGTGCAGGGAAGCTGGGCTGAAGCACTGAAGGCAACACTCTTTCACTGCCCCAGCCACAGACTGAGCTGAGGAATAATGTGTGTCAGTAATGAGGAAATCTGTGCACAGGAAATTTAACCAGAATATATACTTGGAGCTCAGCCTGCATGAAGTATGTGCTCCAGATCCTATCTTCCAAAATTCTTCATTGTTCGAATGGTGGAGGCCCTGCCTCAAAAATGTGAGAAATGTTATTCCTTTGGTTTCTTTCCCAGTCTCAGCATTAAGATTAGAAAGAGAAAAATCGGGAAGCTTCCCCCACCACCTTAACTCTCCTTTCTCCATGAGGCTTACAGGTGAGAACAGAATAGAAAGCCTGCAAGCTGATGAACACTATCTTTTGTTTTGGTTGATTTTGCAACAGAGTTTAAAAGCTGTGACACTTGGTACCACAGGCCTCTGAAGTCAGAACAACTGCAGCTAACCAAGGTGCAGTAATTCTTCACCACTTCGGTGTTCTGTAAACCACAGAATTTGCTTTACCTTCCTTTCACAATTATGAGTTTGATGAATTAAACTAGCCCCTTTCAAAAAATTAAAAAAAATTCTCCGAACAAGTAACCAAACTTGTTGTCAACGGCAGAACATGACAGATAGCTCTTGTCCATATTAATGAGATTTTCTGCAGCATTTAGGTAATTCTCAAAAAGACACACAATTGCGTCTTGTTCTCGTCTCATCAGCCCTCTTATCAACCTGTCACTGGAGTATAGATTGCTGTACATAACTGGAGCCAAGCAGCAGAACAGCAGATCTCTGCTGGCATCTCTCTCTCTCCTCCAACCCCAGCATTTTGTAAGCCCCCCTCCCAGTAGCTGTTGTGAACCACGCTGGGGTAATACAGATACAGCCCACTCCACTTCAGCTGTATGATGCGGGGCATGAAGTCAGGGGAAAGGCATTTGTGGAGGGATCTGTTTTTCTCATTTGTGAATGGATTGTTCTGTACCCTGAAGTGTGACAACAGTAGCTATCACATTTCTAACTTAATAAAATACCCTGACACTGGGTGAGACGCTACCTCATAGCGCCGGCTGCGCCTCTCGTGTTACGGGGGAACTCGGGGAGCTGGCTGCAGCCACAGCGTGCACCACGTTTTACCACTCGGTTACAAGACTAATTTTTCATTCTTACAGAATCTCCTTGAAGTCTCAGTGAGTGGGGAATCAAAGCAGGATATCTCGGCTGCTGAAAAGGAGGAGGCTGTTCGAATGGCAGGAAGGCTGTGATGGGGACACGGCCCAGGTTTCACATCTGCTGATGTTTAAGCTGCTACTCTGGGATCTCAGGGTGGATGATGTGTGGCACACACAGCCTATACTTCAGTCCAATGTGTACGACCTCAGCCAGCCCTTGCAGCTCTGGGCACTGATCTGGTTTTACTCTTGGGTATCTCTGGGTGCTACACAACCTGCCTCCAGGTGGGACCAGCCACATTTAAAGGCGCCTGAGCTGTTTTAAACGGCACTTCTGGCTTGGAGAAAGCCTCTGCTGCCTCCTTGTGAAATACAGGGCTCCTGAGGAGCTCCATCTGTTACCCCTCACATTCCCTCTGAGTACTCTCAAGGTATGTCTCAAGCAGGTATGAAAACAACTTACAAATGCACACATAATCTACTTGTGGATCAGGACTGTGCTAGAGATTTTTAAACATCTCATGGATTCACTGATCAATGGAGCTTGCATCCCTCATTAGGTGGGGGTTAACAGCTCCTCCAGGGATGTCTCTGAAAGGCAGCCACTTGTAAACACACTAATCCCCTTGTTTGTTAATTCCTCATCCCCTTGTCAGTCCTCCTGTCCTTAATAACTGTTTTCCAGAGAGCCAGACAATAATATCTCCAGAGGGGCTGGGGGTGGAAGGTGCTACTCCTTAGCCAGCATTGTACTGTGAACAAAAGGCATCTGGGAAAAAAATCACAACCGGAAAGCCCAGAGTTTGTATTTTAACTTCACTGTGATTTGTAACCTTGAGTAAGTTCTTTTCTCCCCGATTTCCCTAAAAAAGGGAGCAGAGAGGGAGAATGCCTCCTGTCAGGTGAATATTTGCTGATAGGCTCTGCAGCATGATCAGAGCCCTCTGTGCACACCACCTTGCATGGCTCACGCTTGTGGACTGCAGGGATTTCACCTAAGAGTTAACTTGCTGACAGAGAATCCCTATCTGTAAAAAGACTACAATTTTTTATTAGGAGTCTAAGACTTCTCCAGACACCCACCTGCCCTGGGGACCAGTGATCAGCCTCCTTGCATACAACTACTCTGAGGTTTGGGGTGAATCAGCTGGAACTCGGCCTGTCCACTGGACTGCAGCACTAAGGGAGGATGGGTTGAAGCAGGATGGATGTGAACAGATCCATCTGAATGGATCTTTTGGTTCACCTCTGCACACATCCATGATTTCTACTCCCGAGCATAGCCAAAATGCATTCAGCTAATGCATCCAGGAAACAATTACCTGAATCCCTTCTGGGTAGACCCTAGGAAAAGATAAAGCCCTGGCTAACCAGAGTTTCAGAATATTTTTTTTTTGGACAGAAAAAAAAGGAGCGTTCCAGTTCAGAAATGTTTTGCAGTGTTTAGCATCATCTGGTAAGAGAACTCTTGCTTTGGTTTCAAATGGGCAACTCTCCCACTGCTGTCTCAGCTACAGCCTCTCAAACTCTGCCCCAGCACAAAAGATGGTCAGAAATGGTTTCTGCCCTGTGCAGTTTTAGCTCATTTTGTCTTGTACAGGCCAGCATAGCACCACATGATGGTGCTAATGTATATGGTAATGCTTGTGGGCCTACAACTGAATCTGTTTCTGTGCTGTGTTTTACAAATTCTTTTGTCCATTTTTAAGGATGTCATTCACTGCATTTTTTTAAGCCGAATACTCAGTGATGTACGATCCTTAAATCCCACTCTGTGAATACACAAAGGTGACTTTTATTTACCATTCTAAATGAAGGAATAGGGTGGGTAACTCTGGATGCCTCTGCTGCTTCAAATTCTTCCAAACTGACATGGCTTTTTTGGAAAGTAAAATTCTGTAAGGCACATTTACTTTCCTTGACTTCTCCATCATCCCTCAATTTTTCACTGAAAAACCTCAGCTAAAACCAAACCACCGATGCCCAGAGCTGTTACTGACTGACAAATGTGCACAATCTGATGAAGGCCAGACAATTTGCTGCTTCATTTAAAGTTTTAGAGCAGTAAGTGAAAAAAGGAGAAAACTTATTTTAAAACTGGTAATTCTTGCAAAAGTCTAGAAAGGCAGAGGGGTTTTAGAGGGTCACTTTGTGCAGGACATGGAGTTTTGCTGCATCACATATTGAGATGTGATGGGTGAAAGGTGAAGGTTCTGTAGTAAATATTATCACTACTGGAATAGTGCCCTGGGCTCCCAAAGATGAGCTCTCTTCTTTTTTTCCCCCTAAGAGAAAGATTTTTTACTTTGTACTTTCTGTGCCCTCACCACAAACTCCCTCTCTGAAAGAAGTTGAAAGAAGAAAAATCTGTCAGTTCAGGTGCTTGTCTTTGAAAGGAAATAAAAATTCTCAGCAAGTGAAACCTCAAGACTGCAAGGAGCCAGGTGGCAGGAAAGGTTGTACCTCCCCTGACACAGGGGACCACAGTGCAATTAAGCACTGAAGGAACCAGAAATTCCCGCTGAACTCCTCAGGCACAGAAAAAGTTCTCTGCTTTCATCTGGCACAGAAACAAATTCTTCCTTTTTCAAGTGAAGGGAAAAAAAAAAAAAAAGCCCACAGAAGTCTGCCCAGCAATGCCAGGTTTGGTTTTTTTTTCCTCCAAATGCCTCCAAGCAGTGTTTTGATTCCAAGGTGCCCACAGCACAAACCCCACCTTGCTCACTCTGTACATGATCCATTCAGACTGTGTGTTCTGACTGCAAATGCCAACAGATTTTCATCATTGCTGTACAGCTGTTTCTCAGCTGCTGACAGCATTCTGCCAGCATCACTTTGCCTGCATTTTACCACATACTCAAAAGGATTTTTGCTTTGTGTAAGAGATAGCCAGGTCTAACCATGTCACCAGCAGGAAAAATTTCTTCCTCTTGGTCTGTTACACTGAAACTCTCATAGTTTCATCCTGCAGTATTCCTGAGCTTGAGCAGACCTCCTGCTCTGTCTGTGTGTACAACAGAGCTTCCTCAAGAACAGAGACCATTTTCAAAACCTCTGCTTTGGCTCATAGCTAATTGATGCCTGCCCCCATAGGATCTATGCTAATTTAGCTTAATAAAATTATTGAATAGCAAATATCTGGAGAAGCAGCAGCAATGTCCTCATTATTACATTTAGTAAACCTGCAAGAGGCCATCATTGTTAACTGCATATTTAGAAAGAAACTCCTGAACAGAATGGAGCTGTCAAAAGGATGCTTCCAATAAACCACCTATGGTCCATTTCTTCGGGGTCAAAAATAAAAAGTTTCTGGGCCAAAACCCCCCGAGTTTGTAGACCACATGCAAATGATTAGAGAGAAAGATGTTAAATACAATAAGCAGCTACATACCTCCAGGTCATTAAAGAACAGATGTGTATCTGCAAGGTTGAAGATCATTTCTTCCATCATGAGACCTATCCTCACAGATGTTGTGGTGTCCTGTTGGGGGAAAATCAGGTTTTTTCCATTCACTTTGATTTTCTCTTTTGGGGATAGGCATGGGGGGTGGGAGACCTTAGACCAAACACAGGATCTACACATTCCTATTTCTTAAGATACATTTATTAAAGTACTTCCCAAGTGTATTTTAACATTGACATGACTTTCCCATCCTTTCTTTTGCTCTCCTAGATAAAGCAATTCTGTTCTTTGAAGGATGTCTGTGACTCACTCTGACCACTAACAGCCCACACACTTCAGATGATATAAAGATCCTTTAAACACCTGAAACTATGTAAGAATTGCTTCAGTAGGTTAGACAAAAATTGATTTCCAATACTACCATTAGTGAGTGGTTTGGGGGTAGTTACCAGCAATAGGGCACACAGAGGGTGATTCTTTCCTGACCTGTCCTTCAAATCAGCAATTCCATTCCCACTGAAGCTGTCTACTTATTTACCAACATCAGCAGAGTTAAAACAGCCCCATCCTACCATGCAAACCCAATTATAACATGACAAAACCTTTGACTATTGCTGCTCAGGACAGCAGGCTTGCCGAGCCTCAACTGCAGTCCCAATGGCAGTTACACCCAAATAACTACATTGCTAAAAAATACAAACAAAATAAAATTTTTTAAAAAAGAAAAAAAAAAGGCAAGATAAGACACAACACATGGAAGTTCAAACTGCCTCCTGAAAGGGAAGGACATGATGCAGAAGCTCTGGCTGCCTGCAGCATTTTCAAACCATGCTTTTTTAACGACTGAATGTGAAGATGCACGTGCTGGCAGCTCTAAAATATCTTCTACACCTTCTGAAGCACATGTGAACTTTCTCACACCCAGATACTGCTCCTGCCAACATCAGTGACAAAATCTTTAGTGAATTCCCCTGGAGAAGGATGATGCTACCTGCAGCTCTACTTAGGTGTCTTTGGTTAATTCATCCTAGAAAATTAATGTTTTTCCCAGCTGACACACCACAATGGCCTGTGAAAGGGCTGTCACTTCATTGCCTCACCAAGTCAGCAAGTCAACCATCCCTTCTGACCCCAAACAAGTGAAACAAACTTCTTCCTAAATCCACAGCAAGAGCACAGGAACACACTGATGCAGACAAAGTTATGAGCAGTACATTTTCTTATTCATTAAATACTTCAAAAACACAAGCTAAAATTATCTGTATTTAATTTGATAAACAGTCATAGCTCAAAAACATTGTGCCTGTTCAAACTGAACAACAACAGACAACTTGGAAAAAGCCCATATTCCCACAACAGAATTTTTTTTGTTGTTAGTTCATCTTCAATAGGTCAGGGATCTCTCATCTTGATGTGTAAATCTGCCTTGCTTTAGCATGGGGTGTGACTTCAGTAGAGGAACACCACCCACTTAAGCATAATCTCTACTCTAATTTCCTGCAGATTTCTGTGGAGTCCTGTTATTGTGTGACAGAACAGTAATGAATTGACTGAGGAGCTCTAACAGGGAGCACAATGTTGGGAGGGTGAGTACATCTCAATCAACCTTTGTGGCAGACGCTGTTGACATGGATGGTGTACTACACACTAAGCTAATTATTATACATTCTTAGTGAAGTTCTCTTCAATTAGAGCAGAATGGCTGTGGTTTTAGCCATGTGTGTGACTCACAAGCACTGTGCCCATTACAGAGAAGCTCTGTCACTCATGTTTAAACACACTTGTTGCTGTCCCACAAACAAGGGCCCTGTCTCTGGGCAAAAAGTAAAAACTTCAACAGACTAGCCTTGAACATCTCTCATTTTAAGCCCCAAACCTGCTCCCCTGATGAGGCACAGGGACACAGGCCTAATCAGGGCATTTGACTGTGGCCCCATAGGAACAGCACTGAATCAAATTTTACTACCCAGGTGTAGTTACACGAGGGAACTGTTTTGAAGAAAATACGCTGCTAGGAAGAAATTATTTTGTAAAAGAGTTTTTAATGAAGCAATTTATTTTTATACATTTCAAGGATCATTAGCTTTTAAAACTCTTCCAGGAAATCTCATTGGTTGCTATCTGTCATTTATCCTCTAAGTTTCATTTTAGCCTTATTGGTATTAATCACTAATGGGGAGTAGGAAACATTTCCACAGTGTATGAAGTTACCTTCTCTTTAACTAAATAATATGTAAACCAAACTGCAGATGAGTGGGGGGGGGGAAAAAAATCATTCTCTTGAGATACAGAACATGATAGAATGAAAACAAAACAGAAAAATGCACTTTACCACCCAGAGAGGAAGTTGTTTGGGGAAATGATTTGGCATCACTGCTTCCACAGTATGGACATTTCCTCCACAGCAAGGCACACTTCCAAGTCTTAAAGAGGCTGATGAAGTTATAAGGCCAACCAGCACTCCCAGTATGACAGAGGTGTCTAGAGGCACGAGGCCAGGACTCCTCCAGCAGTTATTTATTTGCATTACTGTAGCATCTAGAAGCACTAGTGCCAGACTTGAACCCCTCTGTGCCAGAGGCTGTACCCACCCTGAGGAAAGACACAGTTGCTACAGCTGTCAATTCAAGTAGGAATAAACAGGAAAATCAGGCTGACAGAAAAGCACCAAAATGAGATCAGTATATCCAAATTCTCTGCACAGTGTGTAAGTAATTGGAAAGAGGATTATGACATTTGTTTGAAGATGTTGATGGAGTGCTCTTCCTAGGCACAGAAATCCTGTGCCACTAAAGGACATCTCTGTGCTGCCAGTGGTGCCCTGGTGGACTGTTAGTGCCTGTGCTGGAGCAGTGTGAGCTCAGCAGAGCAATGTAAAGTTACCAGGGATCCCTGCTAATGTCCTTCTGCAGGAAAAGTATGCCCAGGAGCCCTGGGAACAAGCTTCCTGACTAACAGAGCCAGCCAATGCTTCCTGATGCGTGTGAAGCCCAAGGACCACAGACAGCCTGAAATCAAATCTCCTCCAGGAACCACTTTTTACAGTGAAAACAGATTAATCTAAAAACTCAACCCTCACTGCTTGTTTAGTAACTTTAGAAGAGCGAGGTCCTCCCTCTGCTAACCTACGAGTCATGCTTTCACAAACAAGGACAATGAGAGGCAGGGGTAGAAAACAGGCAATAAACTCCTTTTGTAAATAAAACTTCCAGCAGCATGGTGTATCCCCACATGCCTCACCTCTGCCATGCTCTATTGGTGGAGTTTCCTTCAGGGTCAAAATTAAACAGCCCCACAAATTACTTTTAGTGCAAACCTCTGGTGCTGAGACCAAGCATTCCTGATCCTCCTATGCACAGCCTGAACAGCTTCTTCCAATGGCTGTGGGAGACAAGCATCAGGAGCGAAGTGATCATTCTAAATTATTCATTCCTGAATACAACCTTCTCAACACACCCTTCACTGCCACTTTTAAAGAACAGGAGTCACAGCTTCAGAGTTGCCCATTTCTCCTTAGGGCATACCTTGAGAGAACTGAGAGGTAAAAACCCCCCATTCCCTACTACTCCTTCATAAACAACAAGGGATCAAAACATACAAACATACAGAGAGTTAGGTAAGTCATTTCTCAACAATTTTCATCAGAAATGTGTTCCCTAAAGAGCATCCTTGCTCATCTTGTCTCTGCTGTTTCTGTCACCCCTGTGACTTTCAGCTAAGGCCTGATGGGTACTGCCTGCTGCTGGCAATGGCCACACCTTGTGAGCAAGGTCACTTCCACTGTAAGTGAAGCACTGACAACTCCCAGCTCCATATCCACTTGCTACTTTTGCTGCCTGATCAGCACAAAGTCCTGCTAGAGGAAAACATGGGCAGCAGAAGCCTGTGGAACATGCTGTAAAGGAAGACAAAAGCATCCATTCAGCAAGAAGCACATTTTCTTTCATATCCCAAGCTCACATATTTGCTGCCAGTGTTGCTTTTAGTTTGGCCACTTGCATGCACTGTTTCTAACCCCTGAACTAGCTCTCTACATTTGAAGTGAACTGTGTTCTAAAAATTACAATTTGAGTTCAATTATGTCCTCCTAGTTAATAACACCTTGCCTTTAAATAAGATTAATTTCTGTTTTAGTTTTCATTTTTAACCTTCATTTCAAGTAATAATATGACAGAAGATTGCTAAAAGGAGCTTGTTGAACAGCCTTCAGTTTGTCTTAAAGACAATTTCCATGAAAACTGGAGGAGAGCAAAGAACAAATATTTCCCTATGACAGCAGTGGGAGGGTAGCTCTGCTCACACCACATGAAACTCCCACTACTCTGTATTTTAGCAGAGCAAAGGGAACCCAGAATGTGCATGCACACCCAAATTAGCTTTAGGCTACCAAATGTGGGCACAAATTGCTGTCAGGATGTTGCAACACGCACAGTGCTGGGTCCTAGACCCTCTTCCAGGAGCTGACGTGCACAGAAGCCTTCACTGCTGTACCTTCACTGCTACAGGTACTGGCTCTACCTCCACAGAAGCCCTTGTGCATTGAGTCACACTCAAACTGCCCCACCAGCATCCTCCCCAAAGGCTCTGCACTAAAACCACCTTCCCACAGATCTGCTGGAACACGGAGATTGATTTTTCATACACTGCTTACACTTGCCCCAGAATACGCATTAAAAGGACATGTATTTGTTAACACCTGGAACTAATCCAAGCTGCATGTCCACAGCCAGCTCTCCCTTCCTGCACACTGTAATTTTGAAAGGAAGAGGGAAGCAGACTTATCTCTGGCAATCTCTCAAGTCCTAGTCACTCATGCCTCCAATCCTGGATCCAAAGCCCTCTCCAAGCCTCTGCCTTGCAGGTACCCTGTTCAGACTTGCAGGCCATTAGCAAAGGGGCAGAGCTGGCTCCTTTGAGACAGATAACAAATCTGCTTGTTGTCTGACTCTGCTTCTCTTTAGCAACGTGACAATTAACTCGACATTCAAATTGTTAGGGCAAAGTCCCTCTGAGCGTGGATCTTGGATTCAGACACCATCACCTCCCTTAAAAACCCTACCAGCATAAAGCCCTAGTATTTAAAACTAATCAGTCCTTTTAAATCCCTGCCAAATACCTATTTATGCCGTGAGCAAATAATTACTTTTCTACAAGGAAGAAAGTATTAATTAAGAGTATTCTTCAGACTCCTATTCTATAGGGTTTATCTGCCACAGGTGTCAGCCAGAGGTGAGAGACGGATTAGTATACAATCAAGGGCCTTCCAAGTTAAATCTCCTCCTTGTGGTTATCTGTTAATAACAAAGTTGTCACCAAAAGAAAGAATTTAATAGTTTTAATTGGGTTTAATTACTTGGAAACGCCTGGAAAATGGACCAGCTTGGTTGTAGCATAAAAAAAAAAAAATCAAAAAAATCAAAGACACAAATACCAGGGCCACATGTTTGAACAAAAAAAGTCTGTGAGAATAACGTAACATTTTATACCTTCATCAAAATTTGAGACATGAACAAAACTTTCCCATAATAATGGGAAATTACCCATGTATACAAGTTCTAGTTCAAGTAAATCCATGTCTTTTTCAGGAAGAAACCACATTTCACTCCTTTACTAACTACACCTAAGTAGCTTAGCTTGCAATTTTATCTCTTTAACAACACAGGCTACAACCAGACTGAGCCTTTCTGAGCTTTCCCAGGGAGAGTGGGTATTTGTGAGAAAAGTTGTTTAAAGTAACGAAAGTAGTTAGGAGCTAAAAGCCATTTTCAGAAGTGACTTACTTAAGGGACTACACTTCGGGCTTTTTTGAAAAGGATCATCCCTTTTCAAACAGAACCTCTCAGTTTCTCAGGGTCCAAACTTTTTCCCACCAAAATAAAGACACTGTTTACCTAAACATTGATACATCCAGGTTTATTAGACAATCTACTGAATTTAAATGAACAGTGTCAACAGACAGCACAGTGTGACCTTGTGAGAAGTCCATGATAGATGGAGAGCAAATGTAACTGAATCCCTTTTCTTCAGGTAACTTTTCATATTCACCCTTACTGTGATTTAAGGGGTACTTCAAAGTATTCTTACTGGGTACTGAAGGACTCCTTTTACTGTCATGTGTCTCTTCACATAGGGCTGGAAACTATTCTAATAAGCAAATGGGCACACAGGCCACTAAATCCTCACATTTAAGGGCACACCGAGGTTGAAAAGGCCCTCCTCCCTCTCCAAAGGAACTATGCTTAGGGACAGGCAGCAAAGACCACACTAACTGATCCAGTGTCTGAACCCATCAAGTCTGAAGTGGATTCCAGTCCTGTGGGAATACTGTACTTAAATACAGGTTAAAAGCTGGGTCATGATGCTTGAGGATAAATGGGAATTATTTTCATTTAGTAATACAAAAGGTTCATGACCAAAAACCTACAAATAATTTCTTTTTACTATTCATGGCATGCATTTCAGAAAAGGGAGTGGAATTTAAACCAAATTAATCTTCATTTCCTTCCCCTCAACACAGGAAAGTCACTGTATTTCTATATGAAAGCCCTTGATAGCCCTGTGAAAAATACCCAACTTCTGGAAAGCTTGGTGGAAACACATCATGGAGTGTAATCCTCAGCACAATGACATATTTTGCACATGCAGCTGCCTAAAACAAGCCATGTCCCTTTGGTTTTTCAAACCTTTCCCCTTGAAGTTGCAGCCCTGATTCAGCCATACTGTAAAGCAGGTTCCCTTTCCTCAAGCTTGTTTAACAACCCAGCATCGTTTCTGATATGTATTTTATGTCAAAAATAATCCTTTAATAGTTCCAAAATGCCGCATGTGCACTTTGCTCAGAACCCCCCCTGCTCTCCTAAGCTCCAGTACAAGAGGTTACATCTACAGGAGCTCAGAGCATCTCCTGTGCCCACCTCCAACCTGCTGGGGCATCTGGTTTTGCTGTTCCTGCTGCTGCTTCTCATCAAGCAGTACAGATGATAAACACAGATGTTTGCTCCCGAAATACACATTTGAAACAATCAAATGGCTGGAATTATTTACTCCCTTCTCTCCCATAATGAACTAAATAATTGATATAGCAGCATGTCTAAAGTAACAGACTTCTTTATTACCTGCAGTGATTGAATGCTTTTTTAATTTAACTTAAAAAGGCATTAAACACAAGGTTTAGCCTCCAGTGGGTAAAAAAATCTCCAACTTCCTCAGAAAATCCTTTCCAAATTGTATTCATCTTGACTTAATCCATGATCTACTGAGTGAATTAGGCTCTATTTGTTTTCAAAATCTATTTTATGGAGTTCCAAGGACTGTGTTTTCCTTAGGAAGGGCTTACTCTGCCTTTCTGACCAGGATGCCTGCTAGCAGCCCTCAGCACAGGCCTCTGCAGGTTTTTAATGTCCCAAGGTGCCCCACACATATGACTAACAAAATGTAAATAAACACAGCTGAGCCAGTAAGAAATTGGAAGGTTTTCTCATTAAAGAAATAAAATAAACAGATGTCCTTAAGCACTTTGGCTCATGTTTGTCAAAGGAATGGAAAACTCTCAGATGTTTGAACAGCAGTCCTGATATAAGGCCACATCTCAAGCGAGAGGAGAAGAAAAAAAGCGATGCCCTGGCACTTAGAATTAACTAATAGTTCTCAAGGGAGGCCGCTTTTGATTTGAACCTTAGCAACTTCTACAAATAGTTTTTAACAGCCGAGCAATAAAATGGGGTTTTATTCCTTCTCAGTTTGTAAAGTAGTAAAGGACAGACCCGGCCATTAGGAGCATGAATCACCAGCAGATTTGATTAAATCCCCATGGTGTTTCAATCAGGTCCTGGCTTTAGGGTCCTGTGAGAGAACAAAGCAGGGAAAAGCACAAGCTACTTGAAGCATTCAGTGAAAGCAGGGAAGGGGAAAAAAAAAAGAAATTAGAAAATCAAACCTAGGATTTTACAAGGATCTCGAGTAGAGCCAAGGAGGAACTTTTCAATGACTTTTTTTTTTTAAATTGGAAATTATAATTCATTTAAAGGAAAACTTTTTATAAGAACACGTAACAGCCAGCAAAACTTTTGAGGAATAAAGCTTCTTAGATCCACAACATCATTTCTGGTGAGAACAAGACAGTGCAGTTCACAGCCAGCATACAGCAGCTATAACATTTGTTTCAGTACTAGAAAATCATATTTATGTCCTGTCCTCAACAGGGTCAAGCAGAAACTTTTGCTACTCTGTCCTGAGGTCCCGCTATCATTGGTGGACCCTCTCCTAGGTCACTGCAAGTCTCTCATCAGAGGGGCAAAGCCCATGTCTGCACACGCTGGAAACCTGAGTGCCTCACCCACACCTGTCTGCTTACAACTCGAGTAAACCTCATGCTGCCACTTCTGAAACACAAAAGCATTAAAAAACCATGGCTGTCACAGAAAACTCTACTTCAAAGAAGTAACTATGGGTCACACTGCAAGGCCTCACTGAATGCAGAGTGGCTGCTCCAGGGAAAGCAACCACACATTCCCAGCTCCCAGGGACACAGAGTAACACAGGGGATCTAAACACCTTTCACTTAAAGTTAACCAACATCTAGAGCATGACTTTGCGTGACTCTGATTTAAAACTGGGACATAATGTGCTTTGTAATTTTTTGCAGTATATTTTTTCTTAATTTGAGCTAATTCCAAATGCTGAACAATCTCAATAATTGTATGATTCTTACAGGGAATTTTATAGATCTGAACTCCCAGATATCAGCAGACATTGTCAAAGTTCTGATAAAGATCCAAATCAATTCAAGGATTCAGACAGTCCTATGTGTTCAAATCTCTAAGTCCAGACTAAAATAAAATCCGTCATTTGATTCCAGGATTTTGGAGTATCTTGCATGTAAAGATGAATTTTACCTCCAGGTTCTACTTTACTCACAAGTCATTTGGACACTACAATCCCAAGAAGTGATGCAACACAGAACAAGAATACACATCCTTGGAACAATACAAAATACTGAGAAAAGGTATTGGCTTCACAGAGCTCCCTCAAGGTAGAGAAAACAACACACCCAGTGCTCCCTTTCTTGATACCAGTCCTTTGAAAACATGCACTGAAGCATTAACCATTAACAACATGACTTTTTTGTGAGTTCTTTCTCCTCTTTTTTTTTCCCCCCTCACTTTTTGGACAGCTCCCTGTTGCTGCCATCACCAAGGAAGGGGCAACACACACAACCACTTGCAATTAAGTAGCTTAAGAACACAGGAGTTTAGACCCAAACCTCTGAAGCTGTAGTTGGTGTTCCTCCTCCCATCCTTCAAGAAAAATCACCCCAGAAAGAGGTGTTATTCTTCAGCTTGAACAACTTTACAGACTAATTCTTTGAGCACCTGCAGGTCCACCAGTGCAACAGAGAGGATGATACTGGGACATAAATGTTGGCCAAGAGAATGGCCAAGATCACATAAACTGACACCTTTTCTGAAGGAAGACACAGTGAACCAAGATCTCCATGTATGAGATTTAATTATAAGCATATGCATGTCTAATTACAGGCATGTGAATCTTTCATGGAGAATTTTGGGTTTGGTACTCAATTTACTTTGAGGTTAACACTTCCTATGCTATTGAAGTAAGATTCTGAAACTCTTAACCTCTGGCTGCTTCACTTGTACTTGATAGTTTTGAATTGTGCTCCTATTTTAACAGTTCCCAGGACAGCCTCTCTGAGTGTGCTGTATTTCCCTCCTGGTTTAAGGTCTGTTCCACAGCCCACCAAAGCCTCTAGTTGTCCTTGGATCAAGCCACTAGCCTATAATACTTTTATAACACAACCATTTCCCTTATAGCAGAGTCCTGAGGAATTTAATACTGATGAAACAAATGAAGGACTGCAAAGAAAAAAGTCCTTCTAGAGAAGTTTCTCAAGGAACCTGTTGTAATTTCATAGAAAAAGTGATTCATTCTTTCAAAAAAATACTCCTGTTTATATCATTCTCTAAATTAGTATAAAGGAGACAGCCAACAGAAGCCCCCACACAGCAGGTTCCAACTCTACACCCCCTAAATATGTGCAGGAGGCATCAGGTGAAGGCATCTGCTTCAGAGGTTCTGTACTAGGACAAAGTCAGCCCTTTAAGGGAATTCTCCACATAAATACAGCAGCCCCTACCCAAGGCTAAGTTTGACCACAGAGCAGATCTGCACAGCCTAAGTTTGTTTCCTGATCCTGCCTAATTCTTTGTGGGGTTTGTAGGCAGTAGGTTTGAGCTCACACACGTACGCCTCCTGCATTATGTTCTCTGGGAAAAGTAACCACTTCAATTCCCTTGTACAACAGGGGTCTGAATAAATCCCTGCCTGGAAACACGTGCTTGGTTTTCAGAGGGTGCTGTTAGAAGTGTTAGCAGCATTCCAAGTGCTGCAGTAGACTTCCACACCACAAACACCATTTTATATCCTTATAACTGTGCACATCTAACAGTGAACAATAAATCTATCTTACTAATTACACATTCAGCTTGTTATAACCATCGTAAAAAAGTACAGCTGGTAAAGCCATGAAATGATGTCAAATCATATTTCTGCCTTCTGGAGAGAAGCTGGGTTATTTTCCAGTCTCCTGATGAAGCTGAGTGCTCAAAGCCATGTGTGGAAACAGCTGCCCACTAGGTCATCCACCTTTAATTAGGTAATGAGATTGTCTTTTTTTCTACCCCCTTAAAAGTGTTTGACATTCTGTAATTCAAAGTGACTTAGGTGTTTATCATAAAAAGCTGCCTCTGGAAGAAATTGAAGCACATGGTACTAAATCCAAAAGCCAGTGTTTTCTCCTTAGCAGCCAAGTTCAGGCTGTTCAGCCACAGACAGCTACCTAAAAAAATGAAATTGCCTGTATTTCAAAGAGGGTATCTAAAGTATGGTTAGCTAGATATGCTTCTGAAACCCCATTAGGAATGTGAGCTTCAGCAGCTCTGTGGGAAGCACAGCCAGTTCTTCATGGCAACCTGGACTGATGAACACAAAACCTCTCTTAAAAAATTGTCTGAGATTCATAAGAAAACTCTGGTCTAACAAAAGAAGTGTTAGCTCATTCAGGCTGGAGTTAATGCTGTCTGGCTGCTGGATGCTCTTTCTTGCAGAAGACAGACACTGGAAGAACATCCCAGCAAGCAGCAGCTGAAGCTTTGGGAAAACAAGGGGCTACTTGCAACATGAAAGGGAGGAAAATGAAATTTTCACATGTTTGGAGGAAATACTGCAGGACACATTTATACAAATATGTCTGAATAAAAGGGGCAGTATCTGTTTGAAAAGCTGTCTCATTAGCTGCCCCCACAGTTCCCGACGCAATTTGGCTGGACAAGCAGTAATGCTAAAAAAATTAAATTTTACCTTCCCATATCTGGATGCAAAGGTTCCCGTGAGTAAGGAGTGAAAAATAATTATCGTCTCATCCAAATCCCACACAAACACACGCTGTGATGACAGATGGGGTGGAAAAAAGAAATATAGTTACATATTAAGCAACTGCAAGAACAGGTTCAGTCAGGAAATATGTCCTCTTGGACTAGAGATTTTTAAGATCTCAAGCCATTTGGAGCACTGACTGTGGATGTTTTGTGAAAACAGGCAAAATGAAACATCAGGAATTTTGGAACTATGTGTGTGCTGGCCATCCCAAGACCCTGCTCTCCTAACAACCACAGAAATCCCTCACTGCCTGTCAAGTCAGGGGAACAAGACATCAGACTTACAAAAAGCCCAAAGGGAAAAAAAAAAGGGTACATATGAAGAATAGCTTGAGATGTTGATAACACAGAAATTGAGCAATTGTTTTGACTACTCGTGTCTGCAGGTTCCAGTTGTATTACTAATTCTGTTCTGTCTCTGGGATTTGCTAACACAGGCAACTGTTCATCTTTGCTGGATTTACCAAAGGAATATAAATTAAAGTTATTACCTCAATCTCACTGTCAGCAGTAGGGGAAGGATCGTTGCTTCTTTTTGACCGGGCTCGTACCTTGCCATCTGACCCTCTGTGATGTCTCTCTGTCTCTATATCTTTTGCTGGTGTTGTTGAATATTCCCCTATTCGGAAAAAGAAATCCCATTGTAAACTTAAATTTTGCATTGTGTCATTGTAATTAGAGCACGAAATCTTTTCTTGAAAAGCAACAGAAACACTGTGAAAACACCGTGAGAAAATCTTACTCTTTTCACATTAATAGCTATCAGTGTTAGAGAAATAAGTTTTAAATCCTAAGATTTCTTAAAACAATTTCAAAAAATCACCAAAATCGCATATATAACATTTTAAAAAGGACATGTCACTTCAAAAAACCTTACCAAAATTTTCATTGAAAAGAAAAAACTTTTGGAATTTTACTCCCTCCCATTCTTTTCAAAGACAGAAATTAGAAAGGCAATAGAAACAGAATCCAAGACCAATTACACTTCTGAAACTTTAAAAAATTCTTTCTGTTTTTGTTTTTTAAATTTGATGAATGTTCATGATTAAAAATACACTTTCGACTTTTATTTAAAAATACAGAACTAACCTGTTGAGCCTTACCCCATTTCTGAGAGGATAGTATTTTAGAAATAACTGAGATGAGACAGTTAAAAGTAAACTTCCCATGTATAAAGTATCTGTTTTGATTGGCTTGAGTTTCATAGACCTGTCTGGGTTTCACTTACCTTAGATTACAAATCCTTTTCAAACACATTTTTCTTTACACCTTGCTAAGTTGTGGCCTCTGCAACTCCCTAGAATAACCATACTCTTCTTCAGAGAAGCTGGGATTGTGCTTAACAAGCCTTTTTGAAATCATCCTTTCTCAAAAAGGCTGAGATAAGATCTAAGGAACAGAAAATCCTCCAACTGCTTTTAGAGCAGTCTGCGATCACTTCTTTTTAAAAAACAATACTAGTTTATTTTTCTTTTCGAGCAACCACAGATGTTCAGATTTGTTTGGTAAGTCAGCAGACCTTCAGTGGGTGTGTACTGTGATCATCCACAAATTGTGTGGTGTTTTATATAAATGTTACTGCACACCAATGAAAACTAGTAGGGAAGTGATATCTGAAGATTGCTCTTGAACAGGACACTGGGGGATAATCCACCAGTAATTCCATAAACTACTTAGCTTTAAAACTTTAAAAATTAAGCATTCAAAGAGAGGCCACAAATTTTGAAGCTTTTTTTTTTCCTGTGGAATTCATCTTGAACTTTCAATTTAGACACACAGTTCGTGTAGATTTTTTAGAGAGGGACTTTCTCTTGATGTACTTGTTTATGAATGCACACATTAAATGTTGTTGTAAGAGGTGAATACAATCCTTGACAGACATATGGGCTAAAAAGTCATCAGACACTGAGGAAACAGAGAATTTTTCAGAGCATGGCTGTTTGTTTCACTGCTACCCATGTCAGCCCTCAGTACTGATCTGGGGTTGGCATGACATTGTCCTATCCATCTGTACTACCTTAGAGGAGATCAAACCCCATATACTCAGGAAAACAACATAGGATGGTTTTAGAGACCTTGGATATTCCAATCTCTTCCCAAACCCCTGTGTAAGAACCGTTAAGTGCTAGAAAATCTGAGCTATCCATGTAAATAGATATTTTTAAAAAAACCCCAACAAGAAGGTTGTAGTGTTTATGTCTCCAGATGGCTGAGGCTGCCAGCCTGGGAACACATGAGCTGCACCTACCAGAGAGTGATTCTGTGCTCTGGCTGGTGATGTTGTGGGAAGACTCCTGCAGGGAGTAGGTGGAGGTGGGGATGGCCGAGGGGCTGATGCTGTTTGCAGACACGTACGGGGGGTTGTAGGAGGAGCTGTAATACTGCGAGTACTGGCTCTGGGGGAAGCTGGGATACGATGAATATTCCTTGGAGGAAAGAAAAGAAACATCTAACTCACATGTACCCGGTTTTATCTTACAAACAAGTCAGCCACCACAAAAGCAGGGTTACTTGTGCATGCAGCAAGTCATGGCTCAGGAATACTTCACTAAAGAACTGCATTTCATTCACTTATGACATTACATTTCTGCTTCTCCCAAATATACTCCTATTTTATTATGACTGACTGACCAACAAGAGGTCAGAAATCTGGCAAATTCTGATTTTTTTATAGGATTTTAGTTATCAGTGCTGACACATTTTGTATTACAGAGCTTAACAATTTTATGTAAGTAGAGCAGCTTTCTGAAAAAGGCCATGATGGAACACACAATCTTTGTAAACAACAAAATACCTAAGAAATTGCAAGAACAGAATGAATAGCTGTGTGAGGGAAGGAGCAAAACTGGCTGCATTTTTCCATGATCAGCAACATTTTCTGATCAGCTGTTAGGCTAAACAAATGAAAAGAAAGTAGCAATTTTTTTGCAGCAATGCTCACAACAAAGTCTGCCCAACTATCTCACAATAAATAAATCCCTGAGTGATCTTCCCTACCTTCAGAAAAATGAACTAAAAATACGAGGTGCAAGTGACCTTGGGGAGCTGAGGTATCACAAAACTCTTTGTCTTGATTTTAAGGCTCCCAAAGGAACCCTATACCATTATCCTTGTATGTTTTGTGGGTTTACTGTGAAAAGCAGGACACTGGAAAACATTATAAAACATATCTCTGAAAGCATAAAAGATTTTATTTGTCTTTTTGTTTTAAGTGCAAATCCTGTCCTTGTCCACTGATTTGCTTTTCCAGATAGAGAACTGTGTTCATGCTCTGGGCATTGTCTTTCAGCAGAAGGCTTCTATTTCCTCAGAAATTATAATTAGTCTCTGGTATTAAATAAAATTAAATAATAAATAGTCTTTCGAAAGACTAAAAGCACTTTCCTCCTTAACAGCTTACATCTTTGTCTGTGACAGCTATTTCATTAACTTTCAGTCACCAGGGAGCTCTCAAGAACAAAGACTCAAATTGTCATAAGAACAATTAGACTGTAAAAGAAATGAGATAATTTCACTGTTTTCTCCTTCAGAATATTACAAAATAATGAAAAAAGCCCAACTTTTCCCCCTTTTTAGGTATCCTCCATATGTCAAATGCACTTCTACCAGCGAATGCTGATGTTTGAAGCCCAAACTGAAGCAACAAAGAAATTGCCCACTGTTGTCATTAAAAATACAAGTCAACAATCACCCCACAAAGAAGGAACTGAAATTATTGGCCAACCAGAGTGCATTTTCTGGGACAGTGTACTCATTTGTTTGGTCCACACACGAAGAGCCATTTGCTACTGAGAAACATCTGCCTCGTGTGTATGTGCCTGCTGTTTATTTATACACACACTTCTATCAAGGTATCTGAGGCATGGAGCCCATGGACAGGTGTGTTCCTAAAGAGGGAAGTGCACAGACAGCTCAGATGCCTCCATATCCACCAGGGCCTGCCAATGCCTCTTTCAGATTGTTCACATTTATTTCACAGTGCCAAGGCAGCAGACGACAGGATTCTAGAGGCCATCCCCCCTGGAGAGGATGCACAACATATCTGGGAGTTGTGAGATGGCAGAAGAATGATGAAACTCTTGGCACTGCTACAGCAGCAAGTCCAAGACTGCCAGGGCACCCTCCTCCTGGAAGGACTGCACTCTGTGTGTGTGTACTAAGACACATCTTAAAATTAATCAAGATGTCTTAAGTCCAGCAAACAGACCCACAGAGCAGAGCAGAATGGTGCTCACCAAAACACAAAGCAATACCTTCCTCAAATATATGTGAACACTAAAATAATCTCTCTGATCTATAAATCTTCCAGTTGTTCAAAATAAGTGACAAGGTTGCCAATAACAGATGCTGAACCATACCTGATGCACAGCACTGAATCCTGCAGAATTTGTCAGGCCATTGGCTCCCTGGTAAATCCCTGTTGTGCCTAAGGGAAAGAATATCACACTCATAAGGTAACACCAGCAATCAAAATAACAGGGTATATTAATATGAATAATTTCCAACACGAAGTAAAGTACCAGCTCACCAGAAAAAAGTATGGTACAAATCTGAGGCTGTAAAGACTGTGGGCTGTTACTGGGGCTTACTGACTGAAAGGCATTCATTACATAAACTAAAACATTGCTTACTGGGCTGGGAAACACAGCTGGAACAAAAGGATTCAGCCTAGATTTAAAACTCAGTTACTTCTTTTTACAATAAGTAATGGAATAGTATTTTTTATCTTCTCTTCCTGTAGGAAAACCCCTCAGATTACATACACATCCTCCCACATGTGCTGTTTCACGCATGGGTATCCTGGCATCTGTCCTCATTGATCAGGTACCCAGGAATTTTCAGAAGAAAAACTTGTTCCCTGGTGTTGATGTTCCCAGTGTGGGAATAATATTGTTGAGATTTCTGGGACAGCAAGGAGCAAAAATATTTCTTCATCCTGGGATATCAGAAGGAGAAAGGATGGACGTGGTTCTGTCCCAAGCAAAGCAGCTGATGTTCAGCCAGGCTTCCTCAGCTGGAGGAAGTACTACCACAAAGATTTTGTTTGGAGAAGTAAATGTTCAGATAAGATCTGCAGGAATGGTCTGTCTTTGCTTCCCATCAGGGCAGCGGCAGCAGAGCTGTAAGATCTCATCCCCTCCCAAGTTCTAGCCTTGATTTAATCCCACTCTATGCTGGTCTTGATGTCAGTATTTTTCATTTCACATGGTATGTGAAAGGTATGATTTTGGTGCTGCCTGGCTGCACTGGGCTCATCTTGGCTTCATTCTGTCACCTCAGTGTGCCATCAGACTGAGCCCTCCTCTGGCCTTGAGCCTTTTCTTCTCATATGGCTTCTCACCATGTGAATTACTTTGAGCGGTGCTGTTTTAACCATATGACACTCTGCACGCCTTCATGTGGCAACCATTCTCCAAAGTTGCACTTGCTTGTTTTTATTTTAGGACACCAGATTAGCTGGGGAATGGACAGCTGAACAAACTCCACTCTGCCAAGTGCAGCTACAAAGCACATGCACTGAGAAATAAATCTCAAGCCAAAAAGAAACAAGAGAGAGGACTCTGCCCCCCAGAACTAATTTGCTGCCACATGTGGTCTTTAAAAAGAAAATAGCAGAGGAGGAAAACAGAGTGCAGGTGACTGCCAGGTACCTGGAGGCCTGGGTGTCCCCAAGGCCCAGAATGTGCTGGCTGGGAGCTGAGCCAGTGCAGGTGGGCTCAGCTGATGCCTCCTCCTGGCATTCATGCCTTGGAGGCAGCTCTGGGTGCAGAGTGTCCAGTCCCTCCTGCTTCCAGCAACCCATATGGGGAGACTGCCCAGAGCAGCATCCCAAAGACAGCAACACATTCAGCCCTTGGCATTTCCCCACTTCCCACCCATGACAGGCTTCTGCAGGTTTTCCAAAAGTCACAGGTATGCAGCAGTATGAATATATTCCTGTGGTAACAGCACTTCTCACCACTGTGAAGGAGAGTAATAGAGCCCCAGTGCTTACAGGCAAAAACAACTTTCACAGAAGACAAAACAGCTCTTGTACACCAGAGCTCAAAACAATACAGGGGGGAATTTTTGATTTTCCTAAACTGTCATTTAGAAACAATCCATCATCCTTTATTAAAGCTGTCAAGAGGGGGATGAGTTACCTCAAGGGACTCACGCTTTATGCGTAAATTGTGATGAGAACATGTTTATTGCTGTGCTACCTGCACATGATACTGCAGCTTCCTGGTTTCCAAACAGTCAGAGTGAGAGAGAAAAGGAGAGATGTGCACAGCTGGATTAAACTTACTCAGAACTTTGTACCAGCTGTGAAGAGCGAGTGTGCCATGCACACAGAGGGCAGGTAAGGGAGCAGGGAGAAGAGGGCAGGAACTTAGGGATGAGAGGATGGGGAATGACTCGTGCTCCACAGCTTCCCACAGTGCACTGTGACTGGACCCAGTGTGGTGGATTTTACACTGTGGTTTTGTGGAATATATTTTTGCCACTTTAGCTGAGCTGCCCAAGTTCAGGTGTCCCTACGGTCCACTGCAGGCTGGCTCCCTCTGCCCAGCAGATTTTCCAAAGGAAGGACAGATTTTTTGCCTACATACTTAAGTATTTGTGAGAGTGCTTTAGATATTCCTTATAAACTGAAGTTCAGCCTAGCAACCCAGGTTTTTCTCTTCTTCTGGCTCCTGTCATTGTATCCTGACCGAGGAGGACTATCATCTCAGCATTGTTTTTCTAAACTGAGATCAAACACAACCCTTTTTCTTGCCCTCCAGCAGTGCATTCAGAGATTTGAACCCCCCTCCCCGAGGTACACCTTGAGAGCTGCTAAGCTCAGCATGTCTTGGCAGCTCAGTGTTACAGCAGAATAATTACAGATAAGGACACTGGGGACAACCAAACACTTGGAATTTCTTCCCAACTGAACAAGGATGAAAAACTGGGAGGAAAAAAAAAAATCAATTATCTGCATGGAAAAGAAAGTTCTTAAAGATTCAGGTTCAGCAGTATTTGTCTTGGGAACTATTACAGCTCAGACCCTGTTCCACTTCACAGACTGGAGAGACCATGTTTTCAATGATGCACTCTCAGTTCAAATGGCAGGAAAACAAACAAGTGCCACAGGTAATGAAGACAAAGACAAACCCTCTCTCTCCATAAACAGAGAACGAGGCCTGCTAGTCACCATTTCCGTGAGCAGCCTTGTAGAATTCAGCAGTTCAGAACACATACCAGAACCAGCCCCAAATGTTTGCTTTTCCTCCCTAAGTTGTTGATAAGAAATAAACACTTCCATAACAAAATCAATTCTGTCACGTGCAATTTCAGTTTCGCATCGGTAAATTTTACACTCAAGAAACTGGAAAATTATCAACAGATATTGCAATTTAGCCCTATTTCCCATGTAACCATTTCCCCCCCAAACACATTCCCAGGTAATAGTGCTTCTTGTAATACTCAGAGATAGACTGGAATGAAGTTTGAAAGTGGTGCTACGTGGAATGGGGCACTCCAAGGAAGCCTCTTGGTAAGCAATGTACATGAATGCCTGGCCCCCTCCCATTTCTGCCTATTTCTATGGAACTTTTGCTTTCACATATATTGGCTTTTTTCCATGGACCTCTGAAGACAACACACAATCTCAAACTGAGGCTGGTTTTACATCTGCAATACTACAAAGGTGAGAGCAAGAGATTTGTTTCCATCTATCTTGGTAGCTCAATGCCAAGTAATTGCATTCAAACTCCCTGCAAATCAGAAACAAGCCAAGGATCTCCCCCTTTGGATCTTCTCCATATGGAATATGGCTCACATCTGTGTTCAATCAAGCCAGTTGCTAAATGTCACAATGCCCTCATTCACAGGTAGCTTAAAGAACATTTAGCTCATAATAAAACAATCTGAACTCTGAAGTAGAACAGCTCTTCAGATATATGGTACTGTAAGTGTTCCTGTAAAGTATTTATATCACAAACACACTCACATGGAAAGGCACTGCATGAAAGGCGTCCACATGCCAGGCATAGCCAGTGCCATGATTTTTCCTTGATAAGTAGATGTGGCCCTTCTCTATGTGAGTGTCCAAGGGCAACATGTATAGAAAAACTCTTTGTGAGCTGATTGATGTTATATTCCTGTTCTCATACAGATGGATTTCATTTGCTATTTTCCCTTCATTCACTACTTAATTCGAGCATTCCAAAAAAGTCTATGCCATGGTCAATGACAATTTCAATGGTGCGTGATCTGGCCTGTGTTCCTGCAAAAACTTTCATACCAGCTTCTCACCCTCTCAGTCTCTACATCTGTTTTTCAGTCACTGCAATATCAGGCTGCATTTCTTCCCCTCCTAGCCAGGTATGAGCAAGTAAAGAAGGGAATATTCATGGTTATTTTCAGTATATTCAGAACTAAGTTCTGGCATTGCTTAAAAAAAAAAGGTTTTTTTCAGCTTATGAATGCACAGTATGATACATACTGGTGTCTTAGGGACTGGTGATTAAGAAGACAGGATGGGCCTGTGGTGTAGTTCGGATCAAAACCGCAGCAAGCTTTGAATATCAGGTTTGTGTCCTTGTCTTTCACAGGTCAGAGGGGCCCTGACAACAGGGAGGTGTTCTCCAAGCCTCCTGTACTGCTCAAAAGAGAATAAGCTGCTATATTTAGAAGAACAGATGGTTTGTACTTTCAACATTCAACAAAATACCCAACAGTCAGAGAGAGCCAGGTTCAACACAGGTGGACAGTTTCAGTGTTTATCACAGCTCTCTGGGCAGCCAGCAGTAACTGTGAGTTCAGGAACACTTAAAAGATGCAACACTGAGGGTGGCTACCATGGGCATTTCTGAATATGTTTGTGTCATGATTTAACTCCCAAAAAATAGAATGCTGAAGCTTAGACTCAAGCATTTCCTCTAGCTTGTAGATGAATCACACAATGGTTCCACAGAGAGTTCTCTCAAAGGATTATTTGACCATTTAGGACTAATAAAATAAATGCCTGCAGGGGCCAGCTGAATTGCATGATATTTTACAAGCCTGCACATAATGGCTTGTGCATCCTGACATCATCAAGCTGTTTTCCTACAGGAAGCAATGCTGACTGTGAGTGATGCAGGCAAAGGCCCCAGTCCACCTCCCTGCACAGCATGCACTGCTCTGTGCTACGATCAACATCTGCCTGGAGACTTCCATGGTCATTCAGAGAGGTTCTTTGCAGTGCTTCAGCTCTCTGACAAGCTAATGTTTCCTGCAGTAAATACTGCCTTCTCCAAGCTGCTACATTTTTAGTGAGAGGTTAAGCACTCATCAAAATTACCTCCCACCAGCTATACTCTAGTGCCTTGTAAGGTTCCAAATCCTACAACATCTGCCTGCATTTACTGGGCAAGAAGACTCATAAAACCTTGCATGGTTGTCAGCTGTGGAGGCATTTCAAGACTATCTGACCTGTTAAAGGAGAAGAAAAACTCAACCCATATGTATTTTGCAGCAGATTGCTCAACTGTTTGCCATTAGGCGTAATGAACCCTTCCCCAAAAAGTCTTGTATTTCTGTCTGGAAGGACTCAGACAGTGCAGGGAAGAGCACACTGCATTAACCTAGACGAAAAGCATTATTCTACAGTGTTGCACCACTTGACATCACCAGTGTCTGTTAAAGGACATTGCTCCCAAAAGCATATGAACACCTCCTGCAGATGATACTCTCAGATACACAACCCATTCAAAGTAAGTCCATTTGTCTCCCACCACAATCCCATGCAGTCCTGTCAGCCTGACCAGGTGTTTGAGGGCACTCTGAATGGTGATATAAAACACATTTCACGGTTCAGTTTCTCTGAGTTGAAGCTCTTCCCCCGCCCCTGGGAGTACTCAACCCACAGAGCCTCAAAGAGCTTTAATAAGTGATGACCGGAGCAGTTTTAAGAGCCTGGCTTTTACCATCCTTTTGAGCTTGGTCACCTGTATAGCTCAATCCAGATCAACAGTGGTGTTGAAAGTGCTGGGATGGTTTATAGTTACTCTCAGGATTTGAACCATGGGAATGCAGTTAGATTTTACTCTACTTTGAGAAAGTGTTTTTAACCACTTCTATCTAACAATGCTACAGCTATAGAAGGCAATCACACTGGACTCTCTTCAAAAACAAATCACAAAGAAATGTTCTGGGCCAGAAAGTGGACATCCTTACAGCAAGGATGTAGAGCATTTCGATGCAATACCTTGCTGAAAAAAACAACCAGCAAAACTGACTGTATTTGGGTGACTCCATGGACACCAAAGTATAAAGACTCCTACAGCTGCAGTTTCATCTGGGACACAGTCCTTCACTGATGGATAACAAGACATGATAAAGGAAAGCTGGATTTGCCACCTCCTATGCTAATTAGAGGCCATGAACCTCCAGTTCCCAGGTCAGCATTCAAATCTAAGTAGCCTTGTCACAATTACTGTCATGCCACTGGGGATAAAAACATGCCCTGCCAGCATAGCTGTGTATTTAGCAATTCTCTTCCTCTTGAGCAAAGTAAATCTCCAAATACCAGTGGAAAATAGGGAGCTGGTCAGTACATCTCCACTCTTTGACCCATTACCTAGGAACCCTGTAAGTCTCAGCTGAGTACTCTAGATCCAGGCATTTGTCCTGAGGCTTTTCCAGCCTCCATGCACTACTTCAGCACTGCAGGGGCTGCAGGAGAAGAGACACAACAGTGGCCAACAGAGGATGCTCAGAGTAAGAAACTCGACAACAGAAGAGTGATCTTTGTCCTGGTAAAGCCTTGTCAGCTTCAATTAATCCGCCAGTTACAGACTTTCTAAGTCAAATTTTTTATCCTTCTCTTTTTATCTGTAATAACTCAATGGGCTCTTCTTCAGACAGTGCGGGTATTCTTGTAGTTCTAGAGGTCACAGTACTGCAGTGCAGAAGTGTCAGAGTTTAAACTCTGCCAGTATAAACAGAAGGGGCATCCAAATTACATATAAAAAGGCCCATGCAAGAGTGTTATCCAGTGCCAGCAGAGCAGTTCAGAACCTCCTGAGCTGCACAGCCTGTGCTGACTGAAGCAGGGTCAGGCTGAACTTGTCCACAAACATCATCCCAGTCTCTCATCTATTTTTCCACACAGCATTACCTCACACAGTGCTTGGAAATGAGATACAACAAAAGCAGTACCAATACTGCACAGCATCATGAATCTGATGTTTTCTAACTCTCAAATGCCTATGTAGGTGTGATGTTTCTTGATACAGATTTTTATATGTAATTTTACACTAGCTCTTCTATTGCCTTCTAGACATTTTCAAAATCATTAGGTATACTGAATCAATTATTCAGTGAAGCTTCCATAACATTTTAGCATATTCGTTGCCAAGTGCACTATAAGCTGAATAATCAAGGCCAAGTTCAAGATTTCCCAAGCTGTTACCATCCTATGTTTTTGCATTTTTTTATATCCTACAGAAGCAATGAAAATAGAATCCACAAAGAGAAGTCTCTGTGACATCTGAACATCTTTGTGACTGTTTTCTATGCCGATTTTGCTCATTAACCGATGTTTTGAGATTTCTATCTGACCTTCACAAATGCTCCCAAGACAGTCAAGCAGCAGGTTAGGGAAATGTCACTTCTTTCTTTGTAGATTCCCCCTTTCTCAGCACACAAACTTTTCTTTGTATTTTCCTTATCCAGTCCCTTTACTGTTGCCCCTACCTTACCGCTCCTCTCTGATTCATGACTGTCACAGCTGCTCCCATCTCCCTAGTGCCACCCTCTGCAAGCCTGATGACAAAGTCACACAAAACTCTCAAGCAGACACAAGATACCTCCAAAGTAAACACTCTGCCCCAGAGAAGATTCCTGTTATGACTGTACCAGTTAATATTTAAATTCCATGACACGGGAAGAGTTAGAGCAGAGCTTTCCCCTTGGGTAGCAGTAGCACAGATCCTTGCAGCCTACAGTGCATCACTGTCAACACCTTCACCTCTCCCACAGACTTCCCTCTCCTAGAAGTCAGCTCGTTTTAAAGCAAAGTAAATGGAGCACAGTCAGCCCCTGGTGTTTAAAAATCTTTGAAAGGGAGACTGTGCTGTTATTCTGAGGAACGTTGTATTTACACTGTAAAAAGTGAGGTCTGACCCCTCCTGAAGAGAGGCCTCTCCCTGCTGAACCCACCACGGAGTGGAGCACAACTTTACTGCCACGCTTTTAGACTGCAATTAATGCAAACCAGCTGTGAAGCAGAAGCTTTTGAAAGAGGCTGCTCATTTTCTACTGAGGTTTTAATTTTATCAATCTAAGGCATCTGAGTGACAGTCTGCTGAGAACATACTCTCACCTTCCTTTATTTTCTGGGACTTCATATGGATTCACTATCTGTATGCCAAAGTGTAATCCACATTTCTCAGGTGTACTTTGAAATTTCATCACTATTTTCATCACCAAGTACTTCAAGCTTAAAACTAAACATGGACTTCCTTTGCAAAATTCATGCAGGTAGAGGTAACTGTTCATGCCAAATTGGTATTTACGACCTCATATTAAATTTTTAACACACAAATTGGCACACAACTGCAAGAACATTCTGACATCTCTTGGAAAAAAAACTTGTCTAGATTATCCACTTATCAACAAGGGTCAAAATGTTTTCAGCATAAGAAAACATTTTAATTGATTAATTATTCAGATTTTAATTGTTCTCAGGCCAGAAGAACAATTCATAACCAATTCACTCCACAAACATAAGCAATATATATATATATAATTAATCCACTTTAAATCAGTGTTGCACAAAAGAAATGCTAATTTCTATTCATTCACTACTTAACAGCTCATCAGAAGGGCTCTACAAAGAAAACAAACGTTCAGTAGTAGCAAAGAATTTCACTGCATAGGTCTTAGGTCTCAAATTTATGTCTGTCCCAAGCTCAATACTGCGTAGCAATTCCTTGGCAAAGGGAAGTTATCCCGGTTACATAACTGATTTTTCCTTTGTAATGTAAAAAGTATTTTGTGGGTAGATAGATTTGGATATTAAAAAAACCCAAAAAAGCAGTCAAATCTTTTCCTGCCCAACAACAGCATCCACAGTGGTCTTTGGCCACAGTTTTAACTGTTGTGCAACTTCATAGTTTCATACCAGCTGTCATTTTAGCAATTATAACTGAAGCGCAAGGCATTGTCTAGGAATTAATGACAAGCTGAGAAGAGATGGCCTAATGTGCAATCAAGGGGTAGCACATGCTCTTGCAACCACAGGAAATGCTCTGTAAGCTGGCTGTTACTGCACTCTCTGCAGAGCTGATGGGTTTCTGGGTTAGCTAATGTGCTGGCACAATTTTCTCTTTGTATTTTACATAGCTCACTAAATGCTAAGTTTCTTATATTCCAAAGATTTCTCCCCTGCCCTCAGCAACAAGCAGTTTCCTCAAGCACCAGTTAAGACAGTAAGTTTTTGGGGGCAGAACTGGAAGATAATCTTTGTGTCTCATGTTCTGTTTCTATCATTGAATAATAATTTTACCAGAAGTCTGAGCAAATCACTGAACTGCTAAATTGTCAGAAAATGTAAACTTAAAAAAATGTGTGCTAAAAAGCAAAATATATTTCTAATACCAAGCCCAAGGTGTTTGGTGATTTGGTGCTGTAATTGAACACTTACATGAGGATTGATTAAGAAATGAAATGGACCTTGAAGAAACATTTTTCTCAGCATGACAAATTTACCACTTTAAAGGCAAAAATCTAATGCAAGCTGTTGCCTCCTCTCCAGATTCATGACTCTAAAAGTGAGTGCCATCCCCAGACTGGCCACATGCATATTTCAGATATCTTCATTATGAAACAAATAATTTTGTAAATGCAATACTGACATGGAACAACACTGTACACAGCACTTATTAAAAAGAAAAAGAAGAGAGGAAAAAAGTCACTCCTTCAGAGCAAATATGTGAATACCAGATTTCAGTCTGAATGTTACTTGAAGCCTGATGATATCCATTGCTACATGCCCATTAAAATCTTTATGTCAAGCCACAGTACCTTTGCAATATGATTTCATGTCATTTTTATGAGCTATGGAACTTGCTAATCTCATCTTCTATATTTATATATGTGTGTGACAACTTACATTAGCTTTTTGGCTTACAAACTCTTCCACAATCAATTTAGTTTCATGCTAGGGAAGCATGAAAATACATTTCCCCTTCTGGCTGGCTGTAAAATAGCTTTTTTTCTTTACCACTTACTGACCAAAAGAATATTATATCTTCATTCTTGCTCTTCAGTGGATTCTGTACTCACTCAGGAACCAGCATACAATTGACAGCTGGAGTTCAAGATGAGAAGCTGAATGCTACCCCTTTACACCTGCATCACCTGTGTTTGTACTGCAAACAAACAGACCTTAACAGAGAGCAGAATTTGGCTTCAGAAGTACTGATTTACTGATCACAGCCTCACAGGTATCCCAGCCAGCCAGTGCTGCTGCCAAACAAACATCAGAGGGAACAAACGAGCACCAACTATGCTGGCACTTACTGAAGGACAGCATTTGTTCTGGAGCCCTGTATGACAAAAATTTGTCACCCAAGAGGTCATCTATTCCTTGGTGAGTGGTGTAACACCTACAACGGGCACTTATTTGCTGCTGGAACTCTTATCTGAGGGGACAGTGAGGACGAATCATGAGGAACAGTGAGGAACAATCTGACCACTCACCCTCACCCACAGATGAGTTCACTATTTTGCTCTAGGAGCTGGTCCTCAGTGGAAGCAAGCAATACAAACTTACTTCACTTTTGTACCTGAGCTATTACCACCTTACAATACTTGCAGAGAATACCTTAAAAAAAGTATGTTTTTCCTTACACTTTACACTACACAACTGAGGAGCAGTTGGAGATAGCTTTTCTTTCTGAGCCCCTGACCATCACCCTCTTCATGGTCTCTCTTCCTGTATCATGCAAAAAACATTTTGTCTTTGAACTGGGAGTTAGGAGCTTGACTCTTCAAGTCCCCCTTGAAGGGGGACATTTTTATAAAAATATATCAATAAAAGTTGGCCCTTTTCAGCTGGTTTAGCCCATCACCAGCAAAGTCTCAGTGGTCCTGGAGCTGGGTGGCACAGAGAGCTGCCTGCTCGCATTCGGGAGCGATCACCTCCCCACCCCCAAGTGCTGTGGCGTGGGAAAGCTCTGAGCCCACATTCCTCGGTAGCACTCAGCACAGGAAGGCTCCTGGCTCCTCACTCAAACCTTTCACTAGCACTCAGCAAGGTAAATAAACCATACAGTCAGGGAGCTTCAGACTGTTCCTCTCACAAGCGAGAAGAAGGGTGGAAATATTTGTTTACTCCTGCTCCCTGTGCCTTGGAGTAAGCACCTGCCACTTGCAGAAACTGTTTTCTCCTGTTTTCTTTTGCATTAAAGGCTTAGTGGAGCTGGCTGAAATGATCATCCTGGAATAAATATCTGAAAAGAAGTGATTTCACTTAAAACCACAGCCTCACCCTAGGGCACATTCACGCTCATACACACAGCTCTCCTCAGCCTGTTTTGGTACAACTCACAGCTGTGTCACTGTTGTTTCCAAGCGTAACATTTTCAAGGGCTGATGCACAAAATTTGCTTGTCTAAACCTCCTGACTGAACAATGGGGGCACCTTAAAAACCTCAGTCCTAAGAAAGTCAAGAGTCTGCCTTCTCAAACAGCTCAGCCAGCCAACAGAGCACACATATGGAAGTTGGACAGCTGAAACCTGTAGGAGTCAAGGTGACAATAAACCCCAAACCCATAGGTTATCTTGCTTTTTGGGTTTTTTTGTGCCACATCCAGCACAGGTGTCTTCAGCAAGTAGTATGAGGTATTCAAGCCCCAAAAACTACCTTTGTGTTAGAGATAACGTGCTCTGACAAAACTAGCAGGTGATGCCTCAGCCAAGGGTCCACTCTTAGCCTTCAGCTTTTTCAGATAATTTCTGGAATAAAACAGATTTTACCTTGTTTTCCCTGTTTTCATAACTGTTTAGGATTTTAGTTGGTCTCAGAATAAAAGTGGATGTGCATGTCCACCTTTCACTTTCGAGATGGAGAGGAATTAAGAGAATTAAGACACAGTTTTGCAATGATGCCAGCAAAATATAATGTCACAAAAGGGCCTTCTGCATAAAACCCTCAACAATATCAAAAAGCAAAGTGACAGACTTGATCTCTCTCCCCTTCCACAGCTTCTACAAGAGTTTGGGAAAGCCATGCAATTCCTCTTTGTTTTTCCAACCCTTGGAAAATCTCACAAAGCCAAGGCACAGCTTTATCTTCGTGTGCATTCGTCTCTCCTCAAGCAGAATCACTCTCTTTTTTTAGTATCAAAGTACCAGCTTTTAAAAAAAAAAATAGTAGGGAGAATATACAGCAGTTTAAGCACAGAGCAGTTTGTTCAGGTCAGCACAAGGCATAAAGAAGCATAATACTGACAGGACTGTTTACATGAAGTGTAAAACCACCTTTGTTTTGCTTCCATCAGAATGCAGGAATCCACACTAACACAACAATCCCAGGTATGCAGTCACAGAACTAATTAAAAAAGAGAAAACACAGTTTCTGCAGAAACACAAAGCTTATATTGATCATAGGTGAAATTCTGCTAGGACATAATGCTGTTAAAGCCAGTCCCTCAGCCAGAAATCAATGTCTTGATGAGCAAAACAGATCAACCAGAGACTTACCTCCTTCCCTACGCTGACTGCCTGCACCTACAAGCTTTCCACAGCAACTGCAGGAGGAGAACTGGCCCAGCGTGGGGCTGTGGGATTCTGAGTGCCCACAGCACATCCTGCCAGGCACTGGGCTGCACTCACCGTGCATCTGGTACGTGTACGGGGCCTGTCCCGCCGTCGGGGTGCTGAAGCTGGAGCCATAGCTGAGAAATCCACCCTGTCCTGGGGAGTGGCTCAGGCTGTCCTCTGTTTTAATGCCTTTGGAGTACACAGTGGGAACCAAGAGCAGAACATGAGTGCTTGTCATATGAAGATGTAAAAAAGCAAGTGTAGGAATTAAAAAATTTTCAGCTGGATTTTAACCTAATAAACTCTTTTTTTTTTTCATTTTCTTTTACACACGCACACACACACACACACAAATATATATATATATGTATGTTTAGCTATTTGCATTTCCCAAACAGGTCTCTTAACAGCCAAATAAACTCATCACAAATCGTATTTGAGTCACCTACATCCTGTATCCACACCCAAAAGCACTTTTGCTAAGATAGGTAAACACAAATAATGGTAATTGCAAAAACAATTTCTGAACATATAGTTTTGTTATAGAATTGAAGAAACTCACTGACTCATAATTTTTCTGAAGAGTTATCAGATGCAGAAAATGATTAACAATGGAACAGGACCTTCAGCAAAATAACCTCAAGATTTCTGTTCTCAAAAGAGTTATTTTTTACTTGCATTATATTTTCAGCTTTCATATCAAAACATTTATTGGCAAGTCCTACAGGAGGGTTATCATCTACTCAGTTAGATAGAACATACAGTTCAGGAACAATAGGTAAGCCCTGAAGCCACAAAAATCTTTTCATTTCTAAAACCAGGCAATTAAACTGACAATTTATAGGGGGAACAACAATAGCTGAATTAAACATTGCAAGATGAAACCCTTGCTGGTAATGAAAGGGGTTGATATTTTATTCTGAGATGCTGCTGAGATTGTACAGCTGTATTATTAAAATAAACAGCTCAAAGGTGCAACATATTATGAACCCTTTGGGCGTGATCCTTCCCTCCTTTGCATCCTATTTGCACAACAAAAAATGGCCATTGGACACATCCTGGGCGCTGGGATTAAACAAAGACCCTGCTGATGTTTGGGCCTTGGATTTACACACTTTCCAGGCTGCTGTCAGCTTTTAGCACGTGGAGGCAAACTCGCCAAATGACAAGTTGAATTCAGGTGCCTTTCCCCAAACATGCTGCTCTCTAGCTTAATGAGTCTTCGAAGCAACAAGCCTGTGCTTGCTCAGGTTTGGAATAAGTCCTCCCAGATAATGTTTTCTCTAATAGAAATCACTTATTTTAGCTTTAGGTGAGAAGAACTGCGATGCAGTTTGAGTACAAGTTTGTAACAAGACGACTGTGAAAGGCAGGAAGTTTATTTGGACTCTTAGGGGACACGTGCTGGTGCAAGTGTGTGGCTTCATCACTGCTGGGGAAGAGAAGTGTGTGCAGAGAAGCCCCTCTTCCCAACATCCTGTGCTTTTCAATTCCATCAGCACTCCAGCGTTCAACCTACCCCAGTTACAATCAATCTTCAGCGAATGGGCCTCTTTGGAAGCCTAAAAATTGTTGTCAGACAGCAAAATAACTTAGCACCAAATTAATTTCCACATAATGTTCTGTTTTGTCTAGAAACCGGCCGAGTTTTATTTTTTGTGCCTAAAAACAATACTGCCTCATTGTTCTTGGTTGTCAGCCAGGTGGAGTTTTTCATATGCTGTGTTGAGTATCTTAAAGAGGGTGTATGGGCTGGGGGAGGGAAACCACTGCTCAAGGATGCTAAGAGGTCACCCACAGGATTTATAAGCAGCATATGGGCCTGACACATGTATGCCCTAAAGCCTCCAGGCAGTAGCAAATGGCTCTACTTTCACCTGCTCTAACAGGACAACTGTTCAGAGTTTTCCTTGGAAGTCAGCCAGCTGATGCAAACACACAAATAGCTCCAGGAAAGGGTCTCAAAACATTCCTCTCATCATCCTGGTAGAGTTTTGGCTCTGCTAAGGCCACTTCCCCAGCCTTCCAGCCTGCTGCACTAAATTCCCCTTCAGTAAAAGCTTTGTCAATGGCTGTATAAAAACTTCGTTGGGAAGAGATACTGTATCTGCCAAGTAAATGAAGGTGTTTAAGAGCACAAGAGAAAAGAGGAGTGGAAACAAAACCATGAAGCCATCTTAACAGCGCAAGACTCAGCCCTCACGGGAGTAGCCAGAAGTAAGAAGCCCAAAGCTTTCTGTTAAAGAGCTGTACCTAAACAAGAGCAACATCTCTGAGGTCTTTAGGAGTGGAAAGAACTTTAAGCTTCCTCAAGAGTTCAGTATTCCCATGCAGAGCTTGAGGACACTTAAGGCATGGTTTACCAGGCATTTCTCTGTCAGGAGTGCTGGTTTAATTAGTTCCCTGTGCGAATCCCCCAGCTGCTCCTGCCCAGCACTGTCTCCCCACAGCTGTTGGCAAGGCTGTGCAGAAAAGCAGGGAACAAAGCTGACTGGGGTTAGAAATGTTGACTGCACATGTATGTCCATTTAAACACAAAGTGTCTTCCAAAACCAATGTACTCTGTAACATTTCACCCATGCCTTATTCTGCTCTGCATTTTGGTTCTTCTGTAGTAATAGACACAAAATTTTTCTCAAAGTAGCTTGTGTCATTGAGACTTCAGGAAGAACCAAGGAAGGCAAAGTATGGTTTTCATAAATATCATATTTAGTGTACTTTGTCTTGACAGGGAATCATGGGAACACTCACCAGCTACTACTAAGCAGCACATCCTACTGAACCTAAATTTATCAAATCCTACTGCTGACTGTCTCCAAACTTACCTAGCTGTAAAAACATAACCCATGATATGAAGAGCTGATAGGTAGTTCAAAGTAAACCTAACATTTTTAAAGTCAGACTTTCCTCTAAACCTGAGAAGAGAACATTTCTAAGACACAAATGACACTTCACTCTAAAGCTTAAAGACTTCAAAGATATTTTGCTAGCTATATTTGGCTATATTTTGAGGACGATGTCCTCACAGGTACCATGACTCTGGAGTACTCACTGTAGGAGGGTATTCCATAGGGCTGCCCTGGGGGAGGATAGGCAGTGTATGCAGCAGCCTGCTGGATTCCCGGGCTGTACTGAGTCTGTCCATACGTTGCCATTGTGGGGAACGATGGAACTGTCACTATATGGGGATAATGTCTATTCAGAACAAGAAAACAGGAGGGTTTAAGGCAATAGTTAGTGTACATGATCTTCTAGAGCACAAGTAGGACAGTTCTAGACACCTTGCTAAAGTGACATCCAACACAGGATGCTGAATATTAAGGGAATGTGGAATTGACTGGACTGAAGCAAAAGTTTGTTTCAGCACATGGCTCCTGATATGAGCTATCAGATTAAGGCACCTAAATGCATGGGGACTTTAAGACAGTGCAAGATAATATGCAAGTTAAAAATATAAAATAAAATTAACACTGATTTTTCATGTTTCATTTTGAATTTGACAAACAAGTGAGTGCGATGGGAAACCTCTGACATTTCAACACATCCCCTCTGTGGTCACTCATAAATACAACAATATTCAATCTGATAAGGTTTGGATTCCCAGAGGTACAAAAAGCACAGCTCACAGTACTGCAAACCTTATTTCACTCCATATCCAAGAAGATTAAGAACCAGCTACTTCACTGTGCCAGAGATGTGCAGGGGAACAGGTGGATGGGCTTAGGGCAGATGTTTTTTAAGGTGACAGAAGTCTGCACAAAATGGCTGTTCAGCAAAACGCGGCTTTTAAATTACAGCACTTGGCACGAGCACTCACTTTGTGGTGTACAGATGGAGAGGACACTGCGGTGCTGCTTTGCTGCTGCCTGGAAAACAAAATTAAAGGGTCTTAGATTTTCATCATCTTCTGTTCTATGGCCAAGCTGATACAATTGTTTTTACCACTGCTGGTTTGAAAAAAATATACAGGAATCAAAAGACTTTTTTATTTAATATTCCCAAACTGAAGTAGGTAAGAAAGATACTCTCTGCCTAACAATAAATATAGATTTAGTTTTTAACTGAGGGTGATACCAGTTGATTGAACTACCAGTCTCTTCTTCTCATGGGACTGATACTAATCATGAAGCTGGGCTTTGAAGCAGTGACTCATATGCTGAAGGCCATAAAAGCCAATACTATGATTGCTGAAGTGATTTAAGCCCACTGCACATTTTGCTCTTTTGCTTTTTTTGGTACTCTCCTAGACCATGACTCACTTTCTTTAATGTCCATTAAAATATATAAAATAATAGCAAATATTAGAAATACAACATCATAAATCTCCTTTATTTGAATTTTTCGAGTTACCTATAGCATACCTTATTGAACTACCAGCAGTCAAAAAATAATTCAGCAGAAAACCTATCATACAAGTTATATATGCAAGATGCCTTCTAATGGACCAAACAGTTGTGTCCTATAACAGCACCAAAGAAAACTGTGCTACCAGCTTTATTCAGATATAAATTAAGATTTACCTAATTAAAAACTAAAAAAAAAAAAAAAGCTAAATTAAAACCTGCAAGATGCCTGCAAGTAGTACTGAAAACATCATACCAAAATACCATCATGTGTATTTTGCAGGTTGCCTCCACAGTGCCATCCAAACTTTGCTTATTGGTTCCTGGCTGGAGCTGTCATTAATTCAGCACTATAAATGCCAAAACTCTCTCACAATCATCAATAACGACATGAGGCACAACTGATTCAGCCTCTGTGTCTCCTGGCTGCATCAATGAACACACCGGAACTCCACATGTCTTCTCCACCCACCTTCAGTGACCAGAACAGCAAAACTTCCTTTGTTCAGACATTGGCCAATTGGCAAATTAAACATTTAAACCATTTTTCATTTAATGAAATATTCAAGTACATATGAAGTCTAAATACATGCAAATAGTCCTGTGGGTCTGGGTAACTTGTGCAATAAACATGGACGGAATGACCAAAAAGATTCAACATGCTGACATCTGAAATGTTTGTTCTTCCTGATTCAGACCTCTTTTGAAATTGTTCTTTTGCACACAACCCTTTTTCACAACATTTTACACAGCTTTATCATTTTACACTATAACATGGAGATTACACCAAACTATTTTTAAAAACACTGCCATTTCACCTGGTAACTTTTTAGACTAAATATCAATAAAAATTGCATCATCGTGAGTTCTTACTAAAAGTATTAATTACTAGGTATCATTCTTTTTTTAGAATGTTAATTTATGTAATTAATGGTGAAACCTATATAGGCTTAATCACTAACAGGATCACCCTAATCACTGACAGAAACAAAACCAGAAAGACTCTTTCTTCAAACCCCTTCAACCCCCCAACACCTTAGAAAAGTAAAACACACCTGCAACTCTACCTCGGTTTCTGTACATATAAAATGTGGTACAGTGACCTATTTCCCAAGCAACAGGCAGAGAGGTTTGGTTTAAAATACTGACAAAGGACAGCGATATACAAATGTACATATTATTGACAAAGGATAATGTTATACAAACTTATCTACTCACACTGAAAAAAGACTGGGTTTAAATCCAAAACTGGGCTCACCTGAGTCACCTTCAAACTCACTATGAAAAATTTGCTTTGACTTACCTGAAAGAAAACAGTTTAGAAAATTAGATTTTTAGACTGTGAAAACAAGAACTACACCATTTCTGTCTCTTTTGCAATGAATAAATAGACATTTTAGAATTAATTCCTTTAATTCGTAATTTTAATTACATCAAAAGTCCAGCAGAACAGTTTGAGCACAAGCCTCATTTCTTTTTCTCTTTGCAAAACATGACAGCTTCAAATTTTTTATTTTGGTACAGAGCAAATAAGTTTGCCAAGAACTTCAAGAAGGAATTTACTGCGTCTGAATATGCAATATGTTACTGTCATTGACAAGGCAGAGTTGATTCTACAGGCAAATTGTGCACTTGAAAATTATATTGATAAAACTGCACATGGAAACAACAGGCCAGACAGCTACATGGACATCTATATGAGTAAGTACTATGACTAGACTTGCTAAATTTAATACTGTATGTGTAATACAGAGCACAAATTTGTGTGCATTTATTACATTAAGAGCTCTGTCAGTCAAAGAATTGTCAAACACACAAGTATTTTCCTGTTCTTTGAATTAACAAGAAGTATTTTCAAGGGAAAGAGCACAATCTTGGTAGCACAGGGGATCATTCTGTAGCAAAACCACCGTAATATTTCTATAAGAAACAAATCAACATGAGCTGTCACTGGCAAACTGGTGCAGCTCCTTTGTCGGTTCTTATTTATATCACTTAATAAAAAACCAGTTCCTGCACCAAGATGTTTACAAAATGATGTACTTAAAAATCATTTCTAGCTCTAATCTTTTGTGCAAACAGGAACGTTTAAAAGGATGTTTCCTTTAGGCTGTTACTCCTACTGCTCTTGTAAATAGGCACTCATGATGTACGTGATTTAACCACGCAATTCCTAATCCCTCAGCAAACATGCAAACAAAACATCTCCTGGGCTTCTAAGAGCCTATAAATGAAGGGTTAAATGTACTACTAAAACATAATAGCCAGTGCCTTTTCCTAACTCCCCTCTACCAGGAAAGCTGACAGATCCTTACCGCAGCAAACAATAGCTGGGATTGTACTAGCAAGAACTAGTTCAGCTGCATCACTTGCCAATAATTTTTTTAGCAGATTTAACATTCTTCTGTTTCCTTCACTTGAACAGTATGATGGGGCGGGGGGGGGGGGGAGAAGGAGGAGAGCAGATAAATTTCCCATCAGAGCTTCAACCACTGAAAGAATTTGTCCCTGGTACCTGCCAAATATGAAACCCCAGAGCAGAGGCCAGCAGGGCTAACCATTTGGGGATGGCAGCAGTGATTTCAGAGCGATGCAAACTGGGGCACAGAGCTGCTTTGGCCAGAGGTTTTCTGGCTGCTCAACACATTTCTGGGCCTGGGAGCCCCCAGAGCCCCCACCTTAACAGCAGCAGCAGCACAACCACCAAAGCCCAGGGCTCAGGTTCACACCACCCCTGGGGCTCCAGTGGGTCCAAGCAAAAACTACCAGGTCTACACAAAATATGGTTTACACCTGCAATTTTTCCAGTGGAACAAAAATCTACACATGCACGTGTGTACATGCAGGCACCAACTATACACAGATATATATTTACATATGAACTATTTCTATTCCATTTGCATTCAAGCCATTGTGGAACTAAAGGATTCAACCACAACTGGAGAGTCTACAAAAAAAAAAAACCCCCCTCAAAAATCTCAGTTGCTCACTACACTGTAGAACAAATTGCCAGAAGCAGAGGCGGTGCAGTGGCCAGCTCCCTTTAGTTCCATGTATACATATATGCTATGTTAAAGCAGCAAACAGTAAGCAGAAGAGCAGCCTACCTTCTATGTCATCTGGAGCCGTGGCATAAATGTGAGAAAGGTTAAGCTTCAGTCTGTCAGGGCACTCTCTATTTACAGTCAGACTGGGTGATATCACTAGATCTAGCATTTCCTTATACCTGAAGGAAAACAAAGGAAAAATACAATTTATTCATTAATTATGCATGCTTACTAATGATTCAATTTTTTTTCCCTAAGAGTATAAATATTAAAGCTGATTACCTAAACCCAGGCTTCATATAAATTCCACATAATAACATTCACTAAAGTTTTCATCAAAGGGAAATGCTGAATTAAAATGCAGTACTTGCTTCCTTGGAGATTACACCCATCTGATTAATGATCTCCTTTTCTTCCTGGATTTTGCCATACAAAAACTAAATTCCTGATCTCTCATATGCCATCAAAGCAAGAATACACACACCAATGTCCAGCGAGGCTGCAGAACAGACTATTACAGGCTGAAAATGAAGCTGAGGGCAGTTAAGATCATTATCTAGTCTCACAAGGCAATGATGTTAGTACTGGTGACAGGGTCAGTTTACCAGGGGACACCCACACCAGGCACCCAGCTACAATGTCCTGGCCATTAGGTGGCAGTGATACAAGGACAGTCCCTTCCACACAAGCAACTAAACTTGCAGGTTTTGGTTCAAGCCCAGAACAGATAATGAACAGAGAACTCTAAGGTTCTATGCCCTTCTTTGCTTTCCATGGCCACACAGAGCACAACCTTACTTCAGTTCCCTGGAAGTCACTGGATGGAATTAGGGCTATTAGGGCAAAGCATAACTGTGCTCTTGGACAGAGCAAGAGCAGCTGGGGCAGAGGGAATAGGGTGGTGAGTAGATCCAAGGCACCTGGCTGCAGCCTGCTCAGGCTCCCCTTCCCTCATCACTGAAGTGCCGCCTGCCGAGGCAGCTGGCACATCCCTGCTCCCAGGCTGGCACCTTCCTGAGCTGGACTATACAGGCAGTAGGTGGTATGGCAGCAACTGGCTGGTAACAACCCACAGCACACCTAAAACATCGTGAAGTTAGAGAAAGCAGCACATAAACCTGAAATTTTCAGGCTTCTGCAATACCAATCTATGTGCTCCTGGGAGAGGCCAAGAGGTTTGCTTTGATTTTCTGTTTAAATACAACTGTATGGCTTTACCAGCTTTGAGAAACAGAAAACCACATACCTTTTTATCTGAACCTCCCCAATTCCTTTAACAAAGCCTGCAAGTCCCTGTGGGGGAGGGCAAGTATTGTTAAGAACAGGCACAAACCAGATCAAGTATTTCACCTGTAACTAAACAGCAAAGACCAAAGCTAAGTTCATTTTCACTTTCTCACCTAACAGCTGCCCAGACAGAAAAAGCATGAACCCTCTGTGAATTCAAAGGACTACCAAAAACAGGTATGAAGAGGCATAACCATGTACAGTGTCCACAACCCCAGTCCTCCTTTCTCCAAGTGGTATCAGGGATCTGTCTGCCTCCTTTGGAAATCCACATGGGTGTGTGCATTCTCATCACCAACACAGCCTCAAGTCCAGAGGCTGGTAAAGGCTTCCCAAATATGTGCCATGAAGGAGACCTTATGAATGACCAGTGTGGTAGAAATGCAGTACTCTGGATCCAACGCTTGTGTCATTCCTGGTCCCCAAGTGCTACCTGCTACAGATTTGCTAAGGAAACAAGACCAACATAAAAATCAGTGTTGCTCTGCAGCAGTATCTTTGTTGCTAGTGGGTCTCGAAGGGTTACACCTTCAGAGGTGTCCCCATAAGAGGAGCACAACTGCCTCCCCCCCTTCCTGCCTTACAGACAAACTGAAAATGCAGATGCACAGGGGCCACCAATTGCGTCCACAGCCAGTGGCCGTGCCACCAACCGCGTGGAAACGCAACAAGGAGTCAGATGGCGTGCAAGGATACAAAAAACAGTCCCCAGGTGTAAAAAATCCTACCCAAGGGACACAGTCCAGTGACAGAGCTGAAACAACAATCCATAACTCCTCACTTAACTCAGAACACAGCTCATGAGAGGCTTCACTCAGCCCTCAAAGCACTGGAGGAAGTTATGCTCCATCTGGCACCGAAGCACAGGCTGTAGGGCAGTAAGGGATGGTCACAGCCCTTCTTCTGCACACTGAGCTTATGCCAGAGCTTCTCCTCCTGAAATGCCTCATCTCACTCTTTTGCTGGCACAGCCAGGCTGCCACAGAGAAAACGCTCAGGAAGAACTTTGTGTTGCTTCTCAGTGGGCTGGAACAACGTGTCACCTACAAGCTACGGCTCCTATGGCTCTCTGAAAAGCAGCAGGGTGGGAAGGTGCTTTTTTCCCCGAGGAATTAGTTTATTTAAATCCACTGGCACCCAATCAAATTTTGTCTGCATGGCTGAGAAGTAGGGTTCCATTTTATCCACCCTAAACACCATCTCATTTCTTTTCTCCTTACTTCCTTGGTGTTACACCTGAACTGAGGGAAAGCACTGCTGTCCCAGATCCTGTCAAGCTGGGGTTGTTCCACCTTGTTTCTCAGATAACACATGCCCTTCAGCATAATCCAAACCCCCATCACTCATGACACTGCCCAGGCTGTTGCCAAGTGAACAGGAGCAGATGTTCGAAGGGAAATGATCTTTTATAGTGATTAATGCACTTTAATTACATCACTGTTCAGGGATTTCATTAGTTACTCTCTGCCTGATGATTTTTCTACTGGTTTTGTTCTGTTCACTTTTGTATTCACAAAGCCACACCATATTTTCCTGTATTTATTCTATAACATTTTCCTGTGCTTTTTTTCAGCTCTCATTTTTCTTTAGAGTATGTATTAGTTGCATGTACAAACAGGTAACTTTTCACAGAACTGCCTGTCTGGTTGTGCATGTCATGTATGTGTGCTGTTAGTGCCTTTGCCCGTTTTGCACGCACCATTTACTGATTTAGTCATGTGCATTTCTTGCCGATGGACTTCCTGACAAGAGTTTCTGAAATTCCAGTTTTAATGATGGCAAGCTACAGAAAATAGTCAAATAATGGAACAGGGCTGGTATTTAACACAGTAAATGACATGCTGGAGTGCAACTGATGAAAATATCAGGTCTTTGTTTTCTTTTTAGAGCAAAAACATTTTCTGGCTTAAGCAGTGTACAGTAAATCAGTAATAAAGTTTGCTGAATATGAGCTTTTATTAAAACCAGTGATGGCAGCATCTAGCATGCAGGGCTGACAGACATCTGGAAGAGCTTTTGGCTTCTATAATTAAGAAGAACCTTGTGTGAATTTGTTGCTCAGCTTTTCCATTAGAATCCCCTACTCAAACCCCAGTATTTTGCCCTGAAAGCCCACAAAATCTCTGCCAAAAACAAAAACTTTTTTCTAATGTTTAGGAAGGAAAAAATAGAAATAGAGGTATTTTTTTCAGTCATGATGAAGCTAGGAATGCCAGATCAAACAATTTAAGGTTTCAGATTTTTGACTGAGACGCTGGGGCAACTGGGAAATCACATATTCTTTCACAGTGATGTTTTGAAGGCAGTGATTCCAGACCCCAAGTCAAGACAGTCAAATGTGTGCTGAAGATCAAACTCCTGCGTGATCTCATCTCTCTCCAGCAAAGTACAAAAAGATGGGTGTAAGTGCAATGCCAAGGAGGGACCTGGTGTGCAGACTGAGTCTGCAAGGTGATGAGAATTCCACGGGTCGTATTTTGAAAGGATGGAACAGGAAACCACCGTGGCATTGTGGGCAGATGGAACCACACCACAGCTCTGCCCAGCACAGCTGACAAGCCAGAAGGCACCAGCAACAGAGGAAGGAGTCTCCTTCCAAAGCTTGCAGCTCTGCTGCACAGGGATAACTTCAATCCTCTCTCAGTCTGCCCTCACTCGTTGTTAGCATCCTCCCCACAACGCACTAAACGCATCTCAGGACCACGGGCACTTCCATCCTCACTGTGGAGGCAGTGGACTTGTGCCTGGCAGTCTGCACTTTTCACTCATCTCTACTCCATTTCTAGGGTGAGACGACAGAATTATGGCTTCAATATGTACGTGAATGGTAGAAAAAACGTTCAAAGAGAACTTTCAGGGCATTTTCACTAAATAAGACACCTGGGCAGTATGAGGTACCAGGGTAAACGCAACAGCCAAGTGATTAAGAGATTTCAGAGGGAATATGTGCAATGAAGAGCAGAGCATTTTCCCCAAAATGACAGCAGTCTGCAGGAGGGCATTTGAGCAACAGAAAGGACAGTTGGGAGTAAAATACACTTTGGGGGGGGGAAAGCTGGCATGGGTGTGGGAAAAAAGGAGAATGAGCTCTGCATCTGTCATCAGTGAAGGAGCTGAAGAGTTAGGAGCCCTGCAGGTGAAAAAGAACTCCTACCGTTGAGTAAAACCTTCCAGATCATACAGTGGAAAAGACAAGTACTTCAAGGGAGTGAGAAACTGCAAAAAGTTTGTCCATGAGGGGAGAGGTAAATATAGAAATTATGCTCCCTGCAAAAATCCCATGCAATTATCTTCTCAAGAATTTTTATTTGTGTCTGGATGGAGGCCAAATACAAGCTTAAACCACCAGATCTTCCTAAACATATGCATATGCCAACACAGAGCCCTAGGCAGGAGTGGTACAAGCCAAGTCCTCTGTTTTCAGCTTTGCTGGGAAGGGGAGGAGTAGAGACAGAGGTTGCAGCTGAATTGTAAGAGTAACATTTTTGTCTTGCTTCCATGACTTTATCTGGTTTTAATTAGTTGATCAACTGCTTTCATCTTTCTATCCTCCTAAAAAACGGTGCAGATCGCTAAGAAGTACTTTATGGCACCAGTGGTACTCATCATTAAAAAGCCAACAGCCTGATTCCCCAGTTTATTTCAGAAGTGAATCACATACAAAAAAATCTGAAGATGGTTTTCTCACCCTCTGATTCAGAGAAAACAAACAAAACCCATCCCAGTCCTAAAAAATTTGGGTTTAATTCATTCCTAGGAAATACAAGATTAATTTTTTTCCCCATATGGATACAATTTTCAAAAGCACCTGCTATGTCTCATTAATTTTCATTGGGAATTAAGACTTCTACTGTTTTAACTCCATGGGAAGCATAGTAGCTTAGGCAGCATTGCCAGGACTTTTGGTTGCAAAATTCTGCTCCCAATTTTACTTTGCTCCCGTACAAAAAAGAGGAATCATTCATAAGCAAAGAAAACAGTATTATCTTGCAGCCACCTTCCACATGGTATAATCATAGGGAATCTCCCACACTGAAGATTTTGGCTACTTCTATCCACACATTTCAAAAGCAGAGGGAAGTAATTTCATTTCCCCAGTACATTCCTCCCCACACTGTTTGGACGCTCTTCTCTAGATCTATAATAGATTCTTTGTTCCATTTCAAAAACTCAAAAATGCTTCAGCAGGTGAAAACCACGATCCTCTTTTCTCTTTTATAATGAGTCTTAGTTCATCCACAAGTACATCTGATAGATGTATGCAGGAAAAGCCTCAACAGGCATGAAGTGAAACCTGGGCTGGCACTAATGCTCGTGGCCAAGACTGACAGTACAGCCTCGATGACAAGATATCCTTTCAAGGTGACCTGCAGGGCAGATGCCTCGGGCTGTTTATATTCCTGAGAGCTGCTTTTTACTGATGTAATTGCACAATAAAAGCAGCAGTACTTGTCTGGATTTATCATTGCCCAGCCTGTTTCAGACACAAAAGAAAGAGAACTCCTTAGTACAGCTGTAGCACAGCCCCTGGGGTGAGGATACAGAGCTGCATTAGCTTCCAGCACATATTATCTCAGGCTAAGGATGAAAACAAGAGAAACAAGACAAAAGTTACTGTGATAGATAAGGAAAATAATGGTGTGGGTTAACATTAAGATTTTCAAATTCCTTTGTTTTTAAAAAAAATGTGTTAATTCTAAACAAGCTTAAGAAAAATAACTGAGAAAAAGTAACAAAATAGACCAATTATTTCACACTTCTGAAACCACTATTGTTTAAAAATAACCAGAGTATTCCATCGGCTTTAAAATCTTTCCCCACATGGTTTCTGTGTTTTGTCTTTTTTTTTTTAATGAGACAGTCTTTTTAATCAAAATTTTACTTTCACTGGAAGTTTTCTGTCTTGCTCTAACCCATAGACCAGAGAGTAAAAAAGCAGACGAAAATTCCTGTCTCGTGAATTTTTTGGGCCAAATTCACTTTTTTTTTTTTTTTGAAAGGAAAGTCAGCCTTAAGATTTTTGAATGCTTGGAACTGGCACAAGTAATTGCATGCCTTGTTTCCCTGGAAGTCCTGAATTTCCAGAAGCATTGACTTGGTTTCACCAGGCTTCATCACCTGCTATTGCAGTCTGCTTTTCAATGATTTTTCTTTAAATACACTGTTTCTTTTTTGTCTCAGACCTATTAGTTAAAAAAAAAAAAAAAAGAAGTACGGTGTCTTCATAGAAATAAATGTAAATAAATTCCTCCTCCCAGCTAGACTTCACTACTGGCTTCTCCAGGCGCTCTTTTTCTGATCCTCCCCTGCAGACACAGAAGAGATGGAGGTGGAAAAGGGGGATGAGCTGGGCTGTGATCCCCCTGCATCTCCTGTGATTAACACGGGAAGAGATGGAAGGAAGACAGAGCAGGGGAAGCAGCAACATTTTCTGGCTGAGCAGTCCACAGTAAAGGGGATTCAGTGCACATAAAACCACACGAGACAAGGCACCTTCACCATTCATTCTGAAAGCACACTCTAAGAGGTAGCCTGAAAATCTGAGTGAGCTCATGATGGGGTTCACACCACAGAGTTTCAACCTGGCAGCCTGACCAGAAATACATCATGACACTGGCTGGAGTCATTGGGTCTTTTAAAATTCATTTCAACAACAGTATTTCACTTATTCTAAGTCAAAATGAGAAAGCAGAATTTTTCACAATGCCTTTTTTTTTTGGTCTATTGGCCCTATTTGCTAAGTGGAGCAACACTTACTTGCCAAAGCATAAAATTACTCAGGTCTCTTCCTGTGAACGAGCAAGTACCAAACAGATCAGGCCACACTGATAAAGAACACACTATGAGCTTACAGCCTACAGTGATTTGAAATATAAAATTGTATGTGTATGCATACATACAAATGTACATAAATAATCTCTTTCGGCTTCCACATTCCTCTTTGACATTCACAAGCTTTTTAATTCCATCACACCTCTTCCTACTCAGATCCCCCAGGCATGCAAGGGCTGCATGTGACTGCAGAAAACCACTCCAGCAGCTCCAGCTGCAGAATTGGGGCCCATAATGCAAAATAACTGATTCCAGAGTTGGGGCTTTCCAAACCAAGGGCTGCAGAGTCCAGCTCATGACACTTGGCACTATTTAGGCACCTCTTTCCACTTTGAAGAACTATACTTTTTACTCCTTCTCCTCAGAATCACAAGGGCTAAAACCACACATAAATATAAATATAAATATAAATATAAATATAAATATAAATATGCAATTGGAGTTTATTCCCCTCACTCAGTTTTCTGCTTTCTCCTCACATGTCGTGATGAGTAAAGAGCAGGATCTATGTTTGGACATGAAACTCTGGTCTTACCAGCAAAAAACTCATTCTTGGGTGTGTGTGTTCGCAGGGCCTTATTTTGTAAAACATTTGCATCAACACACTGTAACATAAAGCAATTACATAAGCAAAATTAAGCATCCAGACAGTACTTCAGCTCTACCACACCTGGATGAAGCAGAGACAATAAAGCACAAACATCACAGAAAAAAAACCCCATCTGCTTCAAACAGTAGTGGAAAATCACAAATAGAAAACAGAGCTTTCCTTGCCTACCTGCGGAGCCTTGGGCACACCTGCCCAGATGCCAGTGGCATGAGAGAAACTACTTTTAGGCAGTAATTTTTGTAAAACTAACTATTCAATGTGGCAAGTAATGACTTCCCTGAAACTCTATTTAATGCAGCAGGACAAGACAAATCACAAGTTGCATAGGGCTTAGGAGGGAAAGCACCTCACACAGCTGGAGCTGCAGGGCAACAGGAATCCTATCGCTGCACCGTTTAATGCAGTCAAAATTGGCCATCAGCTGGAAGGAGGGCTAAGGGGAAACATTTTCCAAGAAGTTTAGAATATTTATGCCACCCACATCCAAACAAAAACCTCCTCATTCAAAAGGTAGTGATGCATCATTCATGAAGCTGCCCCAACCCTCAGAGTGAGAGCAACCTGGTCGAGTGGAAGGTGTCCCTGCCCATCGCAGGGAGGTTGGAACAAGATGATCTTTAAGGTCCCTTCCAACCCAAGCCATTCTATGATTCTGTGATGTTCCCACAGAAAGATCAATGTATTAGAAAATACTTGCTCATGCCACTTGAGAAGTAATACTCATTAAAATCCACAGGTAATCATGTGCAGGAGAAAGTGCTGCTCACTCACACAGGAACAGTTCTCAAAGACAACACAATGAGATTAATTCTGTCATAGAGAAATAGCAGATCAAACCCTGGTCTGAGACTCAGAAAACCTGGGCTTTTCTCCCTACTCTGCCCCTGGTAACTCAGCTGATTCCTAGGCAAGTCCTTCGTGCCACCGCTGTGCTTCCTGACCTTTGTGTGTCTTCCCTAGAGAAGCTGCAGGACAAGTGCTCCTCTTCTATGCATGTGAAGCATTCACCAGTGCAATGGTGACCTACTCTCTGTGAGACCTCCAGGCACTGCAGTACTAAATAAACAGCAATAACAAAAAAAAAAAAAAAAAAAAAAAAAAAAAAAAAAAAAAAATATATATATATATATATATATATAAAATAAAAATTTCCCATGGGCTGCAGTTTATCTTGAAGTAACACAGGGCAGCTCCTACTGAGTTATTCCAATCACTATGACATTGGGTACGTTTCTCAGGACTGTGTTAAGGCCTCTGTAAAACTGGGAACTACAGTATAAATTGCCAATTAAGCTCTTTTTAGGGGCTGAAAAGTGCTCTGAAATCTTTAGGTGAAATCTGTTACACTGCTGTAGTATTGATATCCATGCCAATGAATAATGACCAACGTGAACATGAGACAGCCAAGAAGGAGGCGAGGCACGAGAGCTGTCCTTCAGGGCATGTTCTCTCACTATTTTTGGTCCAAAAGCTCTCCATTCCCAGACTATGAGAATATCTTCACCATTTTGATTTACTTCTCAAACCTGTCAGAGTCCTGCAATGGCTCCAGCAACCCACTAAGAAAGGTAGGGCTGCCCCTTTACAACAGGCCTGTGTCAGCACCTCTGTTCTCAGCCTGTAAAGGAGGAGCACTTGGGGAATAATAATTCAGAAAGAGCTATGGGAAAAGAACTATGAAATGTAAGTTAGCAAAAGGACTTTGGATGTGAGGGAAAAGTCTAGCATAACAGCACAGGTGAGGCTGGAGTGAGAATGACGTACTCTCTCCTTGGTTAAATCCCTCAAGTCAGACTTTCTCCGAGCAGAAAAAGACTGTTGTGCGTGTAGAAGGTTGGAAGAATCTCTGATTGCCTCGTTTTCCTTATCAATAAAAGAGCAGTGATGGTGATAAGATTATGGCACTTCTGAATAGAACTGCTCTGTTAGTGCTGCCATTTATGGAAACACCAGATACACAGAGTTTAGACCATTCTGTGATCAACAGTGAATCTGTGGCTGGGTCATTTTCAAACACAGTGAGTTAAACTAACTAATCCCCGTAATATAACAAGAGCTGCCCCCTCCTTTTGATGCTGCTTAACACACTCTTCTCCATAAATGCTGTAGGCAAAGCTTGTCCAGCACTACTGCAACTGCTACGAGGGCACTGCAAATGCAGGAGCTCATTCAGTACCATTTAACCCTGAAGCTGCTTCCCAAACGCATGGCCTGGATGAGGAAATCCAGCCGTACTCTGATATACTTCCCCTGTTTAGATATGAAGTAAGTCAGATTACCAGTCTGGTTTTAGTGAATATTGTGGTTACATAAATCAAATTCACAAACTTCTAATATTCCCTTGAACACAATCCTTTCTCTTTGAGAAGAGCAGAAGATAGTCCTGGAAGAGTGGCTATCATCCAGCTGAACTTCAAGAAGTTATCCTTCCCTGCTCTTCTTCATGGATATAACTAAAGCCACCTCTTCCCTCCATTTTTGACTCTTAAAAAAATAAAAATCAAATGTCATTATGAATAATACTTCTGTAGTGAAAGGCGGTTAACTTCACCAGTAGGAATACTGAAATGTCAATTTTTTTGTTCCTGTATCTAAAACTGGAAGGCTCAAAAGGGATACTCTGAATCAAGATTTTCAGGCTGACAATGGCAGTTTATAGATGAAATTTCTCATTTTAAAGAGCTACAGCACAACAGCAGTGAGCACAGTAGCACAGTGTAATTGCTACTTGTCTTGGGGATGTTAGGAGAAAAAAGGACAATAATCAAAAGCAATGCTTGACCAAAGTGCACTTTAATTTGTTACACATACCAATTAATAGGGTGGAAACAGCCAAGGGGAAAAGGAATCTACTCAGAGCAAATGCTCACAATGTTTTCCTTGATACAAACTCCATTAATAATTTGTTTCTGTGGGTATTTGAAAGTCAGGCTAAAATAACAATATGGGAATAACACATGGGACAGCGTGATTCACGTTGTATGTTCAGGTGGGCCAAGGTCTGATTTCCCAAGCGTTTTGGTGTGGCAATAGGCTGAAGCTTTTTTCTATAAGTCCAGGTGAAAGTTAACTGGGGCCCAAGTTCCCAAAGCTGTTGGCTGTTAGGTTTATTTTCAAGACAGAGGGAAAGAATTTTTGCAGGGAATAACGAGGATGATATCAAACAAAGAGGAGTCACAGAGATCCTGCCATCCAGTCACTGATACTCTGCAGGACAGCATGGTAGTGAAAACCCCAAATAAAACAAATGCACCAACCCAATGCCATGCACACAAATGTCCCTGTTTTCCTTTGCAAAGTCTGATCTGATGAAGAAAAACACTTCCTGAAAGTGCCATTTTATGATATTAAACAGACCTCAAATGACTTAACAAAGTACAGAGGGACACTGACATTTGAACTGCAGGAGTTTTGTTTTCCATCTTGTTTTTCCCCACTGTGAATATTGCATTTGAATAACTGAAATTTTTAAAATCTCTTTTCCTCCTTTCAACCATGACGTAATGCAACTGTTGCACAAGAATAACAATGTAGAGCTACTGCTGCTGGAGCCAAGTTTGGCACCAAGAGAGATTAGGGTTGGCACCAAACACCATGATCTTTAAAATAAATTTGGCAGCTGTAGCTCTTGCCACTGCTGCCATAAACAGCAGTCAGCGCAGTAAACGGAAAAGTGCTGAAAGAGACCGTGAGTTCGTTACTGGAACAAAGATGCCCATTAGCCAACCACTTAATCTAACACCTTCTCATATATGAAAAGTAAAGAGTTTTACAATGGCATGTCAAAATTAGCAGCAGTAGCAGGGACCAAAGTGTAACATAACAGTGCCTTTCATCTGTCCATCACACCAAACTGAGCCACAAAAGCCACCAGCCAGCTACCTGTCAGCCAGGAGAGTTAACATGCACAACTGCAAGTTCCACTAGATTATTCAAAGAAAAATACTTAATCTATACAAGAGCACATCTGTCTCAACAAATTTCTCTTTCCAGTACTTTTCAGTTATGCTTTCCCGGGAGGACATTTGCTCCTACTCAGTGATGCTGGAACAGTTCTCTGGAAAGAGAGGCATATGTGTGTTTTTCTTCTTTAAATGCAGATGGAACAGAAGAGAAATGCAAGGTTTCCTCACTGTATCCCTCCTGGCTTGAACTGAAAGAGCGTGGGCTGATTTTCTCTGCTCTATAAAAAGGGTCTGATGATTTGTGATATGGACATCTGCCTGCAACTGGACAGACGCCACCAGCTTATTTCACACAGACAACTGGACAGCCGTGTAATAGCAGCATCTTTCAATTGCTACTTAATTTGTTTAAAAACAACCCCTCATTACTTAGCAGAAAAACTCCGTATTCCATCCCAAATTTCACTAAATGTAAGAATTCTTTAAGCACCAACTCTCAAATAAGGGACCGCCTTCACCTGTCAGATAAAAGCCAGAAGCACGTGTGGTGCTGTAGCAGCTTTTTGCCACTTGGTTAGCACTAAAACACATAAGAACATTCAAGGAAGATTTCAAGCAATTGATCTGATCCTCAGTAGTAACTTTGATCAATAGTACCAAGCACTCCTAATGGGATAGCCAACATGGTGTTTGTGTACGGAGGCACACAGAAGTTACAGACTCTTCTTGCAGCTTACTGCGGAACAGATGAAAAGCAAGAATTGGTTTAAAGGTGAACACATTTTTCTCCACTCCCAAAAATCAAACAAAATGAAGAAAATAGGATCTGATTACTATGACCTAACTTTTTTTCCTGATGGCGTAAAATTCTTCAAAAATCCTGTCAGATCCAAAAACAAAGGGCAAGTTTCAATGACCACAAACCATGGCATCTTTTATTAGAAGATTTTTACAGCTTCAGTGACAAAACTAGCATGTTAAAGTCCACTTTGTTTCTCAAAAGAGCACTTTCCTCCTATCATATTATACACCACTAACCCTTGGGATCACCAGTCCAACTCTCAAGAAGCTACTCTGGGACACAGCTCATCACCTCTGAGGCCACCTGTCAACAGTGACCACTCCAGCCCAGTTTGGGACTGCTGGGAACAAGAGAGTGCTGGGATCCAAACCAGCAAGAGGCAACTGTGTCATTCACAGGACTGCAGGGCAGCTCGAGATAATTCCTTGCAGGTACAGAAAATAGTAGCTACCTAGAGTTCTTTCAGATAATCTAAGAAAAAAGAATTTTATCACCTATACAGATTAAGAAATCCAGCTGCAAGTAAAAGCCAACTTTCACTGCTTGAATATTTGAGATGTGAAAGCTCATGTGTGCCATTGAGAAGGCAACTGCCTTAGACTTAAAACTCAGATTTGATGTGCAATTTCCCTAGCTTAAAGGCAAATTCCTCTTGCACTCATGGGACTTCAAAGGCCCTCACCCTTTCACAGCCCAGAAGAGCTGCCTGACAGCCTGGTTCAACAGTGGATGTGTTTCCTGACACTGGATTAACTTCAGCTCATCACCTTCAGTGTAGCTTCTCTCTGACACTTTTATGGAATAACTTCCACCACAGACAAAAGAAACAAAGTCATTTCCTCCCTCCAGCTACTACAGGATGGCACAGATATGTCCAATTCACTCACAAGCAGCATGCAAAGATGCTCTTGATGACTCCAGCTGTTTGCAGCAATGAGCTAACAGAAAATAACAAAATAAAATCAACGGTGCAAAATATATGAATGGGGTGCTTGGCTTCCAAAAGAAATACAGCAGCTCACTTCTTTTTCCCCTTCACAGAAAATCTGATAATTCTAGTGAAAAACAAGGGAAAAGGAGACTGTGCCTAACTTCAGATTGTGTTTTGATTTTTATTTTTAATTGGTGCATATACAGGAGTAATACAAAAACTGGAGCAAAGGTATCTGAGCTCAAGCAAGTTACAGTTCTACATTAATTTCCCTCAAACACTAATTAGAGAGCCATCTGAAAATACTAACACAAATAGAACTGCTATTAGAAAAACAATTTACCCTTTTCTCTTGAGTGAAATTGTCAGAAATGGCAAATTTGATGCCATGGTCCAGTGGCCATGGCTCTTTTAAGAGAGACTTGGATCCAGTCCTTTGTCAGCCACAGGTTTCCTTTTACCAGAGTAGTTTACAAAGCCAAGCCCTATTTAACTGGCTTGCCTCTATTCCCTTCTCTGTAAAACAGGGATTTCTGCATTTTTCCACTTCTGAGCATGCTAAGCTCAAAATTATGATGACAACGTGCTGCACTCAGGTAAGTCAGCACAGGGGTATGAGGGAGAAAAATACATAAACAACAAAGACAGAAAAGCAGCTGAACACCTATGAAAAATGCCATGAAACCAGTGTATTTCTGACTTTTGCTTTCCACTTCAGAACCTTTCTCTGCTCTTGTGCCCGTGCAGGGAGCAGGCACTGCCTGCAGTTGTCAGAATCAAACAGAAGCTTAAGTCTCACATTCCTATTCCTTCCTAGACCACATAATATCCCTCCTCATTCCAGCACCCAACTTCTGCATGGTTAAATTCTCCCTTTAATTCACATTTTGGCTGTGTAACTCTTCTGTCCCAGCCATTTCACTCCAGTTGGTCTGTTCCTATCTGGAGCAATAGGTGCCAGGTTTGTGCATCTTCTGTTCGCACATGTCCTGCTGTGGTTCACATGAAGCATGACCAATGTGCTAACCCCTGGACAGCTGCTGGTTTTACAGGCTGTCACCACAAAGACTGCCTGTGTGCCTGCTTGAAGGGTTTTGATTCTTTAGGAGCCCAGCAACTGAATTCATTCAGTTCAGCTGCAAATTTAAGCACAGAATTGAAATGCCACAATTAAGACAACCAGCCTTGCTTAGTTCAGCTTCTAATAACAAACTAGCACTGGGGAATCATCTAATGTCTTAAAATCCTGCACCCTCCACTTCTAACACAGTTCCTGAAGGTTAAAAGGGTGCATTTTCAGCAATAGGTATTGCAGAGTAAATGGGTGTAAAGATTCCAAACTGCAAGGTCTCACAGGAGAGGACAACATGTGCTAGAACCTCCACCTCCTAAACTCATCTAGGAACTTCTTCCTTAGTGTTAGTGTGCCAGTGGGGTGAAAGCTAAGAAAGACAAAAATCAGTGAGAAAATAACACAAAATATGAAGAATATGTGACACAAAGCTCCTGGGACGTGGGCCTGAGAAAAGCCTTTTGAAATGCTACGGAGTACTACTGAAAAACACAATTTCTGTAACCTTTCTGTGCACTGGATAAAAAAAAACCCAAACAAAACCCACAAAAACTTTCAGTACAATTTCTAAACAAACAAAACAAGTTTCTGCTAGAATTACACTCCATCTATTTCCCTCTAATTCTTGTGGACTGCCCACAAGAACTCAAGTTTCTGGCTTGTTGGAGAGAAGTTAACAACATCAAATTGAAAAAGGCAATGTTTTTTTCGTCCTGTTACATACCACTTTGCCAGTAAACATGAGGGACAGATAATTTGAAAAGCACGTACACACACCATAAGCAAAAGTCCAAGTTTTAAGAGCAACAGCCTGACAGCGAAAGCTGTAAGAGTTTTTTGTCAAAGCTAAGCATACATTTTTCCACGCAAGCAGCTGAATCACAGATATTTTAAAGAGTAGTTTATTAAGCACAATATAGCTTATCTCCTACTCAGCTCCATAAAATGTGTCCAGTGCTGTACAAAGCATTAAAAGGCATTTAAATCTGGAACTTGCTGGCATCCACTGGCACAGCAGAAGAATTGAGAGAACTAATCTAACAGCTGTCTGGAAACACAGCAGATTTATACCGAGGGTTTAGTCATTAACTGTAGTTATCTGACTTATACCAGAACACTGAATGAGCAGTGGTGGTCTCTAGACTAATGCAATGCAACCCCCAAAATACAGTCCTGGCTCCAGGATGCTGAAATTAATTGCTTTGCTTCTTAGTGGAAGCATTCCAGTCTGGTTAATAAAAAAGTGGAGTCAAAGAAAAACGCCAAATAAAGGCTATATACAAGTCAGTTTATCAAATATCTGTATACAGAATGGGTTTATTGGTCTTTTGCATTGCTATAGAAATGAATTTGCAGGCTACACACAGCAACTGAAAATTGGCATGATTTAATAGCCTTACACTTTTTTTGGTTCCTGGTATACATTTGTATTTATTTTTTAAAGGGAAAATGAGATAGCATCAGAGAAGCAGAGGGATAAACAGGATCCTTAGCTGTATGGAAACTTACATCTAAGTATGCATTTGAGACTGCAGTGTATGGCAAATATTGCTAATTGGGTTGGAATTCAAATGTCAGGTTTGGTAAATTCAAGGGAAAAACAGCTGCGTGAATACTGCAAGAATCTATTAATAACTGAGCATATAAATGAAATTCTAGAAAGGCTGGCAAAATTACCCTCAGCTACACCAAAACTTTGGGTTCACGCCCAGAAAAGCCCTATGGTTTTTGACATGAGTACTCAGGTGGGTGGAATTCCAGGGGAACTTCACTCCAAAAGGAGGTTTTCCTGTGGCACCTCCTAACACCTCCAGTCTTCCTCATGACCATGTGCACTCCAGGGCTGGAGGACAGCAGAGATGTTTCAGATTTGGAAGCCAACTGAGAAAACTCCCATGGATAATTCTTGTGAGGACTGACACTGAAGGTATTAGAGGCAGAAATCGCTCCATATTCTGCCAATAGCAACGCCCGGTGCTAAGAAGCTTTTCATGGTCATTTTGTTTAACAGTTTTTAAAGACTGCTATTTTTAAAGACTGCTATCAAAGACAACACTGAGGTAATGTGAAAGCTGAGCCTGGCTTCTCCTCTCCACCTCCCATCCGCCAGGCCCCTCTCCCTGCAGTTTATTTGGCAGAGAGGCGTTGCACAGAGTCTCATCCAACATTGCTACCCCAGTGTTCCTGAACATGATTAATTTGCTAATGATACAAATCTCCAAACAGCACGTTAGTCCTGCTGATGATTTATAAAATGCCAGAGATCATTCTCTCACCAGCCATAAGCTCTTTCAAGCTCGTGGTTATGTATGAAACCTCTTGCAATTTCTAAGTCCATTCTCGACTCCGCATCACCCCCAGACAGGGCAGGGGCAGAGCTGCAGCAAGGATTTCTGTAATGAACTGCAGGTTATGTATACAGACAAATAAAATAGAGGGTCAGATTATGAATTCTTGCATACTTCCATATGCAAAAAGCCCAGAGTGTGCTTTGGAGCAGAGACAAGCCTCACTAGGCAAACACTCTGCTTGGACTGTTCTCCTCCCAGGATGCAAGTGCTCACCAGCAATTGCAAAACTAGGGAACGTTTCCTTTTCTCAACTGCTCAAAATATTGTCCTTGGCACCCCAATGGCCCAAGATACAAGAACAGGGAATCCAAATATAGTCTCAGAAACTTCAGCAGTTTTTCACATTTCTTTGCCAGACATTGCCTATGCTGTACAACCCACCTGAAACGCACAATACCCCAAAAGTTACTCCAATCCCAGCATCCTCTTGACCAGAAGACACAAGTGATACCCAACTGCCCTCAGTTGTGCTTTTATTACTTTGATCAATGATGTACAGATTATGTTTTTATTCGACAAGCAACATTTGCAGTCAGCATGTGTTTCCTTGTGTTCACTCTCCACATTTATGCAGACTCTAAGTTATTTTTACCTATGTGGAATAATCACAGATAGCTGAAAATATTTAAGATATGAGATCTTCACTACGACCAGCCAAGAATCCTACAGCTGCTCTTTTTGTTCTGACAAGTTAGCCCTTGCTTAACAAAAACACTCCAAAACTGGAATAGTTGGGGTGGATAGGACAGTTTTGGAATTTTTCCTGAGTCTTAAGGGCTGGCACTAGACACTAATTCCTGTAACAGTAGGCTACCACAAGACACCTCTGCTGAGTGCTATTTGTTTGCCCGTTGCTACCTTCCCACAAGAGTGCTGTGTTTCCAAAGGGAGCAGTTGCCTCTCTCCCCAGCGCATTTACTTGTCTCCAGTATGGGTGTGCTGAGACATAGCTGGACCTCTATCCAGCTTCGTTCTCTATAAAACAAGCAATCAATTTGTAAGCATTAATAAACATGCCATCCATCAGGGTGTGCATGCCCAGGGTTAGCCAGGGGGTTTTTCCACTCGCGGTGCCTCCCAAGTCAGATGTTCGAACCACCTTGCACACCACAAACGTGGGGTCACTCCAGGCCTGCCCTGCATTCTTTCCTGGCACAGAAACAAGTTGTTCTGGCCAGACTTCTATGCATAAACAAATGATTTTTATTTGGTAAAAAACTTCTCAATCCTATTGCTATTCCTCTCTCCATTCCTCGTGTACATTTGCATCACTGAAATATTTCAAAGAAGCAACTCAGTAATGCCATGTATTTCTCTGCCCTGTTCCAAGTGTGGCATCTTCTCTAAGGCTCTCCAGATTATGACATTGCACTAAGACAACCTCACATCACCTCCAAGTTACTACTACAAGCCAGTGAGAGGTATAAAACCTGAATTTAGAATCTGGGTACAAAGAGAAGTAACAGGCAGGACAAAACAAGATTTGGGAATTCAGTATGAAATCCAGACCTTCCACTCCTATCATAACTAAAAATAATAATCTGGAATTGAACTGCATATATACTGCCTAAATACTGTTGTGGCTTTCTTTTTACTTTATCATAAAACCTGATTAATGTGTGTGCATTTAACATTAGGGCACTGTCAGTTATAAAACAAGACTTGTACATTTGACAGAAAAGGAGTTTCAAACCTACAGTTTGTTTTGTAAATCAGTGTAACTCTGGTTGCATTTAATAAACAAGAGAAAGAGAATTTTACAAATACTTGTTTAAATGTACTTCTGTGCTCAGACAAGCCTCAGAGGTTTGCTTGTTTCAGCCCTACAGTTCTGCCCACAAGCTGGTAAAGCCATTATTGCCACAGAAACCTCACAGGAGCAATAAAACAAACAAACAAATAAACAAACCCAAGAGCCCACAAAAAGCTAAAATCAAAACAACCTATCTTCATCTGCATGCACAGTCTGACTGAAAAATACACAAATAATCAAGCTACAATTAGCTCCCGACACTATCAGCAACCTACAATGCCAGAGATCACCTGCTGTGCATGAGGCTTTTAAAACTAAATATTTCTTTTCACTCTGGCCCCTGTCTTGGTTCTCTGCTTCCAGCCCAAAATGAATTGTAACTCCAGGCACAGAGGTGAGGCTGTGGGACCAACACTGCTGCACTCCTGGAAGCAAAAATGTTTGAGCAAAGGTGAGGAGGTCAGAAAAGGGCAAAGTCCCAACTAATTTTAAGTGGTTCAGCTAAGTAGGGAAGGCTAATGGGAAACCATTTTAATTTGTTACAGTCATCCCCAGTGAATAAAAGGACAACGTTTTTCTTCAGCAGCTTGATTACAAAGCACTAAATCCCTCTGTGTATATAAAAGATCTATGAACAGTATAGATCAAATGTCAAAAAAAGATTTGTACTATGTGTTGGGAACAGTTTTAGATACTCAATCATTCTCATTTTTAAATACTTCCAACAATTATTCTCTCCCTACAAACAGACATATGTAAGTAATTCTGCCATTCTATTCTACAAAGACACAAAGTAGCAACATTTTTGCAGCAAACATTTTTGGACCTTCTCTTTCCATAAACACCTAACAAACACAGTCTTGAGCACAGATACACGTAATCTTTCCTTCTCTCTCACCAACACTGTCTGACTCTTGCTGGTAACAAAAATTTATGCTGCTTCAAGTACTGGCTGCAACCTCCACTTTACAGACCAAAGGCAGCAGTAAACATGCAAACAAGGCACAACTCAAGGTGACAATATCCTCCAGCAACACAAATATCTTGGAGTAAGAACTATGCCAGAACAGGACTGTTCTCCAGCTGCTGACAGGGCTTTTGTGCAGTGTATCAATTTCTTTTTCTCTGACAAACTGATAGACCCACAGGCCTATATACAACCTATTTCATGCACTCATCTAAGATGGGATGGAAAAACATTTAAAACAGTGAAAGTTGTAGCTGCTCAGCCACAGGTTCTTTTTTAGAAAGGATTTTTTTCTTTTAGTCAGAAGTAGGATTTTTAGGCTTAGAAGCAGAATGTTCAGCCATTAGGAATTATTAAGCTTTTCTAAAGCTCTATAATTCAGAGGCAAACCCCAAATAATCTGTTTATTTCTCAACAAAAGAATGACCTGGTCATGGCAATTTGTATCTTGTGTCCATGTTGTTTTTTCCTTCTGATCATAAGAAATAAATATTCTGAGGCAAGAAGCACTTTAGTTCCATCTACATTCACAGCAGGTGTTGGACCTCTACCTGTTGCTGTAATCAACAACCACCAAATACTGCCGGAACCACAAAACACCTTTTGTAAAGCAGACTCAGTACTGCATGCTAAATAGTTCTGTCAACTCAAATTTTCAGAAACCTTGCATTGAGTTTGTCTTTTGATAAGTAACTTCAACCAGTCCTGCAACTGTGGAAACCCTCGAGGTAAAAATCCTGACAGCCCCCAGGGACTACTTAGGAGAGATGTTACACCATGTCTTAGCACACACTTGCTCCAGGACAAGGGGCCCTTACAGCAGGCTGGGGCCATGATCACATTACCAACAGCTCAGCTATAGGGTACTAAAGCTCCTTGAGAGCATTATTCACCTTTTCCTAATTAAAGGACAAAATTCTGCTGCTGACACCTCAACTGCACGATGTATACCTGCTCCATCGGGCACTCACACCAACACTTCTCCACTCACACTAACACTGCTCGTGGCATCCTCAACCAGGTTTTGGAGAGATCAGCTCTGTCTTTAACAAACTTTTCTATACACAGGCAAAGTTGTATGCCACATGCCATGTAATTTTTAAAAGGTTGAATTTTTCAACTTTTAATCCATTTATTGTGAGTAAAGAACTTTACAGCAGTTTGGACATGTGGGTATCGACCCCTGGGCAAAGCAGGCTTAAGTGTTTGTGTTCTGTCTGCCCACAAGAGTGCCTGTCACTTCTGCTGGCTAAAATGTTCTCTTCTGTGGTTTTGCAAAGTGTCCCTCCCTGCTGTGGACTACACACCAACAGTTGGGTTTCATCTCATATATGGCTCTTTGGAGCTCATGGGGAGCAAGGGGAAGGAGTGAGAACAACAGGGGATGGGACCAAAAGCTAAATAAATCAATGTTTCTTTGATCCTTTGGGATGAGGATACTGTAAAAACACATGGTTATTAGAACAGTGATTTTATTGGTAAAAAACTCGGTTACTGGCACTGTATTTCAGCATGAACTTACATTATGGTACTAAGTACAAAGCATTCATTCTGTTTGTGGCTATAAGAATTAATCTCTTCCATGTGCAGAGAGGGTGTGTGATAATTCAGCTAAGATTCCCGTTGGTAGTCCGGGCAAGCACTCACCAGCTGCAGGGCTTTCAACAATGCACAGCAACAGCTCCAAGAACAAATGATGTAACTAACACCCCTCTGAGTGCTACCAAGCAGGGCCAGAGCAGCCTGCTCCTTTCAGAGTCTTCATCCAAGTAGGTTGTCAGAAACCTGAAGACCTGAAACTAAAAGGTGAGTTTCTCCCCAAACACTCCAACACTTAACTTTGGACAGGATTCAATAGCTAATGGACATTAAATGAAATTGTATGGTTCTAATAGCTTGCATTTGCCTCAATAATAAGAAAAGGTCTGATCCTGATTATCAAAAATGAAAAACTAATTTGCAATGTTTATGTGGATGGCAGCTTTATATGCACGATATGCTCCAACTGCCTTTACAATCCAGCTGGAACAAAGTTTTCATTTTTCTTTTTCATGAAATTTCATTTATTATGAGCACTGTGTCTCAGTAAGGCAGCTGTTGGCAGCAAGCTGTGAAATTTAAGTTGAGCTGGTTAGTACCAAGAGCCAAGATATAATATGCTTTTGTCAGAGAGAAGTTTTTCTTGTATATATGCAACCTACATTCAGTAATTAAAATAGTTTGTCAGTCAATCCTATCAACCCTACTTGAAGGAAGAAATAATGCTATTTTAAAATACAATTTACAAATTGCAACCAAAAAACTGGGATTGCTACAGCTCATTTCACTGAGGTCTTTAAGTAGGTAACGCACCAATGACTTCAGAAATTAACGATACCTGGTTTTCATCACTGTCCTACTAACACGGTGTTAGATTTTGGGCAAGTCTCTTCTGACAAGATTCCAAATGGGAATTAAATAAGGATCAGTGTGTTACTATTATACACTGAGGATGTCACACACAGCCTGCACCTGGAGGAAATCCATCCTGGGCTTCCTGTGACTGGGGCAAGCACTCCTATCATTCAATACATAACCATGATTTTCTTCCAGCTTCTCTGGCTGTTATAAAAGAAAGCAGCAGTAAGCTTCACATCTTCCACTGAACCTCCTCTGGAATGTGCTTAAGATGCATATTTCAAAAATATCTATCTAAAACTGCCCTTGGGAACCAGGTGAATGAACAGGATAGAACTAGGCACATGGTGTTGGAAGTTCAAGCCACCTAAGGGTTGAAATCTTATAAATTAAGTGAATAAAAGAGAACATAAAAAACCCCACCAAAACTGAAGTATTAAGCTGATCAATCCTCAACAACTACAATGACTACTTGCAAATTGACTTCTTTCCCAAATTGTTGCCCAAAAGCTCAGTTTTATCAAGGGTAATTGCAACACTGTATCATCATCTATCCTGGGATTTGATTAGCTTCTAATGATTGTAAACATTCAGAGACTTTATTACTGACCAAAGATACAACCCTGTCCTGTCCCCGGGCCAGCCACAACCTCCCGCAGTGACACAAGCCTGACCAACAAACTCATTTTTTCCTGTTTTTCTACTCAGCTGGACCAGCAAGTTGATCCAGTTTGCAGCACATCCAATGGCACCAACACAGAGGAGGAGACAGGAACACGCAGCCAGGCTGAGCAGGACACAGCTCTCAGTCAGATGAACCCAGTCTGGAAACCATACCTGTGATCTATCAACACTATTGCTTCTGTAGGGTCCCACTGCCCAAGGGGTGACTGTAGTTCTACTGCCATGTAAGACAAGGCCAAATTACTCCCCTGTTTAGGTGACAGCTACCTGCACTTCCCTGTAAACACAGGATTACAATTAAATACTCCAACACAGCTGAAGTTGGCACCACTTTTACTATTATAATGTTAACTGACAGATTAATTTACTGGGTTTGAGGGCTCTGCCCACACCACCTGATCCATAAACTACACACATGTGCAGACTCTCGAGCAATTCTTACTTGGTATCTACTTTAGGTGTTTCCAGCAGTGTCCTATTTGCAGGGGTATCAAAACAACTTGGGGGGTTTACTTCTTGTCATGCTTCCAGCTCAACAGCCATCTACTGCAGTTAAAAACAGAGCCAAAAAGTTCAACTAGAGAACTAGAAAATTAAATAGCATTCAGGAATTGGTGAGAGATTGCTCACTGATGTTTAGTATCAGTGTACACAGTGGCTGGCTACAGGGTACTTGCAAGTATTTTTAAGCCAAAGAAAGCTTAGCAGGTTCTTTCCTCCAAGCAATTCTTTCTCTGAGGAGTTTTTTAAGGGATAAGCATTGGGGTTTACTCTTCTGAGATGACATGCATTGTTAAAGACAACTGGATTGTATCTCTTTTGTATTAGAAAAAATAAATCTGACCTTTCAGTATCTAGAGAGTCAAACTCCTCAGATCGAAAATGCACTTAGTACATTCAAAAAGATGAGAGCTGGTGGCCATCACTCCGCAAGTACTGCCTCCAAATACACACTCATACACTTACAGCAATATAAAAATACAAGGCTGGCAAGAAACTGAAATGAGAATAAAACACATATGAATCATGCACACAACTAATTAAACATGAAAATTATCTTCACAGTCACTTCACCATTGTAAGTTAACAGTCAGCAGAACAAATTTGAGAAGTGTATTTTAGACATATGCAATCTGGGAGTAATATTTCTTTTAAACTCATGTCAGGATAACACAGCTTCCTTTCCAAGAACTGATTATTTTGGGCTCTCCTAAGTGAAGTGAAAAATGCTTAAGACTGAACACAAGCCTTGGCTGACAGCACTTAAGTGAGCCTGGAAATCTTCAAATTTACCGTGTTGGGAACTGCTGTGTAACTTCTAGGCTGAGGCTTTGGAGCAAAGCATACCTATACTCCGTCAACTCACAAGTTAAAGAAGTCAGATTTTGGCAACTTGACTCGAACTTCCTTTTGCATAAGTAATACACCAACATCTAAGCACTTGACTGTTCACTGTCAGGGGACCATGTGAAAAACACCTCAACAAATCACATCCCAGCTATTTCTTCTTTACTAACATTTAATTTGCAGAATACAATCCAAACTGCACTTCCAAAAGTCACAAGGGTGTATCAGCCACTTCAGGCACTACAAAAAAGCCACAACAATATTTGGAGCTTGATTTACAGCGATGCTGAGAAAACCCCTGTATGCACTGACCTTTTAGAGTATATGCCAAGAGTAATTACAAAATTTGGAGTTCCAGAGACTACAACAATGCAGGTTCCATTCTGCTTCTTCTGGTAATGGTATTTGCATCAACACAGAGAGCATCCACTTGAGGAAAGACAGAGAGCATCGTGTTGGCACAACAAAACCCTTTCATTAAGGAGACATCTGGGCCATTAATAGCAGTCTGCTGGGGAAGGCTGCACCTTGCTAGATTGGGTTTCAAACCAAGTTCTCCATGAGGTGTTGAGCAAAAGAGAACTGGCTGCAAGCAGGACAACACAGGCCTGGTGGGTTTTGTTTACTGTGGAGTTAAAGGACCAATGAATTAGTAATGAAGGACTGACAGCTTCTTTGTAGAGTAGCAGACAATATTTTGGGGCAAGACTTTGGCTTGTCAGGTTAAACATAAAAATGCTTACATAGAGCCCTCTCTCCTGAGCTCACTGCTGTTCAAATGACTTTTCTAACTTGCTTCCCAGGACAAGAACATAAATGTAAAACTATATTGAGGAGAAAAAGAAACACAACAAAATGTTAGGTTGCCAGAGCATCTGGCACATTAATATGTGCGGTAACACCAGCAGCACACGTTCATTACCACCTTGTTAGCAGCTACAGGCAAATCTTCAGCAAGAGCCCTCTCAAAGTAAACCTAATTCCACTGAGAACAGCAGGATCCTTTACCCTCCTCAGACAAACTCTGCC